>NC_142028.1:105531198-105838698 GCF_982192425.1 Myodes glareolus
TACTAAAAATTTCCAGGTATCACTCCTTCCCCCAACTTATCACCAGTGACAATAGCTATGACGTTTCTGTAAGAGAAGCAACTGAAGGGTAACAGAGGCCATCTTTAAGGTTCATAACAACAATAGAATCATGCCCCTTTTTTACTGGATTTGAACAGGTTTCTAGAACAAGAAAGTTCATAAGCAAAGGACATGAATGCAACATATTTCCAGCAACCAAAGAACATCTATGTGAGTTCAACTCTGAGGAAGAACAGTCATTACTACACTGTGGATAACATGGCAAGCAAGGACTTTAATTGTTACTTTCACAGGTCTATTCAAAGACAATGTGCTCAGGGAAATCTCTTCAAGTGAGTAAGAGAATAATCACAACCTAAGATGCAACTCAACCCACTGACTATGGAAAAATGTCACCCTTTCCCCTAACTTAAACAATCAGCTGGACGCCATACCCTCTGGCATAATTTCATAATTCTGAGAACTTCACCTGACAGGATAACCTATCAGCTTTTATGATCTTCCTTCTTCCATGAAAAACTGTTATTAAATCCTTAGAGAAGAGAATCCCAAACAAACAAGGCCATATTGCTTGCCTCTTTCATCTTTTGATACAACATTAGGATAGATTATATTATTTATAACTTTCAACTTGGCTATTGACTTTAATAAATTTATTTATTATTTACATTCATGTATCTCAAATACATGAATCCTCCCCTCTTCATACTTGGGATTTGTCATTCTATTTGACTTTTAAACTCAGTAAAGGGTTACATACAATGTGGTCTAGCATCATGTTAAAAGTTATCTGTCACTGTAACAGAGTTGAAACTGGAACATTGAAGGTGAGTAGGTCATGGGACTCTGTTTGCACAAGTGGATTATGCCATGATCTCATGAATAGATGAGTTACAAAATGAGAGGATAGTAAGTTAGTTATAATGGGGAATTTGACATGTTGTTTCTGGCATGTGTGCTTCCTTGCAATGGATGCCTTCTACCATAAAATGATGCAATGGGAACATGGTCTTTCAATATTGGATTGTGTTTCCTCCAGTTGTATTTATCTTCTACCTTTGTCTTTTAATTATTCTACCCTGTACTATTCCATAATGGAAGCAGAAAAGACACAAAAGGAGGTTAATGGCACATGCTAGGGATATAAAGCCATCTTGTATTCCCTGTGAAGCCCTTCTATGGGAAAGCAAGAAGTCCTAATGAATTGGTTGAATTATATGTTCAACTACTTTTTGCCAACTAAAGAAATTATGAAAGAAAGGACACACGTGTAACCACGAAATCCAGGAAACGCACAAGTATCTGACGAAGGAGTAGATAAAGTCAGATTTTTCTTTCCTTTCACTGTAGAGACTGTAAGAGTCACACAAGCATGCATGTGTATGGGCGCAGATTATTGGAAAAATGCAGAAGGAGCTGATGACCACATACGCTGCTTCCCATGGGAGTGAAATCAAGGATATTCAAGCTGCTTCTCCTTATTATTACTATTGTATATCCAGGCAATGCAGTAGGAAACTGGAGTTACTCTAACAGGCTATTCAAAGAAACCATCTACAGAATGTCATGGAAATCATCCATAGAGTGTCATAGAAGCCTTGGCTTTTGCAACAACTGAGAACAGGCTACCATATGTGCTGCAAAGAGCACAGTGATGCCTCCCCCTGGCTTCTGAGTATTGGAGATGGTCATTGAATTGTCACTGAAACAGGTACAGACAGAGCTGCTAACCTAGGTTCTTCTTTAACACACTTAATCGTATATTCCTGACCTGCTGAGAAGGTAATGTTACAGTTCTATTTGTCACATAGGAAGGACAAAGGTTTAGAATCTCATCAATACTATTTTCAAACCAACCACACACAATGTACATAAAAAGCTGAAAAGACATCAAACTCCTCTTAATTCCAATTGCATCATAGTTTATTTTATTTTATTATTTCATTTTATTTTATTTCATGTGTATAAGTATTTGCCTGCATATATGTCTTTGTGCCTTGTGTATGCCTGTTGCTTATAGAGGCCAGAAGACGGAATCAGATCCTCTGGAACTGGAATCAACTGTGCTGTGAATCAAAGCTGTGTCTTTTAGAAAGAGCAGCCAGTGCTCTTAACTACGTAGCCATCTCTCCAAGACCCAACTCATGTTTTCAATGGGAGTCATCACACTATTGTAGGATTAAAACACTCCAAGCATATTCTTAGCAAAGTGCCTGGGGACAGCAGAAGTGTCATTAGAGGTGAGCTCTATGCACCCCATCACTAAATTCTACAGCCAAGTCCCAACAGCAGGTTTCATACACCTAAGAATGATTTGGGATCTCCTACCAAAAATTAATGTCTCCTCTATTTTAACATATAGCCATTTTCATTCAAACTACCACAACCAATAAGTGTGAGGTGACATATTCTGAAATATAACTGTTGTGATAACTGTGCCAATAGTCACCAGCTTTGAGGTACCTATGGTGGAGTAGGATTCCTTTGATATGAATGAAGCAGGTGAGTGAGCATACATTTGTTGACTGAGGTTTTTTGGTCCTGCCTGGTTTCTGCCCTCCCACCAGGTCCCACAGCTGTTTAGCCCCAAAGAAATCACACAGAGGTCTATATTTTATAAACTGATTGGCCCATTAGTTCAGGCTTCTTATTAACTCTTATATTAGCCCGTTATTCTAGTATATGTTAGCCACATGGCTCAGTACCTTTTTCAACAGGGCAAGTCACATCTTCCTTCTTCTGTGTCTGGGCAGGACTGTGGAGAAATGAGCTTCCTCCTTCTCAGAATTCTCCTGTTCTCATGACCCGCCTCTACTCCCTGTCTGGTTGTCCTGTCTATACTTCTTGCCTGGCTACTGGCCAATCAGCGTTTATTTAAAACGTAATTGAAAGAATACAGAATTGACCCGCACCATACATGAGATATTTTACATCAAGGAGTTGATTTAACTAGCTATACATTAAGTAAAAAAGTAAAAACATCCCAATGATTAAATAAATAAAGGTGCTATTTGTGATGTAGATGAGGAGAAAAAGATAGTCAACTCTGAAGGAATTACTGAAGACAGTGCATTTGGTTGGGTGGGCTTAAATGAGCATTTCATTTTCTCTTACATGTTGTGATTGTTAGGCATTGAATGTGAAGGTTTTTATAAATAATTTAAAGTTAGTCTGTTCTATGTGTTTATTTCACTTAAACCATTTCTTGTTCTTTATAATGATGGTATCCTTAGTCATTATCTTTGGTGATTTGGCTTCTTTTTAAATAATAATGAGATTTTTATGTAAAGAAAGCTTACAGAACCACTAGTCCATGGGCCCAGGTCTGAATGCTCTTGTGTTTTCCACATCAGCGTGATAAATCCAGGGATACTTGAAATACACTCCTAAAGTCTTCTACTCTTGAATTCTGTATTAGTTGGAAAATATTTCACTAGATAAATATTTGAAATCCAATATGATACTTGCCACTATAGCAATGAGATCAATACATCATAATATGAACTCAGAATTGTGTTATGCTTTTATCTGGCTTGAACATGACAGTCTTTTAATTTAGTCAGTATTTCTTGTTTTACCTTCTGAAAGAAATTTTGTGGAATAAAATCAATGCCAAAAAAGCATCACTTAACTGTTGCTTGCACCTGCCAACTCCCAGATACAACCGCATATGTTTTTAAGGATGAAACAGAGCTATAACTGTCAGAATAGTGAAATCAGCAATCAACACCAGGCACATTTATTCAAAAGTCACACTACTAAATTAAGAAGATTTTTGCAATTAATATCTTAATGAACCATAACATTCTTGTCATAGCCCTGTAATTCAAAGAAACATACAAAAATAATCTAGTGTTCCAGCGCAGGGTCTGAAACAAGGCAAACCCCCACAATTCAGGGCATCAGGAAGATTAATATGCAAATAAATGTACGTGCCTTGAGCACCCCAGTCTCCACCTCAGCTGAATTAGTGTGCATTTGACTCCGGCAAACAAGAAATACATTCAGGGGATCTGACATTTCTGGCTATTGGAGGAGAAAAAGGAAATGAGGCTGACAGCTCCAAATCAAAACCAGGAAACTTGGGGCACCATGAGCACATTACAGGAAGAGTTAACAAGGATTTGATAGTTCATCAACCCCTTAATTACCAAGGGCTCATCAGGCACATTCCAACTGCTTTCATTAGTCAAGATAGTCTTTACTGCCCAGCTCTGTTTGAAAGACCATTTAGCCTATTTCCTCTTCTTCTTATCTTAATTGGTATATATTCATTGTTCTGAGTGCTGGCTTTCACAAAGGCAATCTATTTCTAGAATATCACATTCTTCTGTTACAACAGACCCCAACCCAACCAGTATCTTCCTCCTCCCAACTATCCCTGCTCCTATTGTCCTTCCTCCCCAGTCTCTCCTATGCTTTCATAGCAGATATACATGTACATATATGTATATATGTTCAAGCGTGTGCACATGTATATGTTTAAGTATCTCTATAAAATCTAGCATCCACAAATGAGAAAAACATGCAATATTTTTCAATCTGGCATCATATTAAGCAAGATATGATGGTATCTGGTTGCATCTGTTTTCCAGAAAAAGACGTGATTTTTTTGCATGTGTGTGCATGTTCATATGTGTATGTGTGTTTGTGCGTATGCATGTGTGCATGTGAGCACACATCCGTGTTTGCCATATTTTCTTTATTCATCTGCTGATGGGCACATGGGTTTGTTCTATTACTTTGCTTTTGTAGATAATGTTGCTTTAAACATGGATTAGAGGCTTCCCTGTGGCACAGGCACTTGGAGTCTTTCCTGTAAATACACAGAACTAGTAGAGTTGGGGCTGTTCTTAGAGTGCTTTGGTTGTTTTCAACCCTGCAAAGACTTTCATAGAGACCGAACTAATTATTCTTTCCATCAGCAATATAAAAAGGTTACCCCCCACACATGCACACACTCTTATTAGCATTTAACTACTTATTTTACAATGCTATGTGCAAATCCAAAATGCTTCAAATGTTCCATCAGTTTTCTTCTTTATAAATACTTAAGTTCTATTTCATTTAGAGTACCTATCACACAGGTGCGATATTTTTCAGCTTTTGCAGAAGAGCAGTAGTGTCAGAGTCCTATGGTATTTAATTTTCTGTAGCCACCTTCACTGCTTCTGATAGTTATTCAGTTTATCCAAGTTCTTTGTACTCCAAACATAGCAGTTCCTTCTTATTTGAAGCTCTGCTTCCAACAATTCCAGACACCCAAGATCAACCATGAACCAAAAATATTAAATAAAAAATTGTAAAAGCAAGATATGTTAAGTAACTTTTACTGCAACATGTCATAATTATTTTATTATTAATTATTGGTGTTAATTTTTAATTGTTCCTAACTTATTAATTAAATATTTTCATATAATTAAATCTTATCAAAACACTAACATGCCTATACAAGAAAACCCAATTTTCTAAAGAAATATTTATTTAAAAAGACCGATGATAGATTTATACAAACACATGCTTGTATGTATACACATGGCAACAGATGTTAAGTAATGTCCAAAGATGAAAGAATACTGGAACATCTAGAAACTTCTCTCCCACAGGTAAGGGGATCAAGAGCAATTTTAAAAGTGTGAAGTCAGATGTGGAATAGCGAAAAGTGCAGTGATAGTTGCCCAGGTTGTGGGACATGTTTCCCACCTTGCTTTGCCTTTTTAATATTGGACACTAAATCTTTTGTCTATTATTAAAATGTACAGCTACTCTCTGACAACTCTCATAGAGACATGATATAAAAGAACTTATTCTTTCCAAGAAAAATCCAAGGGATTAGTTGAAACTGGTTTTCTAACAAGCTGTAAATCTGTGCTTAATTTCAGAATTTCTATTATCTGACTCATTAAAAACACTAACATGGCCATAACAAGAAAACCCAATTTGCTGAAGAAATATCACAGTTTACATTTTAGCACATTTTTATTTACCTTTATAATCTCACCAAACCACGCTAGTGTCAAGTGGCATATGAGGTAATGTTTGCACCTAGTCAACATTCTCAATTCCAGACATCTGCAATAAATTTTTAAGGCTAAATGCTGGTACTGCACACACACCTGGAGGTTGAAGTAAGTTTATGTGCTACAAAGCATTCCCAGGATTTGTTAGAATGGGCAAAGAGCAAGGGCTCATCTGAAACCTTGCATTCTATAAGGACCCATATTCCCCTGCCTGTTCTGTTTGAACTCATTGCGATTTTAACTGTACATGCATCTTATCTTTGATGAGAGCACTTGGCAGGAAAGGGAGAGGAGGACACAGTGGATTATAGACGTTTTTGTTTCCTAATATTGTTCACATTAATTTGTCCTCTCCCATATTTATGCCTCCTCCTTCAGAGCGTACTCAGAGCTGCCTCTTTGGGTATCTATGAGTATCCTAGACTTCAGTCATGTGCAGAAGTAGACTAAACAGGTGGATCAGTCTTTATGTGGCTAGCTGGACAGAGCCAGCAGCTAAACCCCAAGGACAACAGTTGCCGACTTTGTCCTTGGGAACTCAGAGGAATATTCATCCTTTAAATCTCAGTTTGCTATGGGGGCATATATGACTGACATGATATTCCTGAACTCCACCACGAACGTGTTTCTTATTCAAGAACTGACTTCTTCTGCTTAGGTTCCCATTCACTCTGAATGAGTTTGTTTGTTTGTTATTGTTCTCAAAGCAAAGACTTTCTGAATAATAAGACCATTTGCTATTTAGCCTGTGTCTTAAGCAGTGTTAGAGGAACCTGGAATGAGAGTGTCGAGCAACACAGTTCAGGGTTCTCAGGTGTTGGTTTCCTCAAGAGATGAGGAGGCTGGTGAACAAAAACAAAGAAATGAAAAGGGAAAGGAACATGATTGCTCCTAGGTATGGCGGAGGAAGTTTATTATAGATATGTGGGGAAACAAAGCCAGAGGCAGGGACATTTGGAAAAGTATAGAGTGGATATGCCCCTGAGCCATGCCCTGTGAGGAGATGGAGGAGGGGAAGGGAGAGGAAAGAGAAGAGAAACAGGTGCAGCTACCAAGAGGCCCAAAAGTACAAAGAGGGTGGGCAACCAAAATGGCTGGATTATATAGGGAGGAGCATTTCAGGCCTGGGATGGAGAGTTCAGGGTAGGGGCCAGGGTATATCAGCCAGGAGAACCCTGTAGCTTAGCAGTTAAGGGATGCAGGCCGAACCTGATGGCCAGGTCTGCTTTTATATAAGAAGGCACCTCAGCCATTTGTCCCAGGTTTGAAACCTAACGTCTAGTATTTGCAATTCATTCTACTAACACCCCAGTGGATGATCTCAAATAAAATCAAGGACACATTAGAAACTCCTCGAATCTCATTTTCCTCATTTCTGAAAACCATTAGGCTTAATTCCCTTGTGGTAATCCATATACAAATGTGTGATTGATGTCAAGCTGCCCTCACAGATGAGAAACTCTTCTCACTGAGTTATCTGCGTGTTTGCCAGCCCAGTCGCAGGCTAATTCTTGTCTTCATCTCATGACTCAAGTTCCTCTCCCCAGTTCTCAGGACTATAAAGCACTATCCAAGATTTTCCTTTCCCAGCTGTTAAGTCCGCCCGTGTCAATGTGGCGGGATGCAGAGAGAGGAGACGCTGTTGGGACTGCGTTAACTCTTCTTCCTGGTTATCTAGTGCAAGCACCGTGGCCTTCGAAATAATAACATTTTAAAAACAGATCTCAGCGATGAAAAATCTTCTGTGTGAACAGGGTCATTATAATATCTTACTCAAAATGTGTATGAGGCAAGAGTTGCGCGAAGAAAAGAGATGTCCGCGTAAATGTTGAAACAGGAGCTGATGGATGAAACTGTATCTCAGTTCTTCAGCAACCACAGTGGAGATAGAACTAAGGAAACACAACTTTCTTCTTTTTAAGAAGGCAGGGAATGTGTTTTCTGGCTTCTCTTTGTTAGAGACACCACTGTACTTTCTCCAAGTCAAGGCCTCCCAAATCTGCATTATAATAACTTACTAGTCTCACTCTCTGAGGTGAGAAAATTAACTCTGAGAATTTAAGCATCATTGAAAATGACAAATATATATGAGGTAAGATTTGGATTTTGATTAAAACCTCCAAAAATGTCAGTAAGACTTGTCCCAAAGCAGGAGCAGAGAGCAGAAGAGGAGAGTGGGAGCCTGTGCATTTGAAAGCACATAATACTGAAATGACAGAAATGTCTCTTGCTGTAAAAACAATCAGTTTGTGTCTTCAAGCCTCATAGGTATCGGATCATTTTGAAAGGCAATTTTATAATAGAGCCAAAATTTAATAACCCAGAAAGTAGCGTTTGGTTCAAGGAATAAATTTTCTGAAATCATCATACATATGCCTATATGTAAAAAAATCAGACATGCTCCTCAGAATATTTATATTAGAAAAGTTTGGAATTTATAAATTGTATACTGCTCATATAAACTCTTATATATCACCATAATAAATTATATTACAATCCTTCAAGTTAAAATTTATGAGAAAAAAAATGTGTCTGAAAGAGACTAATAAGGAACGAATAAAAGCAAGTGTTTTTAAATGGCAGCGCATACACTGCCAGATTGTTTAGTCGAGCAAAGGATGACAGAGATGGTAAAGATCTCAGCCAGTGTCCAGTCACTCACTGTAAGTCATGTGCCAAGTCCCAACTGCAGTCTAGTGCTGAGAGAAGCCCCCTGCCTCCCTGTCCCCCGCACTCTAAACTGTCACTCTTGGAACTAGGGGGAAAGATGCCAACTTTGGAAGAAGCCTGGTCATTTCAAAGTATACTTTTGTCTTTTTGACAAGTGTTCTTAAATATTTGAAAGGGAGAAAATGGAACCATCCATGGCTACTGTAAAACAGATGTTAATTAAATCAGTTAAGGAGTTTTGAAATTGAGCAATAGAAGTACTGGAATTTGAGTATAACACACACCATCTATTCAGAAGGCAATTGATATACTTCTAAAATCATTTTTTTTCTAAAATCAATTTCAGGACAAATCTGGATAACATTTATTACCCAACTAAACATTTCAAAATATATTTTAAATTTTGATATGTGAGATTAATAAACTAAATAAATCTAACATGTTCCTGCATTACTATTTCAAATAAATCAGATAAATCAGACAAAAATGATTTCTTCATATTTTAAATATCCCAATTCTATTATTTAACCAAATCCTCTAATATATTTCACTTTGAAAATCTCAAATTTTAAAACTAATTGCATACTTTAGACTCATTAGTTTAATCAACTATACAACAGCAAATCTCTTAGATGTTAACAAAAATATTAGCAAATGCTAGGGTGCATATGCAAATGAACAGCTACATTGTTATATTTAATACTAAAGTCCCAAGGGTTAAAGGACATAATTAGTATGTATGTTCTCGGTCTTCATTATGATTAAAATTGACCAAATATTTCCAGCTGGGAAGGGTGGCACAGTGGCTGGCAGTGGCTCATCTGGCTTAAGTCAGGGTCTCTTGGCATGACACACTGCCGTCAGGCATTGGTATTATATAACTATGTCTGCTGTAAAGAAAGAATGCCATCTAAAGCGGTAGTTCTCAATGTATGAACCACGATCCCTTGGGGAAATTTAAGAACACACTTTCACAGGGGTCACCTAAGATCATCTGCATATCATATACTTACAGTTCTTAACAGTAGCAAAACTATAGCTAATGAAATAGGCTTGAAGTAATTTTATGGCTGTGGATCACCACAGCGTGAGGAACTGTATTAAGGGGTCAGAGCATTAGAAAGGTTGAGAGCCACCGGTCTCAAGGAAAAGCTGGCATCACCAACTCATGCTAACAAGGAAGCTGAGACCGCCTCTGTACGTCAGTGGTGTTTTGAAGCCTAACCATGTTGAATGCCCACCATGAAACTCCTAAATGAGTCTCCTAAAATAACTAATTCCCTATGTATGTGCAGAGACAACACAAGAACTGAATCAATCATTTAACCTAGCCTACAATTTCACACACTCTTTGATAGTCTTATATCCTGCTTGGTTTGAGTCTTAATTCTATTCATATTTTTTCAAGTCTTTCAGAGAGATCCACAACTCATAAATACTTCAACTATATTTGACTGAATGCTGTACAATTTATGACTTCACCACAAAGCTAATGTCATGTCACATCTGTGGTGACTGTACATAACTGGAAGAGAAACTGTCAAACAGTCCGGAAGATCAGCAGTGTATAAGGAGATAATTATAAGGAGATATGCATATAGAAAATGCATATGCATATCCTGTAACTGAGTCAGGAACTGTGTCTTTTCTCTTCTTACAAATATCTGAGCATCAGGCTGCTTTGCTCCAAGGGCATATCCTGGAGCCTCCAACAGTCAGCCCCTTTCCCTTGCCTTACCAGATGTCAAGTCCAAGGAGAGTCGTATGCATGAGACGGCTCCCCTAAATGAATACATCCTTATGGTAAAGGTGACCTAGAACTAAATATTTCACATTGTTCATCAGCTTCCAGGGACTATAGAGAAATATTCCTTAGTGACTAAGAGAACAGATGTGGCTGCCCAGCAGAACTTAACGTTATGACCCTATTGCTGAAGACATACTTTGGCCTGGTACTATAAATCTGACAAAGAACCCATGGTGGGTGAGGTCATAACTCCCAAGGAGAACCTATTTTTATTCTTATGGATGGACATAGCATTAAACTGAACTTTAAATTTATATCTTTATGTCCATAGACTTAGTATAGCTCTCAGATCTTACCAGAGTAGTTCTTTCTGGTGAGCTGTGGACATAAGTTAATGAAGAAACTCACAATTAGTTACAGTAAAAAGAGGAAGAACCTATGGAATGCTCCACCACAAATAGGGCATCTCTACCACACTCCTTCCCTTAAGGCTCAGGGACAACCACAGAAGAGGTGGTGGAAAGATTTTGAAACCCATGGGTTGGGAAAGACTGGGCTGAAACAGTGTCTTTCAAAAATGAACATACTGCTGCACACATTAACTCAGAGCAGCTATGGCTGCCTAAATAAGATCAACCATTCAGCATTCTGTCTTGGATGGATAAGGAGCACATGAGCCCTCACCCATACCTGAAGAACTGAGAGTTAGTGACTTTTGAGAGAGGACGGGTCAATTTTCTTTTAGGGTGTCGCTAATGATAGGTAGAACATGCTTCAATATATGGTTCCATGACCAAGAATATAAATGTAGCACAAAAATTAATTAGATGTATTAAAAATAAAGAGAACATGAAGTTGGGAGGGGCTGTAAGGATGGAGCTATCCTGGGCGGAGTTAGAGGAGTGGCAGGGGTTAATACACTTGAAATACACTGTACATATGTATAAAATACACAGAGAAATAATAAAAATATGGCATTTATCAAAGAAACAAAGCAGAAGGAAAAGAGCTACAAGAACTTCCGTCTATGTGTCTGAGGTAATAGACTGGTCCTTGGTAAGTTTCAAAGCCAATGAGTCTCCATTTGTGTAATGTAAAGGAGGATTACCATCAAGTTGACCTTAGATTTCTGAAAGATAAAAATTCAAACCTTCCAAATAATTGTACATTCATCCTAGACCACAGCAATGGTTGATGCAAAGAAATTTCAAGATTGATGAGAAGCCAGCAGCCACAATGAGGCATACTAAGAAATAAAGCAGTATGAGCAAGAACTAGCATAGAAAAGCAAAGGCCTATGGTGACCTTAGAGACTTCAATTACCAAGATATTTGTAAGTATCATTCTTAATAAATGATAACTTGCAGTGTCACTGGGGAAAAGGAAGTCATAAAAGTGATTCCTCTTGAATACAGGCTGTTGAGCAGAGCAGACTATGTGCCTTAAACAACAACAACAAAAATGTATTCTTTACAGCTACAAAGCCTGGCGAAACCAGGTATCGTTGTGATACTGGCTGATCACCAGCATCTGGTGAGAGCATTTTTCCTGGATTTCAGACAATCCTTCTCCCTACTGTGTCCTCACCTGGCCTGGAGAATGAGCCTCTACCTTGGTGAGGTCACTGATCCTATTCATGTGTAATCCACTCTTTTCCAAAGTCTTCACTTCTCAACACCACCACAGTGTAAGTTCAGATTTCCACACTTTCTGTTAATTTACATGACACAGAAGAGAATAGATGTTCTAGAAGAAAAACTAGAATTATTTAAAATACAGCTGGATTGCCAAGCACAGCTACAGAGCAGAAAATGAAAAACTAGAAGGCATATTAAAAAACAGACTGCCTATAATGCATAATCAAGAGACTAAAAGATGTAAAACACATAATACTAAAATGATATTAGGGTAAGAGATGACAGAAAAATGGATACGTTTACCAAAACACTTTCCTTCACAAATACACCAATTTTTGCATTATGCACAGCAATAAAACCTTCCTGGAGCTACTAAATCCAATAAAATCAGGTCAATATGGAGCACAAAAATAGAAAAAGATGCATTACTCAAAAAGGCAGAATGAAAATTTAACCCCGTCTTTTCACCCTGCTCCAAAACCCATACAACACGTGTAAAATAAGAAAGCCTCCATTTGGGGCAAAGACTGAAACAAACACATCAATGACCCTGACATTATGACCAGGCTAGCCCTTATTGTCTCAAGCAAATGTTCCAAGTATTCATTTGCCCAGACAGGAACCTGGCTCATTCTGGGACTCCACGTTGAACCTGCCTGTGCATTACCAAGTAATCCACCCTCAGTATTTGAATGAACTGTATAGTCAGAGGATTTCTCACTTGGTGGAATCAGTATAAAAGCACTCTAAAAAAGAACCTATCTCTTCAAATACACATATCCCAAGGCCAGAGAAAATCAGGAAAGAACACCAGTAGCAAAGAAGCAACTGAATTTCAAACTATGTTACTCAAAAGAAATGCTTGACAAAAAAAGAACGTTCAAAAGAAATGAAATGGGAAAATTCAGTGTGCTAGAAACCTGGAGAAAAATTCATCAGTATCAGGAAAACAATACATAGGCAAAAGTTCAACAGAGAGATAGAAGCCATCTCAAGGAACCAAAGACATTCTAGAATGCCACAAATAAAAATAATGCAGTGTATGAGCACCAACAGCAGACTTAATCGTGCAGAATAAAGCATCCATGAAACTAAAGCTATATAATAAAGTATATAGTATAAAGTATATAAAATTTTCAAGAGGAGGGAGGGAAGCAGGTGGGCTAAGGAATTCATAGAAAATCATCATGAGAATTACTCTGTAGTTCAAGAAAAAAAGCAAAGAATATTTACTTAAGAACATAATGGCTGAAAACTTTTTAAATCTATGGAGAAATATGAATTTGGGTAAGTAACTCTTAGAAGTCTTCACAGAAACAAGCCAAAACAAATTTCATCAACATGTAATTCAGTCAAATTGTTAAAAATTGATGTCAGAGAATTACAGGAGTAGCAACACAGAAGAAACTTGATACATAATGAAGTAAACCCTGTGAGATCAGCAATGGATGTCTCCGTATTAGTCAGGGTTCTCTAGAAGAACAGAATCCATAAGATGAAACACACACACACAATCGCACACAATCACACAGAAAAATAACAACAGCTGAATCACATCTAAGGGACTATGAACTCAGTAGTTGCTCAGTCTATGGGCTAGGAGCCTCAACAGTTCCAATCTGTGCAAAACGGGAAATGGTCCCATAGAGACTTTCTTGTCTTCAGTTAACAATGAAAGCTTGAAATATTGGTTGATATCAGGGAAGAAAACAGTAGCGGTAGCCACCAGATAAATTAAGTGGGCGAGGTGGCCAGCGGAAAGCCAAGCATGAGTAGTCTTCCTTCTACCATGACCCTTTCCATCTGGGCTGCTACTGGAAGGTGTCACCCACATTTGAGGAGGATCTTTCAATAACTAAGGCAAATAAGACAATTCTTCAACTGAGGATTCCTCAGATGATTCTAATTTGTGACAATTTGCTAAAACTAACCACCACAACCTCGGTAAAGAAGTGGAAGATAAAATAGATTTTAGGTTTTTTGAATTAACAGAAAAATTATCTAGACAAATAGTCACTTTGTTGAGGATATAATACGCATGGATATATGTACCTTCAGTATCATAAAACTGATGCAAAAGGCAAAACTTAAAAAAAAACTGAGTGGAGAAGCAGAGAGCAACACAGTTAAATAAGTAATATTAAAATGCCACTTTCAAGAATGAAGACCCTCAAAACAGAAAACCAACAAGGATGTTAATGTTGTTCTTGAACTATACAATGGGTCAAAGGCATACAAAAGACTTTACATATAACATTCCGCCTACCAGCTAAATACACACTCTGTGAGAGCCCACAAAACATGGACGGGAGAACTCACTTATCAGGAACACAGGAATACATGACACATACAAACACATATGACATACAATGAAACTGGAATCATATCACTAATCACCAGAATAAACAATGAGTCAGGGAAGAATCAAGAGGAAAATTTAAAAATATCCTGAGACAAGCAAAAATGGAAGCACACTGTAACCAAAACTTATGGGATGCAGTGGAAACCAAGATGAAAGCCTGCAGCAATAAACACCTACATGGGAGAAAGAAAGCCTTTGACTTTGTACCTCAAGGAAATATTTTTTAAAAACACATTAAGCCCAAAGTTAGTAGAAGGAAGGAAATAGTAAAAAAAAAAATCAGAGCTGGAGTGAGATGGGGACTATAAAAGTAATATTTAAAAGTAATTGAGGGGAGTTGTTTTCAAAGGCAAACAGGATCAACAAAGTATAAAGAACTCTAAGAAAAAGGGGATTTAAAATTGTCATAAATGAAAGAAGATACCATCCAACTGTGCCACAAAAAGAAAGAACCTAATTGACTATCAACAATTACACCATCCAATTGAACACTGTAGAAGAAACATTTAAAAAAATCTTAGAAACATACAACCAAGACCAAACCACTAACAGTTCCCTGTAATCAGCAAATAAGGAATAATATGACTGAATCAATAATTTTAAAAAAAATCTCCTAAAAAAGAATAGTTCAAATCCAGATAGTTTCACTGGGGATGTCTACAAAATATTTAAAGTAAAATTATCACCACATTTTCTAAATTGCTAATAAAAACTGGAGAGGAGGTGCCTCGGTCATTTTTCTGTTTCTCTAACAAAATTCACGAGACTGAGTACTTTAGGAAGAAAAGAGATGCATATAGCTCACAATCCCATAAGTGGAAGCAGAGGCCCATTGTGTCACAACATGACAAGAGAAGTCACAAAGAACCAGTTATACATATATAAGATGACACAGAAAAACAGGAGGGGGGGTTGGGAGAGATCTAGCCCCATTCTTTGCATGAGGCCTAACTCTACCTTGGGAGAAATTCGCTAATTTTTTTCTAAGTAAGGTCCTCCCTAGACCTAATTACTTCCAGTGTACCCCACTCTGACAGTTTCTACAACCATGCTCCACTACACTGTAGAGCACATTTGGAGCACATGAAACTGGATGCACACTCCCACCATTTCCAGATCATAGTAAGAAGCACATCTCAGTTCTCTGCACAAAGCCAGCATTTCTCAAATACCAAAACCAGATGAGGATGCTCTAAGAAAAATAGTAGAACTAAATATTTCTGATAAGCACAGATGTGAAGATCACCACAAAATACTCAAAACCAAATTCAATAGTGCATTACAAGGACCATAACCATGGGAAGTGATGTTTATCATAGGGATACGAGGATGTTTTAATACATGCCAATTTATAGATACAATACACCACATTTGGAGAATAAAAGATAGGAAATATGTTTTCAGGGTTAGAAAAAGAAGGGGAAATGATGTAATTATATTACAACTCAAAAATAACAGAAACAATAATTTAAAAAAATAAAAATCGTATGATCATCTTAAGAGAAACATAAAGCATATGACAATGTGGAATGCCCTGCTGTTATTAAAAACTTGCAGCAAATTAGCTATAGCAAGGATATGCCTCAACACAAGGAAGATTCTCTGTGGCAAGTCCACAGCTTCTATAGCCAAGGTCGAAGCATCGAGCTCATTATGATGTCTACCCTCACTACTTATGTCCAACATGTAATTAATGTTAAGACAATTTAAATAAAATGAATTAAAGACATCCATTTCAGAACAGAGAAGTGAAATGATCCATTTGTAAACGGCATGATCTTGTAGATGTTTAGAAAGTCCCAAAGCCACTGCCATAGAAACTGACAGAAATGCAAGAAAAGGGTCACATGCAAAAGTTAATACACAAAACCAGCTGTGTTTCTTTACATGCAAATGGTATGCAAAATAGGATGCCCAGACATTCCTGTATACAACTGCATTTTTTAAAAAGAATGTAATAAACCATGTGTGGCAGCACATGTCTACAATCTGAGTCTTCCAGACAGATCTGAGGATGAGTTTGAAGTCAGTGTCAGTCACATAGTGAATTCCAAGCCAGCCCAGGCTAAACATTAAGTAAGACCTTGTCTTAAATATATAAGAAACAAACAACACTTAGGAATAAATTTAACCAAGGAAGGAATACTTACGCAATGAAAACTATGAGAGATTATTGGGTAAAACCGAGACAACACTTCAACAAATGAAAAGATACTCTATGTCCTGGATTAGAAAATTAAATGCAGTCATGTGCCTATATGAGCTGTATTAGAGTTATTTAAAGAAACAGAAGTTGTAAAATTAAATATATATAAAAAATTAAATATATATATTAGAGTGGCTTACAGGGTGTGGTCTTGCTAGTTCATTAATGACTACCTCTTGACGGAAAGGCCAAGAATCTGATCATTGTTTAGTTCATGATGTCTCAAGTGATCTTTAGCCCATATTGGAGTCCTAAAGAAGCAGTCCTTAATATCAGCAAAGAAATACTTCAGAATCAGAATAGGTAAACTTGCTAGCAAAAGTGAGAACAGGTAGGCACAAAGCCATACCTTCCTTCCTACACTTCCTTTTATGTGGGCGACCATGAGAGGGTATGGCTCAGATTTAGGGTGGGTTTTCCTCTTCCAACCTCAAATGATCCAGATTTTTGGTAGGTTTTCCCACCTCAAAAGATCTATTCTAACCATGAAAATCCCTCAAAAGCATGCCCAGTTGCTTGGATTTTAGTTGATTCCAGATGTAGTCAAGTTGGTGGTCTAGAGCAGCTAATACATTACGCAAAGTGATCTAAGCATCTAATATAATCTTTATGAAAATTCAAATGCTCGTTTTACAGATATAGAAAAAACAATACTAAATACATATGCACTACGAAAAGTTCAGCAAACAGATAAAACAATATTTATCAAGAAAAACAAATGTGGAGGCTTCACACTTCCTGAATTTAAATAACACTACTATTCTTTAGTCATCAAAACAGCATGGGATAAACATATTGATGTTAGGGATCTAATGAGAGCTCAGGAATAATTCCACATGTGCTCATTAAATGATCATCAAAAGGGTTCTAAAATATATTTGAAAAGGGTAAGTAATCCCTTCAACAAATAATGATAGAAAACTGGGAAATCAATGAACTTGAAGGTCTATCATACACCAAAAATCTACCCAAAATGGACCAAGAACTGTAGCATCAGACTTGAAATCATAAAACTTCTATAAGAAAAGTGTAGGAGAAAGTTGCATGGCATTATTCCAAGTAATAATTTTTGAAATGACACCAAAAGCACAGGCAAGAAAAGAAAAACAAGTGAGTCTATAGTAAATGAAAAAGTTCCACAAAGTAAATAAAATTCATTAAGATGGACTGCAGAGTGAATGATAAAGAATGGCAGAAGGGGTGTTTTAACAAGTTATCCAATAGGAAGATAATTTCCACTACAATCAAAATGATTTTATTTCTCCAATTTACGGGATGTGTCTAAGAATTATGACATATGGTCTGTGGGATATAATTAGGCTTTGATCTGGTAAAAAAAAAAAACAAAAAAAAACAAAAAAAGGTTAAAGCCCTTTTCAAATAGAGAGTTTTTGTGTCCACCTACCGATTACCGAAGGAGAAACCCAATCTAATGCTTCATTGATCTTGAAGTTCTCAGTCACCATAACTATGAAAAAGATGTTTGTTGTTTATAAAGATACTGTTTATGACATTGTAATATGCCAACCCAGACAGCCTGGGCAATATTCAATATATAAAAGGCAATTCTACAACTTAGCAAGAAGACAGCTCAATTTAAACATGAGGGCATGTATTAAGATATGTGATACCCACATAAAAATCTAGGCTTGGCTATGAACTTGTAATTCCAGCACAAAAGAGGCAGGAAAAAGCAGATCCCCTGGGGTTTGCTGGCAGCTAGAAATTGGTGAACTGTAAATTCAGTGAGAGACCCAGTCTCAAAATATAAAGTAGAGGACAATTAAGGAAAACATTTGAAATTTACTTTTGGCCTCTACATACATGTGCACACATGAGACTATGTGCACATATGCAAAAATATGTGCCCAAACATAGAGCACATAAATATAACATGCACATCAAAGCATTAAAAATTAGACCAATAACTGAATGGAAAACATTCATTTTCACAGAAGGTACACAAATGGCCAAGAAGTATATGGTAAGTGTTCATCATCGCTAATCTCTGTGAAATGCAAGCTGTACCCTAGTGAAATAGCATATCAAGATTATTATTATTATAATGAAAATAAAGATAATGGTGGACAAGAATAAAGAGAAATATTGGCTAGTACACAGTGGGTAGGAGTGTTAATTGCTACAAACATCTTGGAAAATTGCATGGGTATTTTTCAAAAAAATAAAAGTAGGTCTATCACGTGACTCGGTACTACCAAATTTGCACACACACACATACACACACACAGAGAGAAAGGTAGTCAGACAGGTGGGGGGAGAAACTGGCATCACAATTTCAAATACATAGGTCCTACCATGTTGTTTATACACTATCAATAATAGCTAAGTCAAAGTATGGACACAACTTATGTCCATTAATATATGGAATATCATGCATCATTTAAAAAGAAAGAAACACTCTCATTTTCAATGGTAAAACTAAACTTAGAGGGCATTTGGTGAATATGACACAAACAGACATTGCCTGAATTGCATGTAGACCCTTATACTGGATAGTTTTATGTCAACTTGACAAAAGCTAAGTTATCTGAGAAGAGAGAACGTCAATTCAGAAAATGCCTTCATTAGATTGGACTGTAGGGAAGCCTGCAATGGCTTTTTCTTAATTAGTGATTGATGGCGGAGGTCCCAGCCCATTGTGAATAGTGTTATTCCTGGGCTAGTGGTCTTGAGTTCTATATTAAAGCAGGCTGAGCAAGGCATCGGAAGCAAGTCAGTAAGTAACGCTCCCCTGTGGCCTCGGCATCAGCTCCTGCTTCCAGGTTCTTCCTTGCTTGAGTTCCTGTCCTGACTCCTTTTGGTGATGAACTGTGATGTGGAAGATTAAACCCAAAAGAAGTGCTTTCCTTCCCAGATGGCTTTGGTCATCTGATCACAGCAACAGTGACTCTAACTAAGATAAGGCAAGTTAAACTCACGGATGCATTGACTAGAAGGGTTGTTCTTGGAGTAGGAGAAGATCAGGTGTAAAAAGGCTGGAGTAAATAAAGTTTGAGCTACAAGATTTCTAAATTCTAGGACTGAGAAGATGATGGACTTAATTGGTAAAGAGTTTGTTAAACAAGCAGTAGAACTCAAGCCTGGATTCCTAGGACCCACCTAAGAGCCGGTGCGGTGTTCTGCATCTATAATTCAAGAACTGACAGGGCAAGGGGCAGAGTCAGACACATCCATGGAGCTCACACGGCAGTCCGCCCAGCTAATCAATGAGCTCCAGGTTCATTGAGAGACCCTGGCTCAGAGGAAAAGGTAGAGAGTGACTATGAAGACACCTGATCTCAATCTCTAGAGACTCCAGGTTGCCTGACTTTGAGGCATCTGAAGACCTGCCCCTAATGAATACACCCGTAACAAACCTGTCATCCTCACTTTCCCCGTTCTCACCACAGTCCCATGTTCCCAAACCAATATTCCCTCCCCTCTGCTTGCGGCCAAGAATCAGAGACATCCTGCCTACATGAACCCCCCCCCTTCCTCTGACACCTATAAGAAAGAGCCCCTAATCTGCTTCATGGGCATGAGGTCTCACAAGAATTCCCACCAATCTATAGCTTTGAGACCTGAATCCTCCTCAGAGGCCTGACCATGCCCTGTCTGTCTCTATTTCTGTCCAAATGGAGAAGCTTCTGTGTCCAACATGCACCTCAAACATGGAAACTTTCAAGAAAGTCTTCTCTAAACATGAGAAGCATTCCACAAGGCAATACACGCATCATATGCTCTGAATAAGGCTTTCCCGTCACAAAATAAAAGATGGCTCCCTCCTGACCAGCAATAGTATTTTAGCTATTGGAATTTCATCTGTGAACAAGCATATCCAAGTATGCAGGCAGAACCACCACTAAAACAACTAAAGTTTATAAAACAGAATTGAATAAAAGCCCCAGCCAGCAAAACTTGCAGTTACTTAGATCTGGCAACATCTTAAAAACAGCTGTTGACAAGGAAGAAAATGACTTTCACAAAGTCACGTAAGTGTTTCCTTTTCTGTAAAAGCACAAGCAGTTTGTGGATTAAGGATTATTTTCTCTTTTCAATTTTTTTTCTCATGGGTTAAGTTACATACTTAACATTTCTAAGCGACTTAGTTAGCTGTGACTCTGTGTGCCCTGGATTTTAAAACCCACTTAAAACCAGAGTTAAAGGACAGTTGATAGTTTTCAGTCATATAAAGACTAAGAAGCCAAAATAAATTTAAGTCTCAAAGCAAAAATACACTCACTTAGTGTACAGACTCAAGGACTTGACTCCTGTCAAAGGAGATAGACAACAGACTATTTTTATTTATCTGATTTATAGTCTGATAAAATGATACTTTGTTGCAAACCATTCATGTTATAATTGCTACCTGCCATTAAAGTGAAACAAAATCATTGTCTATGTTGGACAACCATGCTTGAAAATTGAAAATTCTAAAATCCCTGACACTATCAAATCAATGCTGAAGGAGTATGAGTATTTTCCAGTTTTCTTTTATAAAACCAGCATCCTGTTTGTCATATGCTAACAAATATGCTAACACACAGCTGTGGACAAAGCTGCATGATTGTCCCTGTAACCATGTTCTCAGCATGGGACTTCTACACAGTTACAGCAAAAAAAAAAAATGCTTCTGTGAATTCTTAGAGCTCAAGTACAACTGATCTTGAAGTTAGATAACAAGCAGAATGTAATATCTTATTTTGGTCTTTTTTGTTTTTGTTTTTGTTTTTGTTTTTTGTTTTTCAAGACAGGGTTTCTCTGTAGCTTTGGAGTCTGTCCTGGAACTACCTTTTGTAGACTAGGCTGGCCTCGAACTCACAGAGATCCATCTGCCTCTGCTTCCCAAGTGCTGGGATTAAAGGTGTGCATTTCCACCGCCCAGCACTATCTTTTTTTTTTACACTCATTTTGTTTACACTCATTTCAAATAAAGTCATAGCCATGTGCCAAACATGGTAGTAAATCCTTATAGTTATGGAAAAATGCCTGTCACATAATCTGTGGTTTTATATTTGTGGATACTTCTGGTTTGTATTTTTTGGCATAGATGTCATCTGAGGACACCTGGAATGTATTTAAGAGGTGAAAACATTCAGGACGGTGTGACTATTATTGTACATACTTGTAAATAGCTAAATACCTGCTTTTATTTCACAATGTATAATTTATTGATATATCCAAATTTAGCCTTATAAGAATGCAGGATATTTAAGCCATGAGACAGAAGTTGAACAATCGTCTGGAAAAAAAAAAAACCTGGATTGCTGGTGCAAGCCATGACAATAAGAGATCCAGCCTATCTAAGAGTGAAAAGTTAGAAACTTACTTAGAATGCAGTTATAAAACATAAGAAATAATGGCGCTCACTAAACACAAGATATATCCCATGACCAGCAACAAGGTGAGGGGGACTCAGAGTATACACAGAGGCATGTGCTCTGAATGGTCAGGATTTGGGCATGCCTTTATTTAGCACTATTTATTTATATGGTACTAACCAGTCTTGTGTGCTAATATATTGAGAAATTACCACTCATCACACTAATTAATTTAACTTCCCCTTATCTAGTCTCTCATGTTACTTTAGGAATTTTTGAAAAGATCAATTTGGACAAATGATTCCCAATGTTCTTAAACAATATTTAACATAGTTAAGCACTGGGAGACTATTACATATCATGGAATGTACCTTGTGCTATGTATTTATAGTATAGATAATGATTCTGTTATAAGTTCTGTAGAGAAAAAAGTTGAAGATTGTCCCAGGAAATAATTGATAAAAATTGTTTGAAAGCAAGGCTCATTACAGGGATATAAATCTTCCAAGACTGTGCTTACATCTTCAGAGAGAAACAAAGGCAAGGCAGATCTGAGGGAGCTATTGCTAGAAAATAGGGAGCTAAGCAGCATCCTGAGAAGCTTGAAAAGTAGGCTTTCTTCAAAGGGGCAGGAACATCTCTAAGTTTATCCCTCTTTTCACTTTTCACGGGCTTACATATGTTGCTTCAGTGTGACCTATTGTGTGCTGAATTCAGCACGGGAGAACTGAAATTGGGGACATAATGACACGCTTCATTACTTGAAGTGGGATTTCCCTCTGTATGCTGAGAATATGCTTTATTACCATTGGTTATTAAAGAAGCTGCTTTGGCCTATGACAGGACAGAATATAGTCAGGTGGAAAAATGACTGCTGAATTTGCCAAAAGGTGAGTCAGTTCTTAAGGGTTCCTGCTTCATGAAAGAGTCTGCCAGACATTCTGCAGGACACAGAAGAAAGTGACTGACAAACTGCCAATATATCTTTCAAATTTCCTGCTTCGTGGAAAAGTCTGCTGGATACTATGGGTCTGTAGGCTGAAGATGGATGCCCCAACGTTACAGAAGGACTTTGGGTACCTGTCCAGGCAGCAAGATGTCTTCGCTAATTCTAGAATTTTGGAAGTTGCTTACAACAAACACACTTCCTGTTTACTTAGCTAATATTCTATCCTTCTGGGGTCTTTGATAGAGTTGAAGACAGTTATAGATATAGTTATGATAAAAGATAAATTAGATATGAAACTTTAGATTCACAAAGATAAAATAGATAATAGAATATTTTCTTTAATTTTGCAAGATGCAAATATAATAAATATTGTAACTATAATTCTTGCCTGATATCTGCTTTGTTATATGTAATTTTACTATGATAAAATTAAAACCTTCCTTTTTATTTAGAGAGAAAAGTAGAAATGATGTAGGATTCCCCTCTGTATGCTATGAATATGTTTTATTACCATTGGTTAATAAAGAAAATGCTTTGGCCTATGGCAGGGCAGAATAAAGCAAGGCAAGAACTCCAAACAGAGATATAGATAGAGAGCAAGTAGACTCAAAGAAATACTGTGTAGTTGCCAAAGGAGAAAGACACCAGAACCTTACCAATAAGAAACAGTTTTCTGGTGATACTCAGACTAATAGAAATGGGTTAATTTAAGATGTAAGAGCTAGCTAGAAATACTGATGAGCGATCAGCTAAACAGTGTTGTAATTATTATAGTTTCTGTGTGATTCTTTGAAAAGAGTAGTCTCTGTTTTCAGTTGCTGACTCCACTCTCCAAAGGCCTAGCAAAATAATTTAACTTATACCCACCAGTATAACAATGGGGCAAACAACATAAAATGAGTTTATCACTATGTATTTTTGCAACAAATCTAGGATGACCATCCTAATGAATAGAGCTATGCCTTTTTCATTCAAAAAAAAACCTGATCTCCACTGATGAAACATGTGAATGGCTGATAACAAAATATACTAGTCCCTTTTAGAATAATCTTAAATAGCTACATTTTATAGAAATGTTTGGACTTCAGTTTTATTTTAAAAAAGAGGTCTATCTTGGAAACTATGAAACAAAATATGATCAAATTCTACCTATCATTTTAATGAAATTTTAAACTTGTATTAGTTATTGTGCATGTAATCTTGGGCACACGTGTGGTGAGGTGCATGCATGCAAGTCCAAAGGCAGCTTTGTGAAGTTGGTTTTCCCCTCTACTTTTATGTTGGTTCTGGGGATTGAACTCAGGTTGCCAATTTTGTACAGAAATTGTATTTACCCAATAAACCACCTCAGTAGCTCCTTAATGAATTTTTGAACATCTATAATATTATGTCCATTCAGGACTTTCATATATAAAGATTGATTTTGCATTAGATTAACAATAATTAGATACCTAGCAATCATTCACACACAGACAGACAGACACACACACACAGTAGTGGCATCTATCTATATGACAGCACAAAGTTACAATTTCTGAATAGGACACTAACAAGCAAAGTGGAAAGGGGAAATAAAGGGGCAAGAATGAGCAAGTCAATACGAGCAAAGCACAGTGGTGTGCACATATGTCCTAGTTGGGGCTAATCTGCTGCAGACATCACCCAACCTAACAGCTGGACAGGAACAGTGAAGGAACAACCTCTCTACCTAGAACCATGGAAATAAAGGGACAAAGATGGGGGATATTCTGGCCATGAGAAATGGCAAAATCTCAGGAGACAAGTCAGCTCACACCTACATGTGTGGCAGTTAGTAAAGTTTAAATTTAAAAATGGTATATGAAAAGGAACAGGTTGCCAAGTAACAGGACTAGGTCATTAAAAGGACCTGTATTCCATGACCATGTGCTTCTATTTTACTTTGAAGATAAGTAGTTTTAGAGAAGATAACGTCACAGATGCTCATGTGAATAATTTTATGAAGAGGTCATTACCACATCTGACCAATAACTAACAAGGCAGTTAAGGCAAAGGGAAGGGTCTTAAGGACTTGTAGAAAAGAAATCATGTTCTCTGTTGTTGAGGTACAGGAAGAGGAGGTGGTGGTGATTGAGTGAGTATTAGACAAGCAACTGAAAAAGAAAATAACATACAGATAACCTAACAGGGGGGCTTAAGAAACACAAGATCAAAGCAATAAAAGCAACTCCAGAAATCTATGGGGACGATATAGTGAGCATTCAAATATACAACTCAAAGATCAACCACAATGCCAAGGCTGTTGAAGATCAGCCCACTGGTATATGCAAAGGTCACTTCAGCATGTGTGATTATCCCTGTTTTGTTTTCTTAGATACATAAGTAGGTAGAAAAAAAAAGAAAACCCACAGGGTTGTCACACTGTGCTGGTCCTTGTGGGTCACCAGCCTTGTAGCCAGAGAGGATATGGAAAAAGGGAATGATTGTTCAATGTTGGTGGAATTCCATTATAGATTTTATAGCATGTACTATGTACACTTACTATCAACAAAACTTTTCCGTATAGTTAAAATAACCTCTTTAGGAAATTACATTCTACTTCATTTCTGTTAATTAAATATTAAACTTTAAAATTATCTAATGTTCAACTTACTAAAGACAATCTCTGGAAACATTCCTTTTTGCTTTTTACAGTTTTTACTTGTAGTATAATTTTTTTATTTAATTAACATTTTTTCACTTATTTTACATACAAACAAGTTTCCCCTCTCCTTTCCCATCTATCCCCCTCCCCATCCACTCCTCCTGCATCTCCATTCAGAAAGGGACAGGTCTTTTCCCCTGAACTTGCACAAATCATAACACATCTAGTTGAAGCAGGGTTGAGATCCTCCCCTCAAATCTAGGTGGGGCCAGGTAATCTAGCATGCAGAGCAGGTTACCAAAAAGGCAGAAAGCACCAGGTAGGGGTCTAGCTTTCACTGTTAGAATCCTTACCAAGAGATCACACTACATGATTTTCAGACGTGTACAGAGTGTATAGATCGGTCCCATGCAGGCTCCTTGACTGTTGGTCCAGTGTCCATGAACTCCCATAAGCTCAAGTGAGCTGTCTCCTTGGGTTCCCCATCATGGCTCCCCTTGCCTGATACAATTCCTCCTCTCTTTCTTCCTCAAGACCCTCAGAGCTCAGTGAAGTACTTGTCTGTGGATCTCTGCCTCTGCTTCCATCAGTTACTGGATAGAGGATCTCTGATGGCAATTATGGAAGACTCCAAGTTGCTTACAGGTAGATGGTCAGTTCAGGAACCCTCTCCACTATTGCTAGGAGTCTTATTTGTAAATAACAAGTAACTAAGATGTCATTTTAACCTATAACTAAATATTCTATCACATTTATTATAATTTTTCAAGCATTGCTTCTGCTCTCATTTAATGAAGAACAAGGAATATTTAATACTTAATGGTACTTGTGTATATTTTTTAGACTTAGGGCAGAGGCAAAATATTCAAAGGTGTGATAGGTTGACAAGGAATAGTCCCCATAGCCACATGTGTTTGAATGCTTAGTCTATAGGGAGTTGCACTATTAGAAGGTGTGACCTTGTTGGTATGGGTGTGGCCTCATTAAAGAAAGTGTGTCACTTTTGAAATGTGCTTTGAGTTCTTATGAGCTCAAGTCTGGATAGTGGAACACAGTTTCTCATTCTGCAGCTTGTGAATTAAGATGTAGAACTGACAGCTCCTTCTCCAGCATCATATCTGCCTGTACACCTCCATGTCCCACCATGATGATAATGAACTAAACCTCTGAAACTGCAAGCCAGTCCAAATTAAGTATTTTTTCTTTATAAGAGTTGCTACGGTCATGGGGTCTCTTCATAGCAGTAGAGCTCATAAGACAAAAGGTTTAAAAAAATAGTACATACAGTCTTGAATCAAACAAAGGGTATTTGATTGACTAACTGTAACTCCTTTTTGCTTGTTAGAATATGACTGTATGATGTGTCTGAAACCAGATACCTCCTCAAAGCAGTTTCTACACTCTGTCTCTAGGAACTTCATTCTGGGCAATTCAGTCTCATTACCTATTCCAGAAAGATTATCATATGGTCCTCTCTGTTGAGGATAAAAGGTATCCAAGAAATGTTCCGTTTTATTACATCTCCTTCCTACTTCCTTTACGGTTTACTTCTGATATCACAGTGAACTTAGTTTCTCACAGGCTGTCTAGTGAGGACCCCATTTCTGTTCCATTTGTCATTTTCGTTTCTGCTGTGTCTGTTATCTAAGCAAACAACTCCTCAGATTTGATACATGCACATAAAACATCCTGCAGGATGGTGGTGCACTAAATCAGGAGGGAAGTGCCTGAATTTGTAGGAGGGGGTAAAAGGCTTTTATCACAAGAAAGACCTAGTGAGACACACATCAGATCTTAGAGTCCATAACTATGCATCAGAATTAGACTGAGGATTATCAATAAGTTTGAAGTGATAAAAAAAAGTCCTTCAAAAGCTAATTATCATTAAAATTTTATCATGGTTGTCGGTTTTTAAATTCATGGGTCTGGTTAGTGCAACCATTCTCAAGAAAGCAACAATGTTTTAACAGCATCCAGACTAGATATATTCAAAACAACCCAAATATAAACACACTGTTGCAACCCAATAAATAATTCCATCTAAAATACCAAAGGAAATTTACTAAAAATACTAAATTAGGAAACCTTAGCAGCCAATGACTACTTTATCAATTGGCACAGCACAGGGTGATTGGAATGATTTGGCTGAGAAACCTAGGAACTGAACTAACCAGAAACTAGACAGCTGTTCCCCATGGGCTAAGGAAACATTGTAAAATAGTAGGCTGTTTCCATCATACCTTTGGGTATGTATTTAGAAAATGCAATACTTCAAAGAAAATACACTCACACACATATACACATATAAAACATGCATGAACATCTATGTAAATGTGAGAAATGTTAATGGCACATTGCACCGAGCGGTTGAGAATATAGATCTATGGTACCAGTCGTAAGATAGAAAATAAAGACAGGGTAAACCTGAGACCCATGGTAACAGGGCAACACTAAAATGTATGCCACCAATGTGTTAAGTTCAGAGACCCTGGAAGAAAGCAACCATTCCTCAAAGCTTATGTCTGTTCACCGGACTTTAGAACGAACTAAGAACAGCAATTTGCCCTTCTGCTCTTGTATTCTAAAGTTAGAATCCGCTCTCTAAATTGGTAGCATATATATAATATAATATAATATAATATAATATAATATAATATAAATTGGTGGCATATATATAATATAATATATAACAATAGGTATAATGCTGCTGACTTTTATATATCTAGTACCATGAGGCAGGCATGTTACATATTCCTTCATACACCGTCCTTAGACTCAAACCAACAAGGAAGCCTCATAGTCCACAAGTGATCAGTGAGCAGATCGAGTGGCCTACACACCTATCTGTTGTCAGATACCAAGCCTGAGAAGCCATTTCACTATCTCTAGGTGAATACAGAGGAAAAACAAACCTTAGGCAAAACAAGGAATCTTGAAGAAAAATATCAAAAGTACATACACATATACATGATTTTCCTCAACAAACATAAGATAGTTTCAGAACTCTAGCTGGTACCCTGGATGGAGCTGCAAAAAGATTTCTGTGACTCTTGACTATAAATTTTAAAAATGCTGAAATTAAAAATAAAAATTAAATAAAATAGAAAGGCAAGAAAAGGAAAACTCAAATCCAGACGGGGGTGATAATCTACCCTTAAATTACCCAGCCTCCCCAAGCCTCCTTTTGTCTTCAACAGCACTGCTGCCCTAAGGGCTGACTCTAAAGGGTGGTGTAGCACGAATGTGACTATAAATGACCGTGTCATGGCACTGGCTTAATAGAAATTAGTATTACTATCTCTACTGTTGCTCAGCTTTAAGGAATTACAGATACACTAACCAACTTAGAGGGGAATCTAATTTCAAAATGTAAGGATAGAAAATGTAGGGCAAATTTTATTAATAAAAATATTTAGTTATTTGAATTTTCTGGCTTTCCATGACTCAATAAGCAAACAAACAAATCTCTTCTATCAGAACACAATGGAAAATCTCATAACTGCTGCCTGTTCTTTCTTTGTGCACCCTTTAGCTTTGTGAAAGTGAGATACTACCTCGCAATGCTGGCCCACTGTACACGGAAGGATTCCAGGATCAAGATGAAACTGAGTCTATCTCGGGTGCTGATGGATTTCATCATTGCTACAATCCAAACTAGATTTTCTCAATGTAACAAATAACTTTTACTGCTCCACATTGATTTTTAATAAGATGTAATTTACTTTTTTCATTATTTCAAATTTGACTAGAGAGCAAATCAGAAAACAATGATTGGCAGGCAGGATACTCTGGTTGGGAGATAGAGTCATAAGAGCAAAGAGGGCTTGGCTTCATTTCTGTACAGAGGATCTGATCACCACTGAATCAAAACATCTATGGGTTCTGAGTGACCATTATTACCTATCATCCCTTAGACTGACCTGAGTCAGTCACATGCCCATGTGTCAGTACTTGCATGCTCATGGGTACTATTGCTCTTACAGAATAAATTATTCAAGCATTGTTGGATGGCAGTTCTGAAAAGAGCTTCCTGCTGATGGTAGAAATTGTCAAAACTCTGAATACCATTTTATCACATAATGAAGTTTTAAGGACACCACAGCATTATTTAGTAGGGTTCAGTTGGTTTTGGATGTCTCTGGTGAATAGATAAGTTTAAGATAAAAGTGGTGTGGTTGTTCTTATTTCTTCCTAAGTCATGATAAGTGAAGTTAGTAATCAACATTGATGCCATATTTTTTATTCCAAAATGCCAAAAATAGTGTGTAATCAATGATAAATCAATATGCATGCCTTTTGTCTATAATAACTCATCACTATTCAATGTAAATATATTATCTAGAGATTTAGAACACAGATTATGCTAAGTTTAGATTATATCATGTTTCTTTTTTATGGCAATAAAATGGCTCATTTTTATTCTGGCACAACGATATTTCCTTCAAAAAAACGTCCATAGTGAAGAATTGGGATAATTCCACTAAAACATAAGTCAGAAAACAGGCAGAAAAGAAATAAAAATTGTCACAAGTTTGAAAAAAAATGTTTTGTTCTATGTTTTGATGCTGTTTGCTTTCTAAGTTGTGCCACATACTACATTGATATTACAAAAGTGCTGGACTGGGAAATAAAAACTATGCAGTATTTTGAAATGAAAATTATTTTCCCAGGGAAAATCATAAAGAAAATAGGTCAACCTTTTTTTTTTGCCTTTTTAGATAATTGTAAGTTTGCTTGGAGTTAGAGGAAGCAATGCAAAAACATCCCATTTACATTGCTTCTCTTTCCTTTTTAAAAATATTTATATTTTGTCAGCATATATGTTTATGATCCATGTGTGTCTGTCACCCTCAGCAGTCAGAAGAAGGCACCAGATCCCTTAGAACTGGAGTTAGAGGCACCTTTGAGTCACCCTGAGTGTGCTAGGAACTGAATCCAGGTCCTGAGCAAGACCAAATGCTCTAATTGCTGAGCCTTCTCTCCAGTCCCAGGGTAATTCTTTACTATCGGATTCTGTCACTGATTAAAAAAAAATCTATTTCTTTCCTCAACCAGTTTTTCATATGATCATTTGGGTACATATGTTCTGCTTGGGATCTTAAATGTTCATCAAATTCCTATGTGTTCCTAGAATGATGTTACTGGGAGGTGGCAGAATCTCTCAAGGCCATTGACGTAGTGTCCCAATGGTAATAATGGAGCCCCAGCCTTTCCTTTTCTACTCTTTCTGTTGCTCTCCAGCTAGGAGGTTTTCCTTTACCACATGTCAGGAGTGATTAGGACCAACTGATCAAAGATGGGGCCCTCCAAAAACTTCAGCCAAAATAGACTGTTTCCCTTTATAAGTTGATTTGTCCCTGGTATGTGTTATCGTGCTTTGTTGCAGTATATCACAGGATGTGGTAGGTAGGTCACTACACTTTTTTCACATGTGTGCATTCATGTGCTACCTACTATAATCAAGACTCAGAAGCCTTTTATAACCACAGAGGGCACACGTGGGTTCCCCTTGTACAGCCATAGCCATTCCTCTCTGCCCACTCCTCTCTGACCTCACTACCTCTTCTCTATCACCTTAATATTATCATCTTCAAAATGGCATAGAAATCTAGAAAAAAGATGACACAAAATCATGGCTAATGGACCATATAGCAACCAGTTTCAAATGGAACAATTTTACACTTTATTGTATGTGTGTGCATGCGCGCGCGCACACACACACACACACACACACACACACACACACACACACACACACATGTATATGCCCAAGCCTCTGGGGTGATTGTCCCTTTGTATGCAGAAGCCAAGAGAGGAAGTCTGGCTGCTAAATTAATGTCTGTCCCTTCAGTCAGCAATATGGTACCATCAGGGCTTTAAACTTCCCAACAATACATTAATTGCTCACTTCCTGCTGGTTGTCATATGTCCTGCTTTTCTGCCTCACTTGTAAGTGGAGCACCACGGCTACCAAAGTTCACTTATAAAATTGTTTGTCCATCGCGCTTAGTCTAGAAAGTTCCTTCTTAAATAATTACCCATCATGCTCCCGTTTTCTTCTCAAAGCTTTCAAATATCCCTAACAGGACAGCTCCTATTCTTCAGCACCCATCAAGGTTTAAAAGCCCCATTTATTTTAGAGGACAGACCAACAAATATCTGAATAGCGAACACAGCAAAATGTTATTCAGAGAATGTATGCCGCGATTTCTAGGGAGTCACAGCTCAATTCCTACGATCCTTCTCTTTGTTAAAGCTAAAAATAAAAGGGGGAAAATTTCACCCTCTAAAAGGAAACTGGAGACAACCGGGCCAATCAACATAAATTAAAATAAAAGCGGGCTTTACTAAAATTGCCCAAATGGGTCTCGCAATCTAACTTGCTTATCTCAAGGGCATTTTGCCAAATGGTAGTTAATTGTACATTTCAGTGCCCGGATGGTTAGCGGGAACTCTATCTCCTGTGCGCCAGCCCTGACACAGGGTGGCTTCAGCCGATGGGGCTCCTTGAGTATGGCCCGATAATAACTTCACCGAGGAACTTGGCGAAAAGACTGTGTACTTGGAGGATGACGTCACTGCTCAGCCCGGGGAAACAACTGCGTGTTCTGCAAAACTGTCTTCAAAGGCACAGAAACGGAGCGTGTTCGGGGAAAGAGATGAGGACACACTTAACCTTTAAAAGCATCCCATCTTTTGCAGCTGCATCTGATGGGGGCAGCAGTGAAGTGTGTGACTGGCCCAAGGAGCCTCTTCAAAGACTGCAAGGAGATTAAGAACTCAGAATCTCCAAATTCTGGCCCTGCTGGTGCCAGAATCTCACACTGCCCTGCTGTCCATCCCAATTGTGACTGTTACTAATTCCGACTCATTCTCTATAGAAGATTTGCTTGACATGCATCCAGCTGACCCCAGAATTTTGCTTTAAAGTTTGCTGCGTAAGGTAAAGCTGAATGATGAGAAACCGGAAGTATAAGAGAACATCTTTAAACGGGACTCATTTCCATAGACACAGATCATAGCTAAGTATTGAGAAAACAATATCCCAAAATACGAAAATGTAAAAGGGCTTATACTAGATGGCGTAAAACGTACCCTGTGATTTGCAGAATGAAGCTTCCGGCCCCAGTGTTATCTCAAATTCTACAGGTGTTCAGTCCCTACGAGCTATGGGAGGAACAGGATACTGGAAAAGAGAATGACAATCCGGAAATCTGGGTCCAATTACGGCTCTACCCTAAGCTGTGTTTGTTTTATGCTAGGCCCTACAAAACTCCCTTTTGGGTTGTTTTTAATCTGCATGGTAAAGTTAACCAAGCTTGAAAGCTGTGCGGGCATGTGTTCTTATGCAATAAATTTCTGTATTAACGTGAGAGTCTAAGACACATGTGAAAACGCTAGTGATCTGTTTCCACCATAGAGTACTGAGAAGAAATGATCTCCTGGGACTGTCGGGATGGGCCACAGCTGGGGTGACCACACCCAGTATGCTCCTCCACCTTCAAGTCAATGAGAAAGCCTCTAGAGGAAAGAACCGTAGAGGAACAGAGAGTGTGCCTTCAAAGTACTCCTCACCAGGATGGGCCACACCACTTCCAGGGATGCCCTAAGCAAAGTTCTGCCAAATTAGAAAGCAATCTATCCACCCACGAACTCGGGGCGGGACACAAAACAACAGAAAGATAGAAGTGTCAGCCTTCATGATGTCGTTTACAAATATCCCCAATTCTCCTTAGAGTAATTTTCCCACTAGAAATGAGAAAACAAGCCTTGAAGAACACAAAATCATATCCAAGTTCCCACAGCGAGGCCCTGCTTAGCCCAGATCCACACCCAGGACCAAAGGGTACCACATTGAGTGCGCTTTACAGTGCTGACTCAGAAAGCTCCGAACCAGACAGACATGTCACATGCGGGAAAAGGAAATGGATTAGTGTACATTTGAAATTATCTTTGAGCCTGAACTATTGCTTCCAGGAGGTTGTAAACTTAGCAAAAATTTCTCTTTTAATAATTTTTAAATAAAAGCAGTTAGCATTTATTAGCGGTATTAAACATACTAGAACATACAAATCACATGTTAAGCATGAAAACATTTTCAAATTTCAGTACCAGTGCTAAGACGTTGGACCGTGTGAAGTTTCTTCATTGTCATGCCCTCTCTTTCTTTCCTTATTCTAAATTACTATGACTCTGTTTTTGTTTTAAGAAGCTTCACACAGCCCATGTTCACTGAAATTTTACTATGTGCCAGGAATGAAGTGAAATGCTGCTGTTTCAAGAGAATGAAAATAAAATTTAAATAGCTGTGGGGATAGTGGTGAAATGAAAGAGGACATCCTTCTCATACATGAGACTATAGATCTTTTTGGAAAGAGCAATATTGGATATCTCCGACCCATTTCTCACCAAGCGGGGCTACACATGAAGATGAATTGATGCGTCGATGATAAAAGATGACCACATCTTGGGTCCTGGAGCAAGTGTTGTACAGAAGACCAGCCACATATTTATCAATGAGCTGGGCCATCCACGTGGTCCTCTGACTTGGCTTTCTTCAGCAATGACTAAGACTACACTTCTTTACCTTCTTCCCTATGCACAGGATACCAAATCCTTGTGAGGCAAACAATCACACAGAACAGACCTACATTTCCTAGTCTACCCCAAAGATAGATGCATTCATCTAATCCAGTTCTAGTCATTAAGAAGTAAGCAACTATGGGCTCCCCACAACTGATCTTCATGGCAGGACTAGGTTCTACTTTATTCCTTTATCCTTTACTGTTAAATAAAATTTAGTATGATACAAACCTGAACATTTGATTAAGGGTGGCATCATAGAGGGGAAAAAATGGGGGGTAACCTAGATCATGATGCCAGAAATCTGCTTGAAATATCAATGTTAAAAATGCATAATTGTACCTTCATTAATTAAAACATTACTATAAAAAATCATACAAATATAAAATATCCGCACTGAAAATAGCCAGACACAGTTTATCTAGCTCAATGAACATCTATATAGTTAGAATAGTCATTCTGAAGCTGTAGAGCTTACCCTTTACTACCAAATACAGATGTTACACTTTTACTATCAAATGCGTCTTTATGCAATTATCCACCACCACAAAAAGAATCCATGACAGCACTAGAACTATATAAATAATTTTCTTTATCTGAGAAAGGACTAAACGCAGATAATGGACATGAAAGAGGATACAAACCATTTTGTTCTTTAAATCACCCAGTTCGGTTTGGGGATATCTGAAAATATTTATAATTGATACACTTAATGTTTCCTGTAGTATTCACAGACAGACTTGAAAAGCAAGTATCCCAGAAAAGATTACAATGAAAATGTCTCCTTGAGAAGTCAGACTGAGAATGACACAATATGAGATGAATTGGTGGTGTTGTTTGGGGAAAAGAAAACCCAGAACATACAGAAAAAATAAGATTCAAAATAAAAACAATTTTAAATGCCAGGCAGTGGTGTCACATGAGTTTAATCCCAACAATTAGGAGGAAGATACAAATGGGTCTCTAAGTTGGAAGCCAGCCTGGTCTAAAGAATGAGTTCCAGGAGAGCCAGGGCTACACAGGAAAAACAAACAAAACAGATTAACCATGATAATGATAAACAACAAATGCTTTTTAAAAAGTTGTTTTAAGAGGCATATAATTATTTATTTATCCAACATATTAAATTTCCAGTCAAACATAAACCCCAAAAGTTGCAGCTCCTTAGAGTAAGGATAAATTATGTCCTTAAGTCATGTTCTACATGAAAAATGATATTAATCAAATCACTACAATTTAATTAGAGGCTTCTCTCTTTCCTGCCAATCCCCAAAGAACCACTCAGAGACTTAACATTACTTATAAATGCCTGGTCAATGGTTCAGACTTATTACTAATCAGCTCTTACATTTGAATTAATGCATATTTTGTATTTATGCTTTTACATGTGGTTTGTGACTTGTTACCTCATTTTCTACATGTCTTGCTTCCTCAGTGGCTGGCCTTCTTCTCCTACACCTCTGCTTAAACACGCCTCCTGACTCTGTTCTGCCTTGTAATAGGCCAAAGCAGCTTTATTGACCAACCAATGGAAGTAACACATATTCACAGCATACAAAGCGACATCCTACAGAACTGCAAGTCACTAAGTATGAGTTTAACTTTTAGTTTATCTGATTTGAGAACTTAAGTCAATATATGTATAAATTCTTTCTCATTTCTTTTTTCACACTTTAAACTATGCAGAGACTCTGTTGGAAAGAAGAAAATAGCACTGGGATAAATGACAGTAGTGACCATTTTAAGTTGCTCCTACTAAGGCAGGAAACTTTGAAACACAGAAATGGATGTTGGTTCAAAAGGGTCTAAATTCTGGAAATGATTCAAGAAACTCAATCCCATAGGTTTTTGGTCCTAATTTACTAAATCAAGACTAAGCCAATCTCAAAGTAGGCAGAAATGTGAACTATGAGAGCACTAATACCTAGCTGATATGATTTTCCCTTCTTAAGTGTGACCTGAAGCTATAATGAGCTCAAATTTCTCCAAGAATTTCTTTGGGTTTTCCAACTGTAATGACACATGGTGTTTATTCCAAGCACATCTTACATGGTCTCAAACATGGCTTCCAGGTTGCTTTCCCTTTGCATGGGAGAAATATGTGTTTTACTTTGATATAAACGCACGTTTTAAATCACCTTACTTGAACTTCCCTGGAATGTATTATACATAAAGCATACAATGGCACAGAAATTGCAGCTAATTAATGCAATTAGGGACAAATAAAGGAAAGAACATTCTGTCCAATGCCCAATTAATGAGCTATTCTTCATTATGGGATAGGCAAGTTATTTGGGCTTGGGATCTTGCCTAAAACATTGCTAACACTATGTGAATTTTTCTTGGAAGTAAAAAGTCAACTAAAACAATCTTCCTGTAATAAAAATTAATGTGATAAAGTTGCTCAGAAAACTTGTGCCTTCAATAAACAAGACCGCTAAATATTTCCCAAGATGGAGGGGATGTTTCTACAAGTTGCTTCTTTACCCCATTATCTCATCTGAACATCTAGTGGAAAAACAGATCATAAAATCATTTACTGGGCTCTGCTGCCCTGCATTGTGAAACAGCACACTGCTCTTAGTAGGAACCCAGGAGGTGGATTTGTATGAAAGGAGGATTGTGCACTTCTGCCAACCACGTCCAACTAGGGGAGTTTGAATGGAAAGAGGAGAAATGGCTGGAGATACGAAAAGGAATAACGAGACCCATTGGCAAGAAGGACAAGAAAGCAATTGGCTGACAAAGAGCATAACAAATGAGGCAATGTGCTCTGGTAGGTGGGTGTATTCATTTCCTAGGGCAGTCATGGGTACCACACTGAGTGGCTCAAAGCAAAAAAGGCCAGAAGTCTCAAATCAAGGTGGGTATGGTCAGACTTTTGCTTAGGCTAGGAAACAATACCTCCTTGACTCTTCTTAGTAACCCTTGATGTCCTTGATTTGTAACTACCTCACACTGCTCTATGCCTCAATCTTTACACCTTTACATCTGGACGTCTCTCTGTATCTCAATGTGCTTACTTCTCAGGATCCATGTCAGCAGATTTCTGACCCATCCTAAATCAGTACAACTTAGCAACTAACTTCAACCAAATTACATCAACAAAGACCCCTCTTCCAAATAAGAATCAACTTGAGGGTTTTTTTTTTAGTTTTTTATTAGTATTATGATTTTTCTACATCTCAACCACAGTTTCCCCTCCCTCCTTTCTTCCAAGTCCCTCCACCACCACCCTTCTCCTCCTGATCCACTTCTCCTCCTTTCCCTTCAGAAAATAGTAGGCCTCCCATGTATATCAACCAAACATGGCATATCAAGTTTCAATAAGTCTAGGCACCTCCCTTTTTTTATGAAGACTGGATAAAGCAACCCAGTGTGAAGAATAGGGTTCCAAAAGACTGCAAAAGAGTCAGAGACAGCCCCTGTTCCCCCTGTTAGGAGTCCAATAAGAAGACCAAGCTACACAATTGTCATATATATGCAGTGTACCTAGGTCACACCCATGAAGGCTCCCTGGGTGTCAGTTTGGTCTCTATGAGCCATTATGAGGCAGGGTTAGTTGATTCTGTAGTTTTTCTTGTAGTGTTCTTGACCTCTCTGGTTCCTACAATTCTCCTCACCCCACTTTTTAAGGATTCCTCCAAGTTCAGTCTAATGGTTGGCTGTGGGTATCTGTGTCTGATTCTATCAGTTGCTGGATGAAGCCTCTCTGATGACAACTGGGAATCATTTCATGGATTTTTTGTGGGGGGGGGGATAATCATGTTTGTTTCTGTCCTAGATCTCTGGGCTGTCCAGCCTCTGGGTACTGGCTCTCCAGGGAATATCATGGGTGGGCTCTCCCTCCTGGCACAGGTCTCAAACTGGACCAACCATTGGTTGAACCCTCCAGTAATTTCAACTCCACCTTTATCCCAGCGCATCTTCTAGGCAGAACAAATTGTATGGTATGTTGGTGGTTATGTGACTGGATTTGTTTCACAGTCCTGCCAATGGAAGACTTGCATAGTTACACGAGCTGGCCAGTTCAGACTCTGTATCCCACATTGCTAGGAGTCTTAGTTAGGATCATCCTTGTAGATTTCTGGGGGTTTCCATCGCACGAGGTTTCTAACTCATCCCAGAGATGCCCCCACCAATTGCAGTTGTCTCTCCCAATACTCCTTCCCTCCATCCTCTCTCCACTAGAACATCCTATTCTAATATTCCAACCCCTTCAACTTCCACGATGTCTACACTGTTTCCTCTTCAAGGGAGATTCAAGTGCCACCATCCCATCTGAGTCCTCCTTGCTATGTAGCTTCTCTGGGTCTGTAGATTATAGTGTGGCTATCCTTTACCTTACAGCTAAATATCCACTTATTAATGAATGCATACCATGCTTTCTTTCTGAGTGTAGGTTCTCTCACGTAGGGTGATTTATTTCTAGTTCTACCCATTTGACTACAAATTTCATGATCTCATTGTTTTTAACAGCTGAATAATAATCCATTGTATAAACATACAACATTTTCTTTATCCATTCTTTCGTTGATACCTAGGTTCTTTCCAGTTTCTGTCTATAACAAGTAAAGCTTCTGTGAACATAATTGAGCAAGTGTCCTCATGGTATGATGAAACATCCATTGGGTAAATACCCAGGAGTGGTATATGCCAGGTCTTGAGGTAGGGCGATACTGATTTTTCTGAGAAAACACCATATTAATTTTTAAAGTGGCTGTACAAGGTTTTATTTCTACCAACAAGGGAGGAATTGTTACCCTTGTTCCTCATCCTTGCCAGCATGTACTGTCTGTCACTTGTGTTTGTGATCTCTGCCATTCTGACAAGTGTCATTTTGACTTACATTTGCCCAGTGGTTAAGGATGTGAACTTTTCTTTAAGCGCTTCTCGAATATTTGATATTCCTCTGTTGAGAATTCTGTTTAGATCTATTCTCCATTTTTAAAATTTGATCATTTGGCTTTTAGCTGTCTAGTGTCTTGAGTTCTTTATATATTTTGTAAATTAGCCCTCTGTCAGATGTGGGGTTGGTAAAGATCTTTGCCCATTCTGGAAGCTACTGTTTTGTGTCCTTTGTCTTACAGAAGATTTTCAGTTTCATGAGGTACCATTTACTAATTGCTGGTCTTAGTTCCTGTGCTGCTGGTGTCCTATTCCTGAAATTGTCTTTTGTGCCCATGAGTTTAAGGTTGTTCCCTTCTTTCTTTATCAGAACCAGTGTATCTGGTTTAATGTCGAGGTCTTTGATTCACTTAGACTTGAGTTTGTGCAGGATGAAAGATATAGATCCATTTGTATTCATCTACATAGTGACATCCAGTGAGACCAGCACCTTCTTCTGAAGATGCTTTCTTTTTTCCATTGTATAATTTTGACTTTGTTGAAATTCAGGTGTCTAAATGTGTGTGGATTTACATCTGGGTCTTCTGTCTGTTTTATACCAATAAAGTCTGAAGTTCTAAGTGGAGCTGGAAAGAGAGACCATTAACTCCAGAACAATGGGAAGTAGGGGCCACACTCCTCTGACCACTGGAAATGGACCTACGAAGAACAGGAGAATAACCGAACAGCAAGCTAAGCAGTTGAGTGGATAAGGAAGTTTTGGGGCATGGATTTGTTAGTTTACTGACCTCATGTCAAAATACCGCAGTTAATCAATTGAAAGAATAAAAAGATGGTTTGAGTTCATGGTTTGAAAGTGTTTAGTCCATGGTATCTTGTCTCTGATGCTTTCGGCCTGTAGCAGCCCAGTACCTCTTGTGGGAGCATGCAGGAAACATACTCACCTCCAAACAACTGTACATCAAAGAACTAGACAGAAGGGGTTGGAATTCAAATAGTTCCTTCAAGGACAAACCTCTCTGCAATGAACTAATTCCCTACTACTAAGTTCCATCTCCAAATGTTTTCACCTCCTCCCAGTGTAACCATAATCTGGTGACCAAGCCTTTAACACAAGAGACTCTGAGACATATCAAATCTAAACAATAGCACTGCAGGTATGACAAAAAAAATTCTAAGGCCAATGATAGCAGGCAACTGTACTTGTGTACTTGTCTGTGTATGTCTCTCGGAGTCCATTAGCCAAAGCATGCCAGTGAACCATGTGTCTTGGGAGAAGCACTATTAGCAGCTAGCACCAGAATGGTTAGAGGGGTGATCCATGGGAGGGTGACTGAGGCACTGATTCTCCAACAAGATTCCCAATACTAGGGGTGTGCGGTCTCTAAGTTCCACAGCAACACTTTGCTAGTTTTACATTTAAATATACATCTAGGAGTTATAGAGATGACTCCTTAGTAATGTGCTTGCCTTGCCTTCAAAGCATGAATGCATAAGTTCAAAACCCCAGCACCAACTTGAAAGCAGAGCACTGAAGTCCCAGTGTTGAGCACACAGAGAAAGGCAAATCCCTGGGACTTGCTGCCAACCCGGTTAATAAGATGTAGGGTGCAGAGAGACTAAGCAAAACTCTGGAGGTTGACCTTTCACCTTTGTGTACTCGTACACAAAAATGTCCACCACACCCTAAACACCTACCCATCTTTTCACCTTCCTTAAACTTGTGAACACTGTGATTTTCTTTGGTTCTGGAGGATCTGGTTGGTAGCTCTATAGTGTTAGCTTGGGCATGGTCATGCTCACAGTTCACAGATAGCAGTGCAGGATGATGGTCACTGTTGTGAGTTAGGGAAGAAAGAAGAGCTGTGGATGAAACACTTTGCTTTTATGTTAAGCCAAGGGAAGTCAATAGCCCCTTGTTGCTCACAGAGAAATACAAAGAACAAAACTGAACAAGAAAACTGAGTCATCCAAAACACATTGTGTGTCAGCACTCGAGTCATTGACAGGGGTACAGTCCACAGGGCCTCCCACAAGGCAGGGAATTCGCTGTAGACTTGGCTTTGCTCTCCGCTTCAAGTCTTTTGTTTGCTTCGGACAAATGCAATCTCGGGAATTTGTAGGTTTCCGAGAAGAGCACATTATCAAGAACAGTGCCAGCTCCGCCAGCGCCATGAATGTTCTCAGGACTGCAGTCAATACCATTTGTAGCAGGCAGGACAAGCGAACAAACAAAACCACTCACAATGCAGCCCACATTAGTCTTTCATGTTGGTAATCAGGAAGGAGGTTGGGATCACGTTTCTACAAAACACTGATGTCATGTTTCCTAATAGTTCTTTGAATCACACCAAGGAACAAGGCGAGGCAAAGTGGATTCAGAACAAATGTAGCGTTCTGTGGAAGGAAGCATTTGATTTGCAACATGGTAGTCACGGGAATAACTGTACATGCTTAAACTTATAAAAACAAATGATTGGGAGTTTTCCCACAGTGTTTAGTTCTCTATTAGTGGAAACTCCAGTGAATGATTTTTAAATATTTTCATTGAAATCTTGCAAATCTAAACATTTTTTAGATGAAAATATGATAACAGAATAGAAAATTGGAGTTTCCAACAAACACTGTGTTTACAATTCTAAATTTGGAATTTTTCGGGATTTGGGCTTTAGCAAAGAAAGTAAATTAAAAATGAAAAAATATTCCTTTTATCTTGCTAAAGACTCTTCTATTCTGCTTCCGAAGAAGGGACCTTCCAAAGTTTTTCTAGGCCTATATAAGCCTTTCATTTTTTTCCACATGTATTATGTGCTTTACTATGACCCTTAAGGATTGTGATTTCCTTCATGAGGTTTCCTGTACGCCTATGCTTGCTGTAATTTACAGCAGGTTCAGGATTCACAGGTACCACATTTATTATCCCACCTGTATACACAACACTCAGTGATCAAATGCATGCCAATGACAGGGACATGTGTACATCTATGTGATTAATTGTTAGAAATGGAAGCTCCCCTGGTAGCTTATAATTAAGGCTCCATTTGTGATCTTTCACTAGAACTTGTGAGGGATGCTGTGGACAGCGTATAAATCCATATAGGAGTAAGATGGAATCTCAGAGTTGTTTTACTTTGGATATCAGTATGGCGATTTCTCAGAAAATTAGGAAATGACCTTTCTCAAGACCCAGCAATGCCACTTTTGGGTATATACCCAAAGGATGCTCAATCATACCACAAGGACATGTGCTCAACTATGTTTATAGCAGTATTGTTTGTCATAGCTAGAACCTGGAAACAACCTAAATGCCCCTTAACTGAAGAATGGATAAGGAAAATGTGGTACATTTACACAATGGAGTACTACACAGTGGAAAAAAATAATGACATCTTGAAATTTGCAGGAAAATGGATGGAGCTAGAAAACATCATTTTGAGTGAGCTAACCCAGACCCAGAAAGACAAATATTATATGTACTCACTCAGAAGTGACTTTTAGACATAAAGCAAAGAAAACCAGTCTACAATTCACAATCCCAGGAGCCTAGACCAGAATGAGGATCCTAAAAGAGAGACATACATGGATCTAATCAACATGGGAAATTAAAAAGGACAAGATCTCCTCAGTAAATTGGGAGCATGGGGATCATGGGGAGGGTTTAAGGGGAGGGGAGAGGAAGAAAGAGTAGCAGAGAAAAATGTGTAGCTCAATAAAATCAATAATAAAAATATCCGTAGAGGATAAGTTTCTCCTTGGATTATCAGGCCTCAAGCATGCCTTTATTTCCTGAAGGGTGTAGAACGAGAATATAAATGAAGACTGAACTTGAGCATCAACAACAACAGGAAGAGATAATTTTGTTAGCAACAACAGCAACACAGTGTGTCTTGTGATGCAGCTCTCTCCACAGGCAGCTCTGGTTTGCAATATCATAAAGGTTCCCTTTACCCCCCCAAGCAATGCAGACAGTAAGTGCAATACCAAATTAAAAAGTTCTGTTAGAGGAGCTTAGAATAAAACTCAGTTGGTAGAGGGCTAGCCTAGCAAATAGAAAGGCCAGATTTGATTCCCAGGATCTCACAGGCTAGAGTGATGATGGTACGTACCTGTAATCTATGCACCTGAGAAGTGGTGGGAGGAGGATCAGGATCAAGTTTTCCTCACCTATATAAGATCAAGACCAGCCTGGCTAGAGAAGCCCTGTAGAAATTGATGAGCGTACCATCAGCTTCATGTGACAGGGTCAAGATTTGAACAGAGACACGGGTAGAGAGAAGACTGGAGGTGGAGGCACACATTTTTGAAGCTGGTGTTTATTGTTTCATAATACAGAGATCTGAACTGCAGTTATTAAAATATCGAGCTACTGTAGTCCTTAAAGCATTGATCTATCTATTCAAGGAGGATTTCAGAAGACCAATTTGGCAGAACAGAAAGGGCAAACACAAACGCATACTTATGTGAGAATTAACATATCAGAACTAAGATTATAATCAGGAGGCGAATAATAGACTAATTAGGAAATTTCGTTGAAGTAACAATCTTTCACAGGGGAAAGACCAACTAGCTGTTTACCTCACAGTAAGCAAAACAAAAAATCCAAATAGATTAGCTGCTTACAAAGACAGAAAAAAAACTTTCAAAAAATATTTTGTAGGATTATTTCTCCTCCCAGGCTCTCCCCACATCTAGGCATTCTCCTAAAGAAATAGGAAAGGATTAGAACCCACATAACACCAAGACTGCCTACACTTCACTAAGAGACGGTAGGGGCACAAACAAAGACAATAAAGGAAAAGGACAGAAGATCCTAGACTACCAACTAGCCATACAGAAAGGTGTATGTCCTCCCAATCAAGGAAAGACGTGGAGAAACCATACAGTGATAACACCTGAAAGTCAACATCTTGGCAGCAAAACTCGTCAATCACTGGTGAGTATGTGAGAAAAGGGAACCACTATGTAGAAATGATGTTAATAGAACCATTGGGAATGACAAAGCAACTATGCACGAGTGCACGCGCGCACACACACACCCTGCCTCCCAAGAGTAAGCAACTCCACAGTTATGCATATACTATGGAAAACTCACAGGTGGACAAAGATGCATGGATAGATGTCAAAGATGGCCGCTAGGCATTGTCTATGGTAGTGAATACAGGAAACAATGGTGCACGGCAAATGTTTTCTTTATCCTTCTCTATTTGGAAAACAAGAGCCTTGGGCCAGGGCTAGGTGTGGCAACTGGTACACAGCTGCTTCCATGAAGGGCTGCACCCTCCTCAATTAACTCGAAAATATTGCTCCTAAAGTTGTAAACAATCCTCTAATTCAACCCTCTCCAGTTCCCCAATACCATCTGCTTCCAATTGTGCAGATAGGATAAACCTACATGTTTAAACCTATCCATTGTAGGATAAACCTACATGTTTATCCGTAGATAAATGTCTAAATTCTGATGCACTCAAGTAATGGAAATATATATTATTAAAATTGAGGAACAATATCTTTGTATCACAAAATGATAGTGTAAAATAATACACAGGTGTTAATAAAAATAGTTTCATGATGTATTATAAAACATATGTAAATGTATAGAATGTAAATGTGTGTGAGAGACACACATTTAAAGGGAAGATGGAAAGAAATCCTTGGGCTCCACAGTAATTTTTCCAAAAATGAATGGGTCAGGAAAAGAGGTTAATGGAAGAAATTCATATAAAATGTGTTTTAAATGTATTCTAGACATTAGGTTCATAGGTATTCTACAATATTATTTGTATCACTATTTTTTCATATTTTTAAAAATAATTTTTAAAGATGGTTTTTCAGTTTAAAAAACAGATTTATGCAGGTTCCCCAGCTGACAGTCCCAAACTGTATCCTCTGAATGTGGGGACAGATGGGTGGCTTGGGCAGTTTCGGGGGTCCCTGGCAGTGAAAGTTTTATCCCTAGTGCATGAACTGGTTTTTAGAGCCCATTCCCTATGGAGAGATAACTTGTTCAGCCTGGATACAGGTGTGAGGGCCTTGGTCCTGCCTCAAGTGATGTGACAGACTTTGTTGACTCCCCATGAGATGTCTCACCCTCTCTAAGAGAAGATGGGGAGTGGGGGGGGGGAAGCCAGAGGAGAGGAGAGAGAGGGAACTGGAATTTGTATACAAAATCAATTGTTTTTTTAAAAATTGTTTTTTAAAAAGATTTATTTTCTTTTTAAATTTATTATTTATTAATTTATTTGATAAATTCGTAGAAAGTATTTTGCAGTTCCTTTTACTCATCCTCTTAAAGTCTCCCAGATCCCCAACCTGCCCAATTTCTTCTCCTTCTCCTCCTCCTCCTCCTTTTCTTCTTCTTCTTCTTCTTCTTCTTCTTCTTCTTCTTCTTCTTCTTCTTCTTCCTCTTCCTCTTCCTCCTCCTCCTCCTCCTCTTTTTCTTCCTCTTCCTCCTCCTCCTCCTCTCCTTCTTCTTCTTCTTCTTCTTCTTCTTCTTCTTCTTCTTCTTCTTCTTCTTCTTCTTCTTCTTCTTCTTTTCTTCTTCTTCTTCTTCTCCTTCTTCTTCTTCTTCTTCTTCTTCTTCTTCTTCCTCTTCTTCATATCATCATCATCATCATCATCATCATCATCATCATCATCATTATCATCTTGGACACATCTTGTGCAGGCAACCACAGCTAACATAAGCCCAGGAGAGCAGCAACAGTCCTTTTATGCCAGGAGACATTGTTTTACTCTGGACCTCCCAAACCACTGGCGCTTAGACTCTTCCCTCCCTCCTGTGACAGCGCCTAAGCCTTGGAAGGTGGGATAACAAAGATATCTAATTTGTGGGTGAATGCTCTAATGTGCTCGTATTCTCTTCACTTTGGTCAGTAACACCATCAGCCGCACAGAGAAACTTCCCTAATGAGGACTGGGCACTAGAGTAATTTATGGGAATGCAGATGTTAATTTAGGAGGCAGTTTGATATTCTTTCATTTAGGAAAACAGTAATAGTAGCTTTACCCCCTGGCACCTTGTAGCTACTGCCATAGCTCTTAGTTGTGCAGAAGAACTACATGGTAGGACCCCATTGCTGAAGTCGCCACACTTTGGTCACAGAACATGGGGAAATCAAGTTGGTACTGACCGGGAAGCCGCCTATCCCCTGGCTGGCATTCACAACACTGGAAAGTGCTATGAATGTCTTCTGGCAGAAATAGTCAACATTTCTCAGTTGTGAATCCTGTGCACTACAGTAATAACCGCATGGCATCGTATGGTATAACAGTGACACAAATACTGGGAGAGAGTCACTTTCTGGCTAGATTTAAGACATAATCCCCAGGAAGAAATACATGTCTGCTACTATAAAATCAGTTAAGTTCTCCCTTTGGTTTTCTTTTAAATAGCCACAATTATTATAATGAAAGCATATAATAAAGTTTTGGTGAACTATGGTAGTTAATACTGTCAACTTGATAGAACCTAGAATCACCCATGGCAGCAAGCCTTTAAACACATCTATGAGAGATTTTCTTAATCCAGGTAACTTAAATGGAAAGACCCACCAAAGCATGGGTGTTGTACCTATAGGTGACCTAGACAGAAGGAAGACAAAAGGAAAAGCTTTGCATTTTCCTATTCACTTGCTTTCCTGTCTGCTGATGACCTGTTGCTAGGTTACAGTTGACACTGCTGCTATCATCCTTTGCTGATATCAGATCAAGATTTTCCAATTTTCCAGCAAAAACTGCCACCAGTGACTCTCCAAGAACCCTCCAAGTCTTTGGTATCACATTGGGATTGATAAGACATCCAGTCTCCTGGGCTGAGCAATGACTGGGTTCCCAGGCTCTTCAGCATGAAGACAGTACGATTATACCACTGATCTGTACTGTGTAAGCAATCAAATGCATTCCCTTTTAATGTAAATCCACTCTATTAGTTCTTTTCCTCTAGAGAACTCGTGCCGTTTTTGATGACAGGGGTGGTTCTAAAGAAACAGAGTAGTATGGACAAATTACTCTGGTGAACTTTGTAATATCTGCGACTTGCTCTCCTTCTTAATGAAACCTATAGTTGCTAAAGATTTCTCTGATACCATGCAAAGACCTGAGAATCCATGAAGCAGTTGAGGAGAGCAAGGAATTTGGTGGCTCCATATATAAAACTTTTGAGAATTTGTAGGAATGTAAAGAGTAAAATCATGCTGAGTGGTTGCTTCTAACATCTCTGGATAAGGTAACAAAGGAAAAAAAAATGATCTCAGAGATAAAATCCAGTTCTGGATGCCTACAAACAATATAAACGTTTCTAAGTATGCCCAGGAAAAGAAACTTCTCTCTAGCAGTCTTAGTACACAAGTTTCAGCAAATAAAATTCAACCCTGATCATGTCGTTGGCTGGCACATATGAAAAAGCCCCAGCTTGAAGCATCCTAGTTGTTAATAGCACTCCCTAGAAAAGAGTGGGATCCTGTAAGCTGGGACAAAGATGTGTAGAAGGACCCTGAATGAGGCTGAGAGCACTGACCACTCACATTGAAATGGGTTCATTTTGCCTTGGATAGTGGTCTCATCCCCCTCATCAGAAACTGCATCCCCATCTGTAGGGAGTGAATGTGCATTGATGATATGAGCATAGCCATGTCAAGGACCCCAGTGCCTCAGACCAATGACAGTGGCAAAAAAGTCTTCCGTAGGTGAGGCTCAGACGGATGGAAAAACCATGGGTCTGAATAAAAACGTTGACACATCTCATTGTACCTGGTATGCAGCTATTTATCTCGAAAATGCTTTTCCTCCATTCACGTGTGTTAAGAGCCACCAAAATGAATATCCGTTCAGCATGTGAAGACACCAGATCACCTTTGTTGTTTATTTCAAAGGTCCAATAATTCTACAGCTTTGTGTTATTACTTAATTGCAGAAATTGTGATTGCCTGTCTCTTCCACAGTGGTCCATTATGGTGATAAAATATTAATATGACCATGTGACACCTTACTGAATCAAAAACATAGCCAATCCTAAGTCAGCATTTGGAAAGTTAAACTCAGTTCTCCAGATTGATTTTTCTCCCATATTCCGGTCTCAGCAAACTCCGTGGCATTCCAGGCAATCTATAGCCCTTAGAATCACTAATCTTCTACCAAATTCTGTTGCAAAAAGACATCTGTTCTTCGCCCCATCTCTGCTTCCACACCTCCATCAGCCTTTGCTACTATTCTCACATCTCCAGCATGTCTTCCTGTCTCCTACTTCCTGCTGCTGTTTTTCCTGTCCATCACCCCTACAATGATATAAATAAAATACCCTAGTTCTCCCCATGTCTCTACTCAGCCAAAAAGTATCAAGTGTAGCATCACTCCTCAGTGACACCCATCGTTACTAAAGCTGACTTTATCAGTTTTCGTGTACATGCTCCCAGGACTGTAGTGAAGCATTCACTGTAGTAAGACAAGCTTTGCTAAAATGTTTGCATCTCTAGCATCCTCAGACCGTGTGCTTCCAAAGGGCAAAAGTATTATGCCATTTTCAGTTTCTTCTCAGTGTTTACTAGGACATATTCAAAATATATTCTCTACATGAGGGAATGAATAATACAGAACTTCAAAAACTATCTGACTCCCAGAAGAGGCAGAAGCAGGCAGACCTCTCAGATTCAGGCCAGCCTAGTCTACAGAGCTACAGAGTAAGACCCTATCTCCAAAGAAGCAAACCAAAGTGCCTGAAAAAAAATAGTAAGCTACATTTATAATTTATTTTTTCTCATTAAATGAGATAAAGCTTCCGTTGAGGTTTTACATATCAACAGTCATACACCATCATTATCGACCAAGTATATGCTTTGTGAGACAGGATTTTTACAAGCTGGCATCAAATTTGCAATCCTCCTGTCTCAGTCTCCAGGGTAGCTGAGATTAGAAGTGTACCCCTCCATGTTCAGGTTACACATTATTTTTCAAAAGAATATTGAAAATGTTTGAATTCAATAAAAGGAACTGATGAGAGGATTATTAAAGTTTTTAGAAAAAATTAGACATTAAGCCACATAATATTTAATTCATAAGTAAGATATGCAAAATGGAAATTCAACTGGAAGAAATCACTTGGAAATTAGACAGAGGATATTGAAGTTCTTTTAAGGAGGCATCTGATGTCAGAGGGATTAGAAAGGTTAAGCAACAACACTAACTACCTTTACACTAAAGAAAAAATGTTCGTCAGAGAAAATAGACCCAAAATGTGTAGAAAAAAAAATAACTTACAGAAGTAATTTTCTCAGGACTGAAGGAAGAGGAAGCTTCCTTCTGCTGTGTGTAGTTGTGTAACTAACCTAAGTACAAAAGGTATAAGACTACATCATATTTGACATTGAAAAGTCAGACCCAGTGGATATTAAAGAAAAGAAATGGAAGGATTTGATAAGAGTTCAATGTGGAGAAATTATCAGTATAGGGAAAGATAATTTTTCTCCCAATCAGAACAAAATATTACACAAAAGGTATTATAATGATTTGTTACCCCCCTCCACTAAAAGAAAAGAAAATCTCCATGTGGGCTTAGTTTGTGGCGTGTCACGGGAAAACAATTCAAAGTTAGAAACTACGCTATAGATTCATTGATAATAGCTTCATACATAAAGCAAACAGAACTGTGCTTCAAAGGTCACTGTTCCCACAGTTCCTTGAAAAGCCCAAGAAAAGACAGGCCAAGCAAACAATGAAGGGTACTGTCAGAGAAGATGCCTGGGACGCTCCTAGCTTAGCTACGGCACAGTCAGGCTTTTCCTGAAGCCCGATTGATACCTTTCTGTAGTCTGTACAGTCCTGAGGAACATCTGCAGCTGATGGATCAGTTATTAGGAATACAGGCTTTGCTCAAACCTGCAGCAGTGAAGGAAAGTCGGGGTTGTGGAGATGACATCCCACCCTGGGCAGAAGGACAGGAAGGAAGATGTCCCCAAAGCACCTGGAGGCATTGTTTTAAAAGGGTTTCCACTTTCCTGCTCAGAGACTGAGGCAAAACCTTACAAATTTTCCAAGAGTCGAATTACACAAAACTCATGTTACTCAATACCCAAGAACCCATGTGAAACGAGTTTGCACATCGAGCCCTGGTGCCTTATGTCATTTTGCAGGACCGTTCCACCTCCCTGACTGCAGCACCACAGCATAGTTTGGATGCTCAGCTCCAGCACACACCCTATCTAAATTAGAGATGAGCGCACACAACTACTTACTGGAACCTCTGAGGCTCTTCAATTATAATTCAGACATTCGACATTAGCAGAGAACGGTTTTTCCAAGCATAGTTCCCCTTGGTTTTTAAGCCCTCGTGTATTTCAAGACTGGGGCTGAAAGGAACCCATCTGTTTCTGATTGTCTTTGCTGAACTCATCAGGCTATCACGAGAGAAGTCCCCGTGTCCACATCACTTCCGCTTCTCCTTAGAGTCCTCTTACTTTTCTTCTTAAAAGCAAGCAGGTGTAACAAGTCACAGCTCCCAGAAATGCACACGAACGCTACATCACTATCATTTTAATTCAAGTGTCAAGATCCACACTCAAACAGAGGCATTAGAGCCTCTCGCTTTTCCCAATGTCTAGATGTGATCTTGGTAAAAGAAAAACAAGGAAGCACTATTATGATACAAAGTAGACTACAGTAGAATAATTCTCAAATTATGTCAGCTTTCTTCAGCATTTATTGTAACTAGTGCCTAAGAGAGTATACAAGAAGGAATTTAAATAAGTATAATAAGCCCCATTCTCTACATACACAGGGTTAATAACAACAAGTTTATGAGGTTGTTTAAAACTAACGATCACTCCCTCCTCCCCTAGAAATAATGGATTACAGAATTGACTGTAATTGACTAACAATTAACTCAAAAGACATTGACTTGGCAGGGGCTGTAGCAAAGAGACAGAGGGCAGCAAAAGCAAAACATTCACGGTGACACAAATTCAGCTCAACTCCTGGTTGCTTTTGGGTTAAAATTAATCTATTTTTACAAGAGATGAAGCCTCCCCTTGAAGAGCCAAAATATCATGAATGTGAAAGAGGGATATACAGGATTTGGGGGGAAGAAAGAGAGGAAAGAAATGTAAATATAACATTAAAAATTTTAAAATCAAAAATAAATTTGGGAAAATAAAGGCTAATCCTGGCCACACCCATAACACCACAACAGAGCCTCCTTGATTACTGTCTGTAGTGACATCCAGGACAATGTTTTCAAGACTGGACTCAACATGTATGAACAGGGACGTCTGAGGTTCTCAGTCTCAGCCCTGGAAAAGGCAGAAAGTTAGTGATGATCAGCCCTGCAGAGACCCCAGCAGACAGCATACGCTGGGGGCAGACATGGCCCTTGAGAGCAAAGTGCTCACTCCTACGTGCCAGCAAGTAGGAGTGACACCCTTGGGAAACCTCTCACACTCTAACCTGCTACCCTTGTACCAAGTCACAGGAAACACATCAAAAAGTAGAAAACTCACTGCCAGTACCACTGGCAGCTTCTCACTCTTCAAGAGAGTACCTCACGTTTTGCTTTTGTTTTTGTTTGTTTGTTTTTTTGAGAAAGAGTACTGATGTAAGCCAAATTCTGGGGGGGGGGAAAAAAAACCACATCCTTGTAGACCCTGGCTAGGTTGGAGAGATATCTGGCAAAAGGCAAGGGTGGAACCTGCTCCTAAGCCTCTGGTGTTTTTGTTGGGTGGGAAAAAATGAACATGAAAGCTGACTGAGCGAAGAAAAGAGATGTTACAATATGATCCAGCAGGTATTTACCACCAGAGTTGTGGACCCGCTTACCGTGATAGCTTGTCAGGGCTGACAGGACCTCAGCAATCAGCTTCTCAATGTGCTTGCCTTCACAGATGACAAACAAAAGCCTCCCAAGATTTCCAGGCTTGCCCGAAGCTGCCTTGTTCAACATGTGCTGCAGTCCTGGGCCTGTGTTCCCTCCCCCAGGCCCCAACGATAGAAGGCTTGGTCACTGCCGTGTCTGGACATCTATTGATGGTATAGCTAATTTCAATTTGCTTTGAGTTCAAGAGTCAACAATTATAGAATAAACCTCAAAAGTAGAATCAAAAGAACCATGATTGACAAATGGAATGTTATGACTGTCTAAAAAGCTAACACAGTGGGAATTTCAACTATTATCTATAATTAAAAAGGGAAGTGATAACAAAACCATAGAGGGAGACAAGGCATGCTGGTTTTATATGCAACTCATTTCAAACAGGGATAGTTACATGGCAAATAGAAAGAAATTATTCTTAGATGAAATGCCATGTGCTTACTCATCACCAAATTGGAAGAGGAGACTGAGTAAATAAGGGTTTTATTTTGTTTTGTTTTAAGGTATAAATACCAAATGTACAGCCTTGAGGTCTGTCTTTCGGGTTTGAGAAATAGCAAAAAGAGCAATTCATGGAGGACAATCGGTAGAAGGGAGATCAGAAGAGTGGATCACAGAGGTGACCACGTGTTGTAAAACCTCTGAGCAACTGGGAAATCCGTGGAAGGTATATAACATGGGAGCATGGCTGGCCCAAGTTCACAGGATCACCCAGATTAGATACTGAGAACAACATGTGAGATGTTGAGGCTGATTAAATAGTGCCTTTCCAGGAATCAAGGTGAGACAGAGCCAAACGCACAGCCAGTGAGCAACTGTGGCACATGAGAGAAACAGGAGGCAGGAATAACCACAGGGCTTGTGAACCAGTGACTCACTGAGATGTCCTTTAGTGAGATGGCTGGTGGCAGCTGTGATGTCATGGCTTCAGAATGAAGTAGCCACGTAAAATTAAAATTCACTACTAATGGCATAGACTACCAATATCAAAGCTGTCAATTCCATATTGTGGATGAGAGACCAAATAACGGAGGCAGACAGCCTGGAAGTGAACTAGAAGCATACACTTTTGAAGTTCAGTGCTTCTGAGGGGGATGAAGCACTAGTCATGAAATTATTTAGATTTATTAGAATTATTTAGAATTATTAGATTTAGAAAGGTCACAGGGGAGGAGCAGACTGAACAAGTCTGTTGATTGACAGCCACATCTCACCCTCCAGAACAGGATCCTCACGGGCTAGCTAAGGATGTTCAGATGACTAAGAGTGTGTGAGATTATTCAAATGATTCCCGAATGCTATCAAAGGAAAGCGTCAGCAAAAGAGCCAATAGGGCATAAGAACAAGGCAGAGATTGGAATGGATTGTTAACAAAACAAGGAAGACTAGGGAGTGCTGGGAGCTACCGGAAGCTGGAAGAGACAAGGAACAGACTCTTCCCCAGGGACTAGAGAAGAAGCAGGGAGCTCCTGGTTATCAATATTTTTATATTTCCTTTCTCTAGGCACATGGGTTATTATTTTCTTTTGTTGGAGGCCAGTTGTTCATTTCCCAACTGCCCAGACTCCTGAAATAATCACACCGAAACTATATTATTTGCAATACTGTTTGGCCAGCAGCGTAAGCTTATTGCTAGCTAGCTCTTACATCTAGAATTAACCCATTTCTATTATTTCATATTTTACCACGAGGTTCATGGCTCACTGGCAAGGTTCCAGCTGGCAGTTGTGACTTCTCCCTCTTACAGCTACATAGTGTCTCGTGACTTTGCCTTCTCTCTCCCAGCATTCAGTTTATTTTCTTCCCACCTAGCTCTACTCTGCCCTATCACAGGCCAAGCCAGCTTCTTTGTTCATTAACAAATAAAAGTAATACATATACAGAAGGATTTCCCATACCAATTTTCACTGTCTTCCTTGTTTTGCTTGATGCAGAATTTTGCTGTATAGTACAGACAGGGCTCTAACTCGTGACCCCTGCCTCAGCTTCCTAAGTACATATATTACAGTCATGTGCTTCCACATCTGGCTGTTTGGGGTTTTGTTGGTTTTCTTGTTTTAAGCCATTTAGTTTGTGACAATTTTTTATAGAATCCATAAAATCACACATAACTTCATCTAAGGTAGTGGTTCTCAACTTTCCGTATGCCACAACCCATTAATAAAGCTCCTCATGCTGCAGTGAATCCCAAGCATAAACTTTCTTGTTGCTACTTCATAATTGTAATTTTGCTACTGTTATGAATGAATCATAATATGGATATCTGATATGAAGGATATCTTATAGGAGACCCTTAAATGGGTTGTGACCCACGTGTTCAGAACCACTGATCTGAGGAGTGTCTACCATACATAATGCTAAGCTTGGTGCTTTGTACCCAAGAATAAATTAGGATTTAGTCTTGTCCTCAAAGATTATGAATCTTTTGTAATTAATCTCACAGAAATGATGTACAAAATTCAGAAAATAAGAACTGAAGCCACTTAAGGAAATATGTCCTGAAATATTGAGAATTTATTAAGTTCAGGTCCCAGTACAGGAAGTTTCTCAGGTTATAAGCCTAAAGGAATTCTACTGAGCTTGTAGATTCCTTACATATGCCTTAATATAAAATAGTCCACAATTTGGACAACACTTATCTAACTACTTAGATCACTGTAATCAAAATGAAAAGCATCTCCAACTCTAAGGGAAATGTATTTGTACCTACCCAACCCACTGAATAGATTTGAGAACAAAGGGAATAAACCTAGTATCTTAGTGTTCTTAGTAGAGAATTTTATATGACTATTTGGTGACAGAAAATATTGGGGTTCTGAGAGGAGTAAAGTATGTCAGATTGTCCAAAGGGGTCTCAACCACTATCAAAAAGAGAAGCTGGGGGGGGGGGTGATGTATGTAGCACAAGAGATAAAGACCAAGGCAGAGATTGATGTCATCTGTTCCAAAGTCCCAGACTCAGAGAAACTCCTGGAACTAAAGTTTGTACAGTTCTAGATAGAAAAACTCTAGGTAACTTTAAAATAATGTTTATCACAAGGAAGGTTTCTAACTGAAACAAACCAACCCCAACACCAAACCCCAAGTAGCAATAGTAGCCAGCTAGTCACTGTATACAAACTCAATTGTTTCTCATCATTTCTCAAAAATGGCATCAAAGAACCATGTGCCCAAAGTTTGAATAAAATGGCCCCCATAGGCCGTTGAATGCTTGGTCACCAGTGGATGGAACTGTTTAAAAAGGTCTAGTAGGTATGACCTCTTTGAAATAGGTATGCCCTTGCTGGAGGAAGTGTGTCACTGGGGGTGGACTTTGAGGTCTCAGACACTCAAGCCAGTCTCTTCCTCCCTGGCTTTCTGACTGTGCGTCAACATGAAGCTCTGAACTGCTTCTTCAGTACCACACCTGCCAACTGATGTGTTCCCTGCCAGGATATCAATGGGCTAAGCCTCTAGAAATAGAAGTAAGCCCCCAGTTAAGTGCTTTTTCTTATGAGAATTGTCTTGGTTATGGTGTTTCTTCACAGAAATACACCAGTGACTAAGACAGCCTCATTTCCAATGATCTGCGAAGTAGTAGTTCAGCTCTCAGAGGCTACTAAAGCCACAGTGTAGAAGCTCCAGTGTCGGAGCTCCAATTCACTGACAGACTCCCAAAATTCCACCCACCAGCATTCAGCCATGGAAAGTGATCTGTTTAGTAGAAAACCTAACAACAAGATTCAATAGGAATGGCATGCTACCAAAGATGGACAAAGATTCTCACAGGTGAACTGGAGTAAAATGCAAATTCAAACACTCCATTATGCAGCGTTCCTTCTGAGCCCTCTCCACTCAGCGTCTAAAGCAGTGGTTCTCAATATTCCTAATGCTATGATCCTTTAATACAGCTTCTTATGTTGTGGTGACCCCCAACCACAGAATTATTTCATTGCCAATTCATAACTGTAATTTTGCTAGTGTTATGAACCACAGTGTAAGTATCTTGCATGCAGGATATCTGATCTATGCCCCCAAAGGGATCGTGACCCACAGGTTGAGAATCACTGACCTAAAGTGATACACAGTAGAAGATGATGGTCTACCAACTTGTTTCAAGTCAACGCTGCAAGAAACTCCCAAACATTGGAGGAAGAGATTTGCTTTCATTTCCTGGCCACTCAGACCCAAATAATCATACAGAAATTATATTAATTACAGCACTGTTTGTCCTATTGCTTAGACATATTTCTAGATAACTCTTGCATCTTAAATTTACCCATTTCTATTAATCTATGTTTCACCACAGAGCTATGACCTACCTACCAGCAAGGTTCTGGTGTCTTTCTCCTTCGGCAGCTACATGGCATCTCCTAACTCTGCCTACTCTCTCTACATATATCTCTTTCAGATTTCCTGTCTGGCTTTACTCTGCTAAGCCATTGGCCAAAGCAGCCTTATTTATTAACCAATAAAAGCAACACATACACAAAAGGACATCCCACATCAAACTATAAATCCTGAGTTTGGCAACTTATTCTTTTCTAGCTCTGATCCTCAATGGGACTTAATAAAACACCCTTACTTATCATAAGGCAACACATTTATGCGGCTGGATTATGGACACAGCTGTGATAACTTTTGGGTAAATGTCCATCAAACTATTTAAAGCTTCATCAGAAGTAGAAGAAAGAGGATGGTGCTGACCTGGTAGGGTGGTTTGAAATAATGCCCCCCGAAAGGAGTGGCACTACCAGGAGGTATGGTCTTGTTGCTGCAGGTATGGCCTTGTTGAAGGAAGTGTGTCACTGTGGAGGTGAGCTTTAAGGTTTGATAATGTGCAAGACACTCCCCAGTGTCTGAGACCACTTCCTGTTGCCTGCATATCAAGAGGTAGCACCATGTCTGCTTCACACTACCATGCTCCCTGCCTTGAGGATAATGGACTGACCTCTGAAAAGGTAAGCCACCCCAATTAAATGTTTTTCCTTTGTAAGAGTTGCCATGGGTATGGTATCTCTTCAAAGCAATAGAAACCCTAAGACAGACATTCATACCAGGTGTTAGGCCTGAACATGCTTTTGTTTGGAGGAATTTGAACTTTGGTACTTTGGATCAGGAAAGCAGTGGGATGCTTTAATCACTGCTTAATGGGACATACTAATAGGAGCATGGAAGACAATGTTGCTGAGAATAGATTGAAGTGTTGGGACCCGGCTCAAGATGTTTTGGGAGGGGAGAATTTTAGTATTCAGCCTAGAAATCATTCTTATGATATTTTGGTAACGAATGTGGTTGCCTTTTGCCTTTGTCTGAAAAGTCTGCCCGAGGCTACAATGAAGAGTTTTAGATTGGTTCCATTGGCAGAGGGAATCTCAAAACAGCCTAGTATTGACACTGTTGTGTGGTTATTAGTGGTAACGCTAATGAAGATATATAATGAAGAGGAGTAAGGAATGATACGTTTTGAGGAGCACCAGAAACTAGAATGAACCTATGTCCTGTGTTCAAGGAAATAAACATATTAAGAAATGGAATAAAGCAAGTGATGACCTCAGGACAAGATCCCACCAAGATTTTGTGAAAAGAAATTAAAGAAAACTTTAGATCCAGGTGTGGTGGAGTTATACCTTTAATTCCAGCACTGGGAAGGCAGAGGCTACCTGATGTCTAAGTTTGAGGCCAGCCTGATCTAACCATCATAAACAGAAAGTTGAAGAAGATGTAATGGAATAAGGGGCCATGTTCCAGGTCCAGGAAGCAGCAGAATTTTGCAGTTTCCGCCACATGGTTCTGGAGGTAAGAGTAGCAGAAAGGGGATATAGAATTTGCTTTCACAACTAAGGAAAGCTACTGAGGCCAGACATGTGTCACGTGTGTACCTGAAGGAGGCTATAGAAGCCATTGTGTGAAGTTGAAGCCTGGATTGCCTTGGAGACCCCATGATGTTGGGAGATATCAGAGCTGTGGGTTATCTTCCAAGGAAAGCTGCTAACAGGGAGTGGAGCCATCCCAAAGAAAGAGTGTGTTGCAGTCAACAGAGCTGAAAGGAGTTGGAGATCTGAAGAACATTCCAACATCAGACATAGAGATGAAGTTTGGAGTTTGTCCAGATGGTTTTTACCCTATTAATTCCTCACTATGCTACCTTTTCTACATTTTGAAACGGTAATGTATATCTTGTGCCACTGAATTTGGAAATATGTGATCTTTGACTTTGATTTTACAGGGGATTACAGTTAAGAGATTGCATGAATCTCAAAAGAGACTTTGAACTCTAGATTAAGTAAGTTTGAAACTGTTATAGACTATGGGGACTTTTGAAGTTGGGCTGAATGCAAGTTTGTATTATGATATGCCTATAAGCTTTTGGGGCCCATGGAGTTAAATTTGGTAATTTGAGAGAAAATGGCCTCCAAAGGGATTGACTACTAGAAAGTATGGCCTTGTTGAAGTAGGCATGGCCTTGTTGAAGGAAGTGTGTCACTGTGAAGGCAAGCTGTGAGGTCGATATACGTGCAAGACACTGCCCAGTATATGACATCACTTCCTGTTGCCTGCATATCAAGATGTAGCAAGCATTATGTCTGCCTGCATATTTCCATGTTCTCTGCCATGATGATAATGGACTGAACCTCTGAAAATATAATCCACCCCAATTAAATGATTTTCCTTTGTAAGAGTTGCCATCGCCGTATATCTTCACAGCAACAGAAACCCTAAGACAACTGAAATACCACCTTCTCCTGGAGGAAAACACAAAAGAAGTAAAATACATCTGGAAAAACATCCAATTTGCAAACTAACTTTTTTTTGAAGATTTTGAATTAAAAAATGCACAATGTTTACCTGTTTGGAGTCTATGGCTTATCTCAAAGCGAGTTCCCCTCTGAACAGTCAGAAAAGATGGCAAGGTAAGAGGTGGATGGATGACACAAAGGCAGTCCTTTGAGCACCCGAGTGCAGCTGACAATGCCCCGCTCCCTAAATCCACCAAGCACAGAATGCTTTCCTTCTTCCTGATAAAGAAAAGAGTTTTATAAAAGAGGGGGGAAAAATTCAAAAGCTGTAGAAGAAACACTGAGCTCAAATTTCTGCTCCCATTCCCTGGCATAGGAAAGAATGGCCGGGGCACCTTCGGTTCACAGAACTACAGCAACGTTGTTTCATAGATCAGTTACAACTGTATTATGAAGCAGACATGCAATGGGCCTCTGTTTTCATCTTTAAACAAACAGACCCTATTGGGTGAACAGTCCCATGAGAGGGAGCACTGGCCTTTATGTGTAGTTCATCAAAAGAATAAGACTTATCATGTGATTTGAGATCTGAAAATAGCCCATTGGTAAAAATGCTCTATTTATTAAGGACAATGGTGCCAGAAGCCCAACCAGAACCCTCTCTGGGCTTGCATTCAGCTAGCAAGATGCTAATCTGGGCCTATGATGAAGACAGCTACAAGAAGACCCGGAAATTCATTCTTTTGCTACGGTTCATATATGCAGGGTATTTTTAATCCATCTCCCTCTACTCCATGCCCATTATGTTTTATTTTACAATTTTAAAGATGATGCAGGCAAAAACCTTTCTAAGTAGAACTCCTGCCACTGTTTTCAGTGATCCTCATCCTCCGAGTCTTAGACTACTTAACCACTCTTACATCCTTGAAAGTGACTTGTCGATCTATTTGCCTCCAGGAAGCAACTGCATTCTTGTATATACATACACACACAGGTTATGTGTGGCTTTCCAAGTGTGCTGTGGTCTGAGTGACCTTCTGAGCTTGCAGATGCCCTCATGATCTTCACTGCTAGGAAGTGTGGCCATGGAATAGAGTTCTTATGGGGACATTAGGATCACGGCCCCATTGGAGTCTGCTGGGGAATGCAAAATATAAAATATAGGCAGAAGTTACACATCCCACTCCTCAGATTACTACACCAGCAATTCAACATGCTATTCCTCCATCTGTCATACAGAACCAGGCACCAGCATGACACTGGGAGCCATCAACCAGATCCGTGAATTACTCCACTTGAGCCTTGCAAATTGTGAATTATATGTTCCCAAGAAATAACTCTTTTAAAATATTATTTTTGACATAGCTGTGAATGGATAATGATTCTTGAACTAATACCTGAAGGTTCTGTTGTGATTAACAGGGTATGTATTTGCTTAATAAACAAAACTAAATTTAGGACAGTTTTGTCACTGCATAGTTTTGAATTAATTATAATTACTTCTTTATCCATCAGTCATGCGTGGAGCTAGATGTGGCCTATATCTTAGTGACTGTTCTGTTGCTATGAAGAAAACTCATGATCAAGGCAGTCCTTACTAAGGAAATCCTTTAACTGGGGGTTTGTTCACAGTTTCAGAGGTTTAGTCCATTAACATTATCAACATTGTGGAGATGAAGGCATGTGTGGATCATTTCTATTCAAATCACCACAACATATATGGAGTAGACAGTAAGTCAATCCTCAGACTCAAGTTAACAATGATGGGGATGACAGGCACACACCTAAAACACAAGAAAGTACCAATACAAACAACAAGTCTTACAACGGGGTGTTTGGAGATGAAACAGCAGCAGTGAGCCAATATCAACTGTGATGAGGCATGGAAGGACAGGATCGGAAGTGATATTTCAGATTCAGACCAGAGAGCAGAGCCCTCATTAATAAAAAGGAAGGAAAGAGCCTCCAAACAGGGAAAAATAGTGTCAAATCCCTGAGCTATGAACAATCTTGACTCTCTTAAGGTTCTGCCCCCGGGAGAAGTGGCAGGAAATGACATAGAGTATCCAGTCAGTGACATAATTCCAGAAAACTTGCCATATCTTAAAAAAAGGTGTGTACCTACAGGTCCAGGAAACTCAAAAGATCAAAAGATGCTTAATAGGTCCAATTAAGTAGGAGCCTAACCAAGTTGTAGACGACTTAACCCATCAGAAGGAAAGCTAGCTGAGCATGAGATTTCAGCATACAGAGCCTAGGGCTGGACAAGTTCAAGGGCCAGGCCAGCTTGGGTTACATAGCAAGACATTTTCTTGAACAATAATAAATAAACAAAATGGTATCACTTAAGTGAAAAGTTATTTAACAAAGAAACTTCCCAACTCATTATTAAGGCAAACACACAAACTTGCTGCAAAGTTTTATGTCAACCTGAAACAAGCTAAAGTCATCTTAGAAGACAGAACCTTGGTTAAGCAAATGCTTCCTTAAAATCAGGCTGTAGACAAACCTATAGGGCATTTTCTTAATTAGTGATTGATGGCAGAGGGCCTAGCCCATGCAGGTGATGCCATTCCTGGCCTGGTAGTCCTGGGTTCTATAGAAAATCAGGCTGAGCAAGCCACGAGGAAGAAGTTAGTAAGCAGCACCCCTCCATGGCCCCTGCATCAGTTCCTGCCTCCAGGTTTCAGGCTTGCTTGAGTTCCTGCTCTCACTGTTTCTGAAAATGAACTTTTGTGTGAAACTGCTGGTGAAATAACTCCTTTCCTCTCCAAGCTAATTTGGTCGTGGTGTTTCATCCCAGCAATAGTAACTAACTATAAAAACAAAGAAAAGTGAAACAAGCCCTACCAACATAGAAAACCTCTAAATAAAGCCACAAAAATAAACAAGAGAGGATGGAAGGATTTAGAAATATAAACAAGTAGATAAAGGCTCAAATGATGTGGCCCAACTGAAGGTCTCTTTTTTTTAGGTTGAGTTCCAAGAGTACAGTGTCAATGAAAAACTTGGTCTACACTTTTACAGTGAAGCTGTAGCATGCACGAAACTTGTGGGTATGATGTTAAGCAAATATGCTAGTCACACGATAAAAAAAAATTGTATTATTCTTCTTATATAATGAACCTCAGATAGCAAGTTCAGAGACAGAGAAATGATAATGGAAGTTGCCAGGAGCTGGGAGAAGAGCATAGAGAGTTGGTGACAATGAATGTTCTGGAGATGGGTGGTTAAGATGGGTACTTACTATCCCTGCACAGGCATTTGGGAATAGCTAAGGAACTGGGGTGATAGCCAATGTGACCTCTTCAATGCAAATGAGGGTGCCAGGTGGTGAGGCTGGGGTTCTCTTTCACTGGGCATCCATGATTTTGTTTGTATAACTTCTGGTTGTAGGACACAAAGGAAACCCTTGACTGGTGCAAGGGAAGCTATGAGTGAGAAGTCAAAGAAGAGTGCTAAGCATTTCAAGCCCTAAGCAGGAAGAGGCTAAATAGAGGCTATTGCTTAAATATCCAAGTCAGAGGTCACTTATCTTGACAGGCTCACAGGGCATCCACCCACTGGGCTCCTCCTCCTTTATCCTTTTGGTTTCCAAAAAGGGTCTCCAGAGTGAAAAAACCAAGAATCTATCCTCAGTCATTTGTTTTAGTTGTTGGAGGGCTTAGAATGACAGTGTAAAGTCCCCCCCCCCAGCTAGTTTCAAGAGAGAGAAAAAAGAAATTTAGCCATCATTTAATTTTAGGTTAAAGCAATAATAAGTCTGCCTCTCTTGGCTGCTGATAGGCACCACAGTGTTGAATTGAGCCAAGGCCGTGATGTCCTATATCTTAGCGACATTTTCCTTATCAAGAAGAAATCACTCTTGAGAAACAGCTTTCTAAACAACGTGTCATACAAACTCAAGCTTGATTTCTGGGACTGATTCCTCGGACTGTTGAAGAAACTTATAATGGCAGCTGGGTTATCACTTGAGAGAACAGAGTAATAAAAACAAGAGGTAGAAACTGGCTAGACAGTGTAGGGCAACAATCCTCCCTCCAAGGAACCAGTTTCTTTATTGGCTAAAAGCCAGACATGTCCTTAGCCTCTAAGCATCCTTATCCCTGCCAATAATCAGGGATAGCTGAAGTATCTGGGATCCCTGATCCCTGATCTGGTAATTACTTTAGGGTAACCTCTTCAGAGCATGGCATGTTAGGGCAGCAGTAAGGGTTCATTGAGTGCCACCTACATCAATTGAGGGAAAGGTCCTGAACAAGAGATTAGACTCTCTTACCTGGGTGGAGACCTAACATTCCAGCTGACCAGGACCAACAACCTGACTACGGGACCACTCCTCAGAAAGGCAGGACTGATTTCATAATTAACCATTCCTATAATGGGATGCTGTGCTTTCCCTTCGCAGAGTTCCCGCCCACCCTCCTAACACAGTCACTGCAGCGTAAAGTCCTTTCTGAGTCTAAGTTGCAACTTTTCCATTCCCTTTTCTTATTTATGTATCTTTCTTTGGGATGCTGGCTAGAACCTCAGCATACTTTCCTGATATATTGGGCTAGCTTATCTTTCCTCTAAAGGCCTCCTTCCTGCCATACCACTGTCTGCTGCCAGGTGGTGGGCTCCAGGTTAGCAACTTAATTGTCATGGCTCCTTTCCTTCTCTCTCCCACTCTCCTCCTCCAGGAAGCTGCTGAGATTTATAGCATGCCTGCCCTGGGGTTGGAGGTCTTTCAAACTCTAATAAAGTTGTCCTTGAGCTTCCAAAACAAATAGTTAAATTAAAAAAAATGGCTGTGACATAAGTTTCAAATTGTATAAATTTTTAATTAATGAGTGTGTCAAGATTCATTTTAAATGCTTGTACAGTAGTGTCGGGTCATTTATTCTAAAGTACACACATGGGGGAGAATTATTTAGACCACACCCTGGAAGTCTTGAAAAAGCTAAGGCAAATGGAACCAAAATGAGAAAGTAATGTTCTTGAGATAACATGATAGTTAGCACCCTCTTGAGCTTGGTTTGGGCAATAAACTGTGAGCAGAGCAATAGCCATGGCCTCTGAGTGGCATGCCTATCTAGAACAGCATGTCCTCTCCCTACCCTGGAGCCTGTCACCTGTGAGCTGAGATGGAGCTTCCATCAGCATGGATTTCAGAGTCTTGTCCCAACACTATGCACCCACACATGGCCCCAAGGAAGCTACCTCGCATTTGTGGTGGTCAACTGCCATGCCTGCCCACTGGCTAGGCACTCCTGGCAGATATAGAGACTCAGAAGGAAATTTACAAATCTCAACAAGAGTATCTCAAAACAAGCAACCTTGACTCCTCACAGTGATCGTTTTTCATAAAATGTACATGAATTTAACAGTGACTATTAACATTCCTTAAAATGTCTTTCTGTGTACTTGCAACCTGTGACAACCTGTGCCATGTATGGGTAATTTGTTTGGCTGGCTTGTGGTAGAGCTGAGACCTTCCTAAATAATGGCACACGAAACATTTCCTTCCTCACCTCCAAGAATCCACCAACCGTTGCTAAGTCACCATGTGGAGAGAAGGTGTTCGGCAGCACGTACCATTTCATCAAGTGTTGGGTTCCTGGACGCTTGGGATGCTTTTCTAAATCAGTATCTGCTAATCTTCCAAGACACGGTGCCTCAGGGGGAAATACACAGAAGCCCGTTTCCAGCAGGTCGCATGAGGGTGGCGCAGGGTGGAAGGCTTTCCTCTCCCTTTCCCAGCTCAGCCGCCCCCCACACTACAGAATGGCTGAGCTGAAGCTATTCCCAAACATCTGAAAATCATTTATAAAAAACAGAGGTTACTACAAATAAAGAAACGTTACGCTGGTGGTTCGTATCTTTAGTTCATGATGTAACTAGACACTAAAATAATAGTGTAGGCTGAAGTGGAGAAATTCTCTGCGCAGTTACGAGACAAGCTGGCCCTCTCCCACCGCTCCCACTAGCAAACTGAGAACAAGTCACTCAACTTCCTAAGGCATTATTTCTCTTGTCTGTACGGAAGATAGATCTGATGAGTGTTTCTCCAAATGTGCCCTCTGGGGCCAACCATGCGTGAATGCTCTCTGGGAAGGTGGGTGAGGAAATGGTGGGCTTGGCACTTGTAACAGATACAGATTCCTAGGTCTGCCTAGCTCTGTTGAATCATAGCCATTGAGAATGAGTACCCAGCAATAAAATGGGGAGATAGCTCAGTAGATGGAGGTGCTTGCCATCAAGCCTCATAACTTAAGTTCCGTCCCAGAATCCACATAATATAGGGAGGGTAGACTTCTCCAAGACCTCTGACCTACACACACACACACACACACACACACACACACACGATTTAACACACAGTAAATGCAAAAGATATTTCCCAGGTTTGAGTTCTCCAGCACCAGCCCTTAGTGACCTCTGGATTGTGCAATGTAGCAGAAATTACTTAGGAGCACTGAAGTTTGTGATCACAAGAGTAAGTAAGCCATTAAAGTGGTGGTTCTCAACCTGTAGGTCAAGACTTCTTTGGGGGTCAAATGACCCTTTCACGGGGGTTGCCTAAGACCATTGGAAAATACAGATATTTACAAGACAATTCAAAACAGTAGCAAAATTGTTGCTATGAAGTAGCAACAAATAAAATTTTATGGTTGCAGATCACCACAACATGAGGAACTGTATTAAAGGGTACAGAATTAGGAAGTTTGAGAACCCCTGGACTTCTTCAATCCATACAGATCCAACATCATGAGCAAAATATAAAAGAAATATGTGGGCCCATGTTACCACCCCACAGATCTCTAGTTAGTTATCATCCCAGTGCAAAATGAAGGGTGAAATTTGACACGGAATCAAGAACAATTTAAAACTATTTCCCTGTTCATTATGCCTCATCTCCGTCATCCACCATAAATACAAAAAAGGCCTAAGTAACAATCACAAATTTTTACATTATGTTAATACCACATTCTCTCATAAAACTGTGTCCAAATGGGAACATCAAACTTGGTAAAACAATAAAAAAATATTCTATGCGCCATCTCTCATCACATAGGTTAAGGCTGTGTTTACTTCAGCAGAAAATGGGAAATAAACAATTGCTACAAATGTGAGAACTTTTGAAACAAGAAGGTAAGGATGGAGAAAAGATCTAGTATCGTGTTTGGCCGCCAGAAAACCATCAGTAAAGAAGATTCCATGCTCTGGAAAAAAACAATCTGACTCTGTCTGCTGTATAGAGGTTCTCAAATCCAGAAATAAACCCTATTCCTCTACCTGGCCTCAACCCCAGGTTTGACTTTTGTCTTTATTTTGTTTTGGTTTTGCTGTTTGTTTTGTTTTATCATATTGATAATGCTAGATGGGACTAAAGAACTTCAGTATCTGAGAGTGTACATCCTACCAGAATGAGCCCTTGGGGTTTGGAGAAGGCTCATGGTTAGAAAATAGAAATAATGAAAGAAAATAAACAGTGTTGACTTCGCATTAAACACAGCAGGTTGAACACTCTATTCTCTCCATTCCTTCCCAGATGTCTGCTAAAATAACAGTAAATAAATAAAGATCACAAGAGAACTGGAAAGAAGACAACAGCAGACAAAAGGCGCCAATAAATTTTGAAGTAGGAAAACTTGGTGGGAAACTGTTACTGACCAGTGGAACTGTGTCTCTGGAGAAGCAGGAGGATGGGAAGACAGGCCCACTTGGCCTATTGGGACTGCTGAAGGTTTTTGCACTTGGAGGTCAGAAAACCAAACCAAGAAACTATTTTAGAAAATGTAACCATTGCAGAACATGAAAGAAATAAAGGCGAGAGAAATGACTGTACTGGAGAGATGTGCAGTCCAGGAGAACAGTAACTTGCAGGTATCTCGCAGAAGGTAAGCGTGTAAGACGTTAGGAAGAAATTATAAAAGCTCTGTGAGAGTCAACATTCTCCAAGCTAAGTGACACAGATCCACTGAAGGCCAAAGTTACACAGCATGGCCAAGTTAAATAACTAACCCCAGGGCCTAGCATCATGAAACATTAGTATAACGATCAAAACACCAATTCCAGCCCATCACACCTTCTGCAAATAGCAGATAGAAGCATGGATGTCCTCACTTATCATAGCTGACAGAAGCATGGATGTCCTCACTCATCTGTCTCTCACCAAGTCTGCACTTCAGCTACAGTGCTACACATGAGTGGTCAGGTTACAGACAAGTCCACAAACATGAGACGTGTGCTATGCCACTCTTGGAGGAAAACTTTTGACAGCTTTAGAATTCCTGACATGGAGTAAGTTCTGGATGATCCCATAGATGACAACAACACAATTTCCAAAAGACACGGGAATTAGATGGAAAAGTGCACAGGCCACCTGACAATAATATCAAACATCCCAAGAAATACAATCTAGGGCTAGGGGGATGTTTGGGAGAGTAGGGTTAGATTATTTCCAACTCAGGACTGTGTGCCATAGGAAAGAAACAGCAAGAGAGAAAACAGAATAATTTTCCAAATACAAAAATAATTTACATTTTTACCTTTACACCCGTTTCTTCACTGGAGTTTGCATAGGGGATTTGACTAAACAAAACACGGAGGGAATCTCCCTCCTACAGCTCTATGCAGAAAACAGACAGGTATGGAGCAAGGGGACCTTGAAAGGAGAGGTTCCAGCAGAGTAGAGGGTCACCTGTAAGTGGAAAGGGCCTCAGAGCTGAGGAACGGCTTCACAGTAATACACAGAGAGAGTGGCAGCTACATGGCAGAGGGCTATGCTGACTAGTGACTGCAATCTTAAATTAAGTTGTAAATGAAAAGATGCTAAACATTGGAAGCCAGAGAAATACAAATGGAAACCACTCGTGAGGTATTTATCCAATCCTTTTAGAATGGCTATGACGGCAACAAGATAGCATCAAGGTTTGGTGAAGAAGTATAGAAACTGGCACTGCCGATGCATGGCTGGCGAGAATATGTAAATAGCAACTCTGGGAGTTCTTTAGATGTTAAACACAGTATGTACCAAGGAGAAGTGGATGCATATTCACACAATAATATGTGAGTGCATATAGCATCATTATGGAAAATTCCCAAAAAGTGAAACAAAGGACGATGTCTAGCAATAAACAAAGTGGTCTATGTTGAATAGATGGGATGTTATTCAACCATAAAAAGGAATAATTTACCTAAATATGCCACAATTTAGATGAACCTTTGACGCAGTATAGTAAGTAGAAGAAGGCAAATCAAAAGTCCATATATTAGAAGATACCTCTCATATGAAAATCCAGAGTCAATAAAGAAGATGGATTCATGCTATTTAAGACTACAGCGAAAGGAGAGTTACAAGGTGTGGTGATTTGAATAAAAATGGCCCCTGCAGGCTCATATATTTGCATTCTTCGTCCGCAGTTGATGAACTGTTTGGAAAGAATAAGGAGTTCTGGCTTTGCTGGAGGTGCATCACTGGGAATGGGCTTGGAGGCCACTTCTCACTGCTCCCTTCCTGCTGCCTGTGAATTAAGATCTAGAATGCTCAGCTACTTCTCCAGCACCTTGTCTGCCTGCATGCCACCACACTCCTCACCATGATGACAATGGGCTAACTCTCTGTAACTGTAAGAAGTCCCCAGTTAAATAATTTTTAAGAGAGTTACATTGGTCATGGTGTCTCTTCACAAGAATAGAACAGTAACATGGGGTAGTACCTAAAGGATACAGAGTTCTTTAAATAAATGTTTCTTAATGTTTTGGCTAGTATACAAAGAAATTTGCTTCATTTTTTTCATAAGTAGGTATTGGTATGTTTTGCAGCGATTCTGAGGTATAAATTTATTTCTGAAGTATAAATTTAAACTTGGTAATGATTGCACTTATCTGTAAAGCTAATAGAACCTATTGAATTATGCATTTGAAATGGTATGTGAGTTGCAAGTCAATAGCTTAAAATAAGAAAGCTTAAATATGGACTAGAAGATAGAATGGTCAACTACTTAGGGACTGTGATTACAATCTATGCACACTGCCAATGACTTTAGTGTGATAAGACAATGAAAGAATGAAGAAAATGGCTTATATAATTCCATGATACTGGAATTTAATAAAATGCATCAAGAAAGCACATTCTTATCAGACTATAATAACTACGAAATAACATATTAGAAACCCTAAAAGCTTAAATTGGTCATCTAATATTAGCAAGGACAAAGTACATTCTAAAGCACATATTACTAGTAATAGAAAATGTTATTTAGTAGAAAGAAAAGGTGCCATTTGCCAGGCTAAGAATGTATTATTTAACACTTACATGTTAACACCAAAGTTTCAAAATAAATAAAGGGAAAATAACTGAACACATGATAGGTGAAATCTTCACTATATCTCTCTCAAAATTGATACAGTAAATATAGAAAACCAGAAACCATATAAAATATTGAAACAGTGCTATCAGCTAGGTTGACTTAATTGATGTTTACAGGCCATCTACGCAAGACAAACTCACTAGGGAAGGGTGTAACATTGTAAAACTGTTCATTCTTTCCAAGTACACATAGAACATTTGTTAAGGCTGGCCATTTGTAACAAAAGACAGTATCTTCAACAAATGGTCGAACTGGAAGCCAGCGTGTAGAAGAATGCAAATAGATCCGTTTATATCAAATGCCTATAACTCAAATCCAGGTGGATCAAAGACCTCAATAAAAATCCAAACAACTGAGCCTGATAGGAGAGAAAATGGGAAACAGCCTTGAATGCATTGGCACAGGAGACAACTTTCTTAACAGAACACCAATTGTGTGGGACCCTATGAAACGAAAGACTTCTGTAAGGCAAAGGACACTGTCAAAAGGACAAAATGGCAGCCTACAGAGTGGGAAAAGGTTTTCACCAATCCCACATCTGTCAGAGGGCTGATTTCCAACATATGTAAAGAATTCAAGAAACTGGATATCAACAAACCAAATAATCCAGTTAAAATATGGTGTACAGATTTAACAGAGAATTCTCAGCAGATGAATCTCAAATGGCTGAGAAACACATAAAGAAATATTCGATATCATTAGCCATCAGGGAAAAGCAAATAAAAACTAAAATTCCAACTTAGACCTGTCAGAATGGCAAAGATCAAAAAGACAAGCGACCGTTTATGATGGGGAAGATGTGGAACAACGGGAAAACTCCTCCATTGCTAGGAGAAGTGCAAACTTATACAGCCACTTTTGAAATCAATATAGTAGTTTCTCAGAAAAATGAGAATCAGTCTACCTCGAGACCCAGCAATACCACTCCTGGGCATATACTCAAAGGACACTCTACCATACTTCAAGGACACTTGCTCAATGTAAAAAGTTCATAGAAGCTTTATTGATAACAGCCAGAAATTAGAAACCAGCTAGATTTCCATCAACCAAAGAATAGATAAAGAAAAGATAGGGCCTTTACACAATGAAGTATTACTCAGCTGTTAAATCAATGAATTCAGGAAATTTGTTGGCAAATGTATAGAACTACAAAAGATCATCCTGAGTGAAATAAACCTGACCCAGAAAGATAAATGTTGTATGTACTCACTCATAAGTGAATATTAGTTGTAAAGTAAAGGATAAACATACTATAATCCATAGACCCAGAGAAGGTAAGTAATGAGGAGGGCTTGAGGGGGTAACACATAAATCTCACTGTCTAAGGGAAATAGAATAGGCTCCACAGGTGAATAGGGGGAGGGTCTGGATTGAGGGTGGCCATGCACACAGAAGGGATCAGGTTGAGGGATGATGAAGAAACAACTGGAATCAAGGATCATCTCTGGGACAAGCTACAAACCTAGTGCAGTAGAAATTGCCAAGAATCTATGAGGGTGACCCTAGCTACAGCTCCTAGCAATGGGGGAGACAGAGCTTGAACTGGCCATCCCCTGTAACCAGACAAGAGTTCCAAGGGAGGGATTCTGACCCAAACACAGCCACATAACCTTTGACCTACAATTTGTCCTGTCTACAAGATCAGCTGGGGTAAAGGTGGTGTAGAAATTATGGGAGTGGCCAATCAATGACTGGTCCAGCTTGGGACCCATACTGTGAGAGGAGACCCACCTCTAACACTGCCTGGAGGACCAGGACCCAAAGACTGGACAGCCAATAGATAAGGGTTAGAACCAAATATCATTAGCAATAAAAAATGTCAATTAAATGATGCCTAACGATATTCTGCTATACTCATAGATGGGTGCATAGTCCAGTTGTCGTCAGAGAGGCTTCATCCAGCCGCTGATAAAAACAGATGCAGAGACCCATAGTTTAACATTAGGAAGAGCTTAGGGAATACTGTGGAAAAGGAGGAGAAATTGTAAGAGCCAAAGGGGCTGAGGACACCACAAAAAAAAAAGAAAGAAAGGAAGGAAGGAAGGAAGGAAGGAAGGAAGGAAGGAAGGAAGGAAGGAAGGAAGGAAGGAAGGAAGGGAGAAAGAAAGAAAGAAAGAGAAAAGAAGAGAAGAGAAGAGAGAAAAGAAAAGAAAAGAAAAGAAAAGAAAAGAAAAGAAAAGAAAAGATATAAAATCAACCTACCTGGGCTCAGAGGGGTTCAAAGAGAATGATCTGCCAATCAGAGAGCTTTCATGGACTGACCTAGACCCTCTGCACATGTTATAGTTGTGTAGTTTGGTCTTCTTATGGGATTCCTAGCATTGGGAGCAGGAGACATCTCTGACACTTTTGCCAGCTTTTGGGGACCTTTTCCTCATGTTGGGTTGCCTTGTCCAGTCTTAATACAAGGGGAAGTGCCTAGTCTTATTTTAACTTGATATGCCATATTTGGTTGATATCCATGGGAGACTTGCTGTTTTCTGAAGGGAAATGAAGGAGTGGATCAGGAGGAGAGGGGTGGTGGGGGAGGGGAGGGATAAATGGAAGGAGAAATGACTGTGGTCAGAATATAGAAAAATCAAAATAATAGAATTTTTAAAAATTTCAGGCTGTCTCTGATTCTGTTACCTGCTGTGGGGACCCTTTCCTCTTACTGAGTAGCCTTGTCCAGCCTTAATAAAAGTGGGTATCTAGTCTTACTGAATTTTACTGTGCCATTCTGGCTGATATGCATGTTAGACCTGTCCTTTCCTGAAGAGAAAAGAGGAAGAGTGGATGGGGGGATCGTGGGAGGGACTGAGAGGAGAGGAAGGGGGAAAACAGGTCAAGCTGGGAAAAAAAATAAGTAATTAATTAATTAATTAAAAGAATGACAATTTCTTTAACCCTTAAGATAAGTGCCAACAAATTAGAATTCAAATTACAAAATGAGTTACATTAGAAGTTGATAACACGGAGATATTTAGAAAATCCCCAGTATTTAGCAGATACGCAATATATTTCTCAATGTCAGTGTGACAGAAAAGAAAAAGAAGAAAAACAAGAGACGATTTCAAGCTGAAGAAACTCAAAATAGTTGCCTGTGTCACTCTGATCTTGAGGATGGAAATGTGTATTACTGAGCCCTTGTGTCTGAAAAGAAAAAAAAAAACCAGTGAAGTGCCAAGTGATATCACTGAAAATCTAGAAAAATGAGAAAAAAGGTGCACAATAGAGTTTTCAAAAGTTAATAAAGATAATCAGTGAAACAGAGGGGAAAAATTAACAAGAAAGAAAATTCACAACACAAAGGCCTGAATCTGGGGCCTGAGAAATGGCTTAGAGATTAAATGCTATTCTGGCAGAGGAGAGAACCCAGGTTGAGTTTCAGCACCCACATGGCGGTTAAGGACTGTCAGCTGACTCCAGCTACAGGAGATTCAGCATCCTCTTCCGGTCTCTGTGGGTATCAGGCATGAATATCTTACACATACATATGTGCAGTCAAACATCCATATACATAAAAATATGCCTTAATAAAATGGAAAACATTTACTGAGCCTATTGGCCAGGAAAAAAAAAACCAAAACCAATATCAATATCAGGCTTGATACTATCATCTAACTGTAATCTCAATAGTATTACACTTGGTAGTAGGATATTATGAACTACTTTATGCCAAATCATTAAACAACTCACATGTAATTAGGAACTGTGAAAGACAAACCACCTAACCTGAGATGACATAGATTATCAGAATGGCCTGTCATCTCAAGGAACTAAATTTCAGTTAGGAATTTTCTCACAAAACAAACTCTACATCCAGATGGCTTAAGGTTGACTTTCCAAACATATGAGTAAATGCTCAAACACAAGCTTTTCCAGAACATTGAAAGGCAGAAATCATTCCCTTAATATTTAATGAGGCCAACATTACTCTGATACAAAAACCAGATAAAAAATTTCTGAATTAATTTAATTTAAAAATGAAAATGAAAAATGTCATCCATGGACACAGATGCAAAAAAATCTAAACAAAGTTTAGTAAATTGAATCAATAATAATTTAAAGATTTTTTTATCTTAATGTGAGTGGGTATTTTGCCTGTATGTCCTTGTGTTCCTTGTGTGTACCATGTGCGAGAGTCTACAAGGAGGCCAGAAGAGGACACCAAATCACCTGAAACTGGAGTGATGTTGATGCTGGGAACTGAACTAGGGTCCTCAGCAATAGCAGAAAGTACTCTTAACAGCTAAGCCATCTCTCCAGAGCCCAAATAACACCTTACAGGAAAATACCAACATTACAATGTTAGTCTTGACTGTCAACCTGACTGGTCTTTAAGGTGCCCGGAGGTTGTGGAGTCAAACACTTTAGATTGTATTTGTTAGGGAGTTTCCAGAGAGGATTGCCAAGTGGGACAGTAACTGGAGAAAAAAAAAACCCATCCTAAATACAGTCATTAAAATATAGTAGGTTGGGGAACCACATAAACCAAAATTAAAAAGATAATCCAGCCAGCATGTACAAGCCTTGGGCTTCCTGAACAACTGTGTCTGTTGCTGCTACATCAGATTTCAGCTTCTTCAGCCCTTCCATGAATCTAACCTGGGAGCTCACAGACTTTCTGTTCTTCTAGACTAGATTCTCTGTCTCTCCAGCATGCAGGGAGCAACTGCTGGACTATTTGGTCTCCAGCTCAGTAAGACAACAGTACAGTCTAATACACACACACACACACACACACACACACACACACACACACTCACACACACACACACATAGATGTACATATATACATACACACACATAAGATCTGTTCTCTAGACAGCATTAACAACTTGTTCAAATTGACTTTATCTCAGGAATGAAAAAGTAGATTTAACAACCTAAAGTCAGTGACTATAATTCACTGTACTAACAGACATATGTATAGCAAATATTATATATTTTACATAATTATCATATACCATATGATAGTTACATACAGGAAAATCATTTGAGAAAACGTAACATCCATTTTTGTTGGCGTTTTTTTTTTCTTTTCATTTTTCCTTCAAGTGCTTTTTCCACTTTGAGATAGAGTTTTGCTATGAAGTCAAGGCTGACCAGTATCTCAGACTCCTAAGCATAAGAATTGTAAGCATATACCATGATATCCATCTTTAACCTCATTTACAATTTCAGAACCCTCATCATATAAAGAATAAAATTAAATACCTCAACCTATAGAGTGCAAATACAAATAACCTACTGTTGACTGAGGTTTCTGTCTTTCCCAGTTCCCACAGTCATTAAGTCCCAAAGAAGCACACAGAGGTCTACATTATTTATAAACTGATTTGCCTAGTAGCTCAGGCTTCTTATTAACTCTTATAACTTATATTAACCCATAATATTTGTCTGTGTTAGCCATGTGGCTTGGTACCTTTTTCGGTGAGTTAGTCACATCTTGCTTGCTATGTATCTGGCTTCCTTTGTGTCTGGATGATGACTGCAGACTGAAACTTCACTCTTCCCAGAATTCTCGTTGCCCCACCTCCTGTCTGGTTGCACCGCCTATACTTCCTGTCTGGCTACTGGCCAATAAGTGTTTATTTAAAATACAAATGACAAAATACAGACCATTGTCCCACAGCAACCTACAGCCAATATCACACTTCATGGGAACCACTATTTCTCCCTGCAGAGATCAAGAACAAACAAGGATATCTATTTTTATCATATCTGTCCAAACTTGAACAAAGAAATTTAGACAGTGTTATTAGACAAGAAAATATAAATTCAAGGTTGGTAAAAGTTATTTACATGTGCCATGGCCATTTGTATAGAAAATCCAAAAGAAAAATAACAAAAAATCTACCCCATCCAATAAATGAGTTTAGTAAAAATTTCAGATCATAATAACAATATTCAAACCAACTAAATTTTTACAGACATAAAAGGGACAGTGGGAACTGAAAAGTTGAAGAGCAGCACCATTTAAAATAGATCAAAGAATAAATACACAAGGCTAAGAGTACAGACCCAAGAGTACAGGCTCGTGGTGCAGCACTTGCTGCCCAAGTGTAAGACTCTGGGCTACAGTTCCAGCACAGGCAGGAAGTGGGGAAGCAAGAAGAGAAAGGGGAGAAGGCCAGAGTGAGGAAAGGAGAGGAAGGTGGGAGAAGGAGAAAGAAAAGCCAGCCAAAACTTGTGTAATGTGTGTACACTGAAAATCATCAAGTAGTACTTAGAAGAACTAACTCATAGAGGAATGTACAATATCTAAATACCCATGGTCAGGAGACTCAAAATTATTAATTGGTAATTCTCTCAAAATAGATCTAGAAACTAAAACAATCCTCATCAACTTTTTGCATGCAGTTTTTTTGTTTGTTTGTTGTTATTTTTTGAAACTGGTGAACAGATATGAAATACACACAGGATAGACAGATCAAATTCCTTGAAAACAAAGGACAGAATTAAAGAATTAAACTTCTGAGTTCAAGACTTCTTATGAAAGGGCTGCAGATCAGAGCACCTGCCTGGCTTGTGTGGAGGACCCGGACTCAATCACTGACACTGCACAAAAGTAAATTACAATTTGAAAATTAAAACTAGCAAAAACAGTGCCTAGAAGAGTGGTTCTCAACCTTCCTAATATTGTGACAATTTAATGATTTCCTCATGTTGTGGTAATCCCAACCCTAAAATTATTTCCATTGCTACTTCACACAATAAATTTGCTACTATTATGAATCATAATGTAAATATCTGATATGCGAAACCCAAAGGGATCACGACCCACAGGTTCAGAGCTGCTAACCTAGAAGCATGATGGTGGCCCTGTTCACTGGAATATAATATCTGAAAATAGACTCAGGCATGTATGAATACTGGTTTGATGAAGGTACCCAGAAAGGGTGATGGAGAAAGGGTGATGCTTCTTAAAAGTTGTACTACAGTTGCATATCCATAGGTGAAAGTCAAACATAGAACCAAATGCATCATATACGAAATGTAACTCCAAATGGAACATATACTAAAGAAAAAATCTAAAGCTGTTAAACTTCTGTAAGTGAAACCATGTGCCTCTGAGATAGACAAATACATCTTAAAAAGAAGCAAAGTCAAAGTGTCCTTTAAAACAATTCAGTAGGTAGGTCCAGTTTCATCAAAATATCTCTGTGATCTTGTCAATTTGGTGTGATTGAGAACCATGTAGGAGTCATAACCTCTGGGAGTATCTGTTATCTGCAAGAAGTTTTCAGAATGGTGTAATGAGCTGGAAAGACTCACCCTGAAAGTGGGCAGCAGCGTACCATGGGCTGGGGTCTTGAACCAAATAAGGAGGAAGTAAGTTGAGTATCAATGTTGAGCTCATGTCTCTGCTTCCTGACTGTGGACACAATGTAGGCAGCCACCCCATGCCCCCTGTCATCGTAGTCTCTGCTCTAAAACAGTGACCCAGATTAAAACTTTCTCTCCTTAGGTCGCCTTTGTGGGATATTTTTGTCACACATACAAAGAAGGAAAAGTTACTAAACACTATCCACAGATGTTATTTAGAACAACAGACACACCAAAGCCTTGTAAAAAAATAAATTTAAATCATGCATTTGATAAAGACTTGTGGCTAGAATATAAAAAGAAGCCTGTACAGTCAACAATAAGAAAACTAACAACCTAATAATGAAAAAAAACTTGAACAGAAACTTTGCTGAAGTTTCTATTCATGCACCATATGACAGACACTCCAGTGACTACCAACATGACAGTGGTTCCTTAAGATTAGCCACAAGACATGGTCTCTGTTTGTGTGAGTCCTCTTAAAAACTGACAAAAATGGCTTAGTGTTGCATTTTTTTCAGAATATATCTCCATTGTCAAGAGGCACCTGACTACATTAGGTAGGGTTTTAAATAAACTAACGGGAAAATATTCAGTGTCTTTAATCATTAGAGATTTGTAAATTAAAGCCAAGACTGAGTTATCACTATTTGTATGGCTAAAAGGCCATCAGGTCTTGGCAAACATGCCAACAAAACACAACTCCCATGTATCCCTGCAAAATGGTACCCTGTTTGTTTCCCTTCACCCAGAGGCAATACACCTCTGGATATCAGTGGATGCATGAAAACAGTGACCATACCAATGTGACTTCCTGAACATGCATGTGATATCAGAGATTATTAGGAAATAATGATGATGATGATAATAATAATAATAATAAATAGTTTAAATTTTTAGAAATTATGATTTGTTTATATCTCAAAATTTCCATGTAATATTCGAAACTGTGAATAAAGAGGGACTAGCCACTTTACATTTTGATACCTTAGTTTCTTAGAAAGTTGGACATTACCTATGAGCCAAGACAATCATTAAGTTATAACTTTTATCAATAGATGAATGAAACCAACTGTCTCTGCAAATATTTGTGCACAAATGTTCAGAGAAACTTCATTTTCAACAGCCAAGGAAAGAGATTCTACAAAGTGTGAGATAAACACTCAGGCACGAAAGGCAAAACATTATTGCTACATGCTACAGCATGAATGATCTCAAAATAATTCTCCCAAGTAAAATAAAATAAAAAGGCAAGACATAAATGCTAAGAGTCTATTGGTCCACTTACTCAAAGATGTAATGTATACTAACAAAACATTGCTATTTTCCTAATGACATTGGCTTTTCAAACAAGGATGAGAGGGGGCGTTTTCAAAGACCATGAAAACATTTGGTAAATACAGTGTCACTGGAGTGTGCCTATGTTAAAACTTGCCAAGTTTTACATTTTAAACATGAACAGCTTACTGTGTGCCAATCATATCTCAGGATATACCAAACAAACAAAACTACTGCCGGGGGTGGAGCCAGAATTCAGAAGACTTCTTGTTTGGGGAAAGCAGTTAAAGCAGCAGCTTTTTTTTCAAAGCCCTGAGTTTGCTTTTAAAAGTGCAGAGTTGGCATTATTCCGACAAAAGGAAAAGCAGCAAGACAAGAGCCATTGCACACCACAGAATAAGACACAAGCAAGGGCCTTAGCTGAGAATGAATCCAAGCAGCCACAAACTCTTTCTAGCATTTTTGGGGACTATGCATTTCACTACTGAATTCCTAAGGACACCATTTGAACATTTTTATGAATGAAAATATTCTTTTGCTTGAATGAACCACCACAACGTGCCATTTAAAAGCAGTAGTCCTGGGCTGTATTTTCCCAACACACCACTGTACCGTTCCTAAATGTTCACGATAAGGATGCTGCTGTGCTCACCCTTATGTGGGAGCAATTTGGGTAACAGTATAGAGTTGGGTTCAGCTTGTGAAATGAGGCTAATCAGTAAAATAACCAGCTTCATGGGAACCTGAGGAGTGAGCCAAGAGATCTCACAAAATACAAAAAAAAAAAAAGTCAGAAGTAAAAAGAAACAATTCCTGAAAGCAGAAAGAAAAGGAGAAGAAAGAAGAAATGTTGGATTTTCAAACAATTCTCATATCCATTGAAATTGCTTTTTGTACTATTAGTGTGACCTGACTAGGAAGCCGGTCTTGATGGCTTCGCTCCTATGGTGGCTACATCGTACTCAAGGAAGATCTGATAACACTCGTGGATCTTCTTTTATGCAGTGAGTGATTTAATTTTAAAGTATAAGAACTGTGCAAATTACAAACATTTTTTTTCAATTTGTTCAAATAATATGACACTGGCTATTGGCTAGAGACAGATTTCTTGATTTAATGTTAAATATCCTCACATTTCTGATCTCTTTTTTACTCAGTGATTAGAAAATGTCTATATGTGGGTTCTGCTCAAGAAAGATAGCAAGCTTTAAATGCAGCTGCTCTAGTTTATATCCAAGAAGAATCTCAAAGGCAGCCACACCCTACCAGTATATACCAGGACCCGTTTCCCCCTTTACATTCCTCTCTGTCCACTAGTGTTGAGGTCTGGCAGCTTCCCCATGAGAGCCGTTCTGAGGAGAAGAACAGCAGAAGCCCATCTGGAATTCCAAATCTATGTTTCTAAGGAAGAGTAGTTGTGATACAGGACAAGGACAACACGTAGGGTGTTTGGGAGATCAGTTTGCTCTGAATGTCAAGAAAGCCCAGAATCACTTTAGACAGGTTTGAGTTGGCAAGGTGAGAAAGCCTTTGAAACAAACAAAAATAAATACATAAATAAAATCCACAAGTCTAAGAAAATTCATTATTGGTTATTCAATGCCTTCGTTGGATTTAGTATTAACAAACAATTTATCCAAACCTCAAAAATGAGGTAGTTTCTATCCATGTGAGCTTTTTAAACAAGATCACGAGGGGCGCTCTTGATTTGGTTTGAGGATCTGCCTGGTATTGTTGGTCCTTGGCAGTACGTTGGAGAACTCAGGTCAAGGACCTCAATTCACCAAAGATGAAACGGACAGTTAAGAGCTCGAACAAGGACTAGTAAGACAGTCAGTACCGGAAGCTCCATGGCAAGTCTCCTGTGTTTCTGAGTAAGCCTTCTTCATTGTTCCTATGTGTAGATTGGGAGTCATGTTTCTGTGAGAACTGCTCACCTCAGGACAGGACGTTTTCCTACTGTGGCTTTCAGTCCAGCACAAATTGCAATCACTTGGGAGCAGTTAAGCCCAACTCCTCTGGGAAGCTGATATGTACTTCACCTGCAATTTGTCCGTGGCCACAGGAACACCTGTAGGTAGGTCTTTCTATCTGTGCTCTATGGCTGAGGAAACCTCTATGGATCATAGCCGGTGGGCGCAAAACAGGCTTATAACTAATACCACTGTTTCTAGCATGTTCTACCACAACCTAGGTGGGTGTCTGAAAAATTCCATTAATGACTCAGGGAGCCCTTGCCCCTCAGTCCCAGCCTGCTCTGGGCCTCTCGGGAGCATTCATACCTAATACTCTCTCTCCGAAAGCATGCTTCTGCCATGAAAGTGACCACTAACACAGAGATATGAAAACGAATTTCAAAACCTAAGTAAAAGCAAAGGAAGGAAATCCCCCAATTTGGACAAGTCTCCATAATCAAAACAGAGGAAGGGAGGCTATCTGGCGATAATTCCCGCCAAGAGTATTTGGGCATTTTCCCAGAATTACCAAAGTAATCCTATGAAAATCACATCTATGTAGTTGAAATTATAAACAAGCTGCCCAAGTGGCGAGTGTTAATTAAAAGTTACCTGACTCTCCAAAGCAACCCAAAGTTCACTCTTTGACTTGACCCTCCCTTGACCTTTGCTCTAGTTCCTAAGAAGATGCTTCAGGGTCTTTCTGCAATACTGTGTATTTAATACTGGCAGGATCCTTCTAGGTAGCCTGAGAATTTCCACTTTCTTCCTGGCCAGGCAAAAACTGTGTGAAGATTCGGAGTGGGTGTGGCAAGAATCAATTGTCCTGCAACCAGGCAGCCTTGCTCCACACACCCACCCCGGGCCCACCTGGGAAGCCCACCTGCTTTGCATTTTTCACACCTTATACAGCCTTCCCTGAACACAAAGGGACTCTGGTGACAATGCCAGATGTTTATGGAGTGTTGGAAGAGCTGAAGAGAGAATGAGTGTGCCATCCTCCGAACCTCTCCCAGCAAAGCAAAAGAAAGGGGCTCAGCAAAGGACTGCCCAGAAGGGAAGCTGGTTGCGAGCTCCCTGGGAAATGACAGCTCCGGAGCTCAGCCACCGCCTTCTCACCATACTCTGCCCAGCTGGAAGAAAGACCTGAGCGCGGGCGAGAAGCCGGGACAGGGTCCCAGGAAGTTCTGCCTAGAGTTTGACCCTGCCTGGATGGCACTAGATGCCAACCCGCATTAGCTTCAATCCTCCGCCACCTGTCCCAGGCTTCCGAAGGCTGAGCCTCCCGACAGAACTTCACGGGGGTGGGGGGGCGCTTCCCAAAGCGACACTACTGCTCCAGCAGAGGCTAGGGGAAAGAAAGGGGGGGGGCGGGAGTCCAGGAGGGCTGGAGACCCTCAGGCTGTCCTACCTGTCCAGCGACACAGAGGAGGCACCAGGTGCCACCGATCAGATGAGCCAGGATCCCTGGAGGCCAGCGCTCCTCCAGCCGCGCCATGGTCCTGGCCGAGACTCGGAGCGGTGGCTGCGGACCCCTGGCTGACAGGCTCAGCGCCGGGGCCGGTGGGCGCGTCTCCGCAGTGACCGCACAGTCCCGCTTTGAATGGGAGCGCGTGCGCCCGGCTGGGGGCGTTCCGCTCGAGTGGGGCAGTCCCCGCCCGACGGCTCGGCGACCCCGCCCCAGCACCCTCCTGCTCCTCCCTCCAGGGTCGTCCCCCGCAGGAAAGCGCGGTGCGCGTCCGGAAAACAACCAGAGAGGCTGCTCGCTGCCTCCTATTTTCTGGTTTCCAAAGGAGGGCCGCTTCGCACCTTGCTCGGATTTGGAGCTCCTCCCTGTCCGCCCCGAGAAGGAATAATCCCCCTGGGTGCTGGCGTTTTCCCTGGAACCAGTGATTGGGGCCAGCCCCGGAGAGCGAGCTCACTCCCCTAGGTTGGTGCTCTGGGGACCCCAGCTTCCTTGTGGGTTGCGACAGACCCTTCCAAGCCATGCTACCCTTAAAAAAAACTTGCGACCTCACAGAATGGGACCACGTCCACCTGTGTCCCCAGGTGCCACAGTGATTCTACCATGGTTTATTCTGAGACTTACAAAGGAGAACTGGCTCCTGAGCCCCTGGCATCCTCAGCAGTTGGCTTCCAATGCTCCGGAGCTGAAGCCAGCGCCAAGCAGAGCAGTGAGTCCAAGAGATGGGATCAATGAGATTAATTTTGTTGGTTGTTTCTCTCCCTTTATTTGGTTTACACCGCGTTTGAATTACACTTCAAGCTTACCCTGACGCAAAATAAACTTTGAGCTCTATTGTGGTATTTTGCCACCAGGCCCCAGTTCTTTTCTTCCTGAAAGCTCCAGAGCCAGTCGTCCAAAGTATCTTTATAAGAAAGCAAGTCCCCACCCTCCCGATGGTCTTCCAGGCCACTCCACCCCTCTCCAACCTTGGCAGCAAAGCTGAAAGAGGCGGGGAGCTGGCCCTACTTCAGTAAACTTGATGATAAGGGGAGTCAGCACCGCCCTCCTGAAACCACTTCTGTGAAGTTCCCATGTGCGCTTACTAGGATAAACCCAGCAACGAATTATGCCTGCTGTACTCCCTAGCAACCATTCACTTGGTCCGCATGTTCCTGGATTCCTTCCTACCCGCTGGGTACTATGCGTAAATGTTACAGTTCCTTTGCCACTGAGCCCAACACGGATGTGACCACTGTCTACCACCAGAGAGTGAAAGACAAAGTCGCGACTGAAGTGCTTTAAGGCAATAATGCTAAATGTTCCAAACTGGATCTTGTGTTCACACTGGCGTTTTGTCTTCTGGGTTAAAGGAGGCTGTTTTTCAGAATTTACCTGTCTACTCATAATGTATATTTATTGAGATCCCAAAGCATTAAAAAAAATCTACTTTTTAAATTCTTTTTTACTTTTGAGTTGCTAAGCTCTGAGATCATTTTTTTCTTGATTGTTGAGTTTTGCATCACTAAAGAGAAAAGAGCAAGCTACAGCCGCCACGCCCTGACACACACACATACACACACACACACACACACACACACACACACACACACAGCACAGAGGCTGTAAACAGAAAAGATTTCTATGAAGGATGGAAAATGGCAGGCTAGGATGAGGAAATCATAGTTGTGTTGGTGGTCAGAAAGTCCTCACATGTTGTCGATGTACCTTAAACACCAGGCTGGAAGCCAGAGGAGATCTGGTACACCAGGTTATAGTGTTAGGCAGCAACACAGAATGAAACCTATAAATACGCCCGAGGTGTAGTAGGTCATCTCACCTTGACACAGGAGAGCACTAACAAGGATGTTTGCTGGCTGTGGAGCTCCTGGGGACAGAACCAACTACAGTAGCGGACACAGACACAGAACTTTGGCGCTCAGTGGGAGCTTCTCTCTTAAGTGCATACTCCAAACCCTCGAATTTTCTAATCCACATTCAATAGACACCACACTGCTTGGGTGAATAAATTAAAACCCAAGGAATGTAAAGTCATGTCTCATTTCACGCCCGTGTAAGGAGGAAAATATGTCTGATTTCTCAAGCAATTGGATAATAGAAGTAAACAGAGACTTAAAGGTAAATTATGTGGGCAGTAAGTAGAATTTTTAAAAGGTAGAAGGTCCAAAGAGAAGGAGCCGACCTAGGAAGATGCTAGTAATAATGGTCCATGAGATCCTGAGGCCTTCCATTTCTCAGGGTTAGTCTGTCTACAGAAGAATACAAAGGCTGTGAGAACCACCACAGGGAACAAAAGCACTGTCTCTCCTGGTGTACTGCGAGCTGGCCCTTCCTCAGAACATCTCCCGGGGCCCTGCTCTCTGCTCAGGACCAGACTCAAAGTCTACAGGGATTTTGTTTATTTGTGGTGTTATAGGCTTTCAAATTCCTTGCAATCACTTTACCTCATTGGCAGTTTGAAGAATGACTGTGGAAGGTTTTGTTGGTTTGTTTTTCCACCAAATATCAAGTAGCAGGGATGAGCTATATGATGGATTCCTTGACAGCTTAATACATCATTAGGACAAAGAAATTTCTGAGTCTCTGTGGAGGTGGCAGAAGACCCCCAGCCACCAGCGATGACTTGGTCAGAAGCGCTGAGACTTGCAGCATGGGAGTGTTTGACCAGTTACCCTTGGATGAGAAGCCATGCCATTCCTGGGCTGGCTCGAACTCTCCTTGTTGCTCTCCGTGATACTCTTTAGATGGTTCATTGTGTCTCAGTTCTTTCTCAGTCTTCACTTCTCTCCCTTTTCTTTTTAATCCATCTTCTTCTCCCAGTCCCCATTGTTTCAACAACTGTTTCCCAATATACTGTACTCTCTTGGTCTTTCTTTAGACCTCAACTCAAAATGACCTGTTACCTGCTTTGGCCTGCCTTATAGAAGCAAGCACTATAGGAGAAAACCACAGAAAAGCCCAGAGGGGTGTCACATAGCATCTGCACCAGCGTCAGAGGGACCTTCATTACTGACCATCAACCTGCCTTCCACAGACCTTTGGTTCACGCTCATGACATCTGATGACTATTTCAACATCCTCTGCTTTCTAGAAACCCCAGACTCATCCTTACACTACCCTCTTTCAGACACTGGGTATTCTAGATTTTTTTAGAGAAAACAAAATAGGGGGATTATATCTATCAAATCTATTTTATACAATGTCACCTGGCTTTTCTGTTTTCTCTGTAAGAGTAGTTCGTCCTCAGAAGTCTCGTCTAATCCTCAGTTGCTTCAAATTGCAAAGGAACGTGTGCCAATCTTCCCTCTTCTTTATGGTGCATGCATAAACTTCCTATAAACTGAGTCCACCTACCTCTCAATATGTAAACACATCCAAGCCTCTTCCTCCTATGAAAGGCACCAGAGAGGTTGGCCCTTCTCCAGTGTACGCACCTATAGCCATCACCACTACACCTCTCAAAGGAAGGCTATATTTTCATTGATTTTGTCTTCCTTCCTTTTTGTTTAACTACCAATCCACTCCAGTCAGAACTGGGCTCCAAAATCTCAATACAGATAGAGTCTACTCTAGTCACCAATGACCTCCATGCAGATATGCCGCAACTGTGTCCTCACAGAATCATGGGCTGGTTGATTACTGCTCCCGTCACGGAACCTCCTCAGCCCCATGTTCTGTCGCCCATCTACTATTTCTGGAAGCTGACCTTCCACCATGTGCCTTTTCCTCCAGATTTCTGATCTAATTAGCCCATTACTGTGCTCCTTCCATATCTGTGCTGACCTTTCTTATTTATATAATAGTTTCATTATTTATTTCTATGCTCTGATATAGCCATATTTTCTTACTCTAGAAAATGTATCGGAATTTCTGACCATGCTCTCATTAATGAGGTTCATTAACCAGAGTTCAACCTCCCCTAACTTACTGGATTGTATATTCTGTGAAAACAGTTCACTATTTTTTTTTCTCAATGCCTAAACAACCCAAAGTCCTACTACATGTTTGACAAATTGACATTTGTTTAATTAGTAAGTGGATGAATTAATACTTCACATCATTTGGTTTGGGAACCAGTGAAGAGAGACAGGAAACCCTTAATGACAATCATTTGATTCAACTGCCTTAAGCCCGGTACCTAGGATCATCATGGGAACATAGCAAGTACTCAAAAACAGATCGCTAATTAATGGACAAAATTCAAAATTCACTAACAAAGAGTTTAACTTATTACCTTAATTGACAGAAAAACTTCAAAAAATAATCCTTAGGCCTGTTTAAAATTCCTGAGTAGATAATAAAAATGACAACAAATAACATTTGATGTAAAAACCAATCATTTTTATCCCCATAGTGATGTCCCCAATAGGTAATTGTATAGATTGTCTATCTAGAAAGTCCACCATACTACAGATGATCTTTTTTCCCCATAAATACTTAGAAAGCAGAGAGGAAGGACAACCGTATTCTGTTACTCAGAGCTAAGGCTTATCTAAATTGTTTCTAATAAATACATAGGATATAACATAAAATGTTAAGCAAGAGAGGAATTTTCGGATAGCTGGCTGAAATCCTGTTTTATTCCCCTCTCGGTCTTTAACTAGCTGGGAATGCCCGCCGTGTCAGCCTTTATTTGCCTCAGCAGACAAGCAAAACCCAGGGCAAAGCTGTCCAGTCAAGCAAAAGGATTGTTTCTGTGGAGCTGGTTGTCATACACGTTGTTCAAAGAAAATATACGTACCTGTTCCTCAGTTCAAAGTCCCTTCCCTTGAGCAAGGTTGTTTCAGCAATAAAGGAGACCGTGGACACATGTGGCTTCAACGATTACAAACTGTTAAGTTATGTGCACGGTAAAAATGGTAGGGAGCATAAGGTAGAATCTGTGCAGCTCACAAAAATGGCTCAGAGCCATATTTCAAGAAAGTAAATACTGGAAAAGAACAACTTTGTACACTATTCACCCCAACATAACCGACGCTCTAAGTTTATCTTTCCTGTGGATTTTTTTCTTTACTCTTAGCTACTGTATTTCTGGGCTTTTACATAGTAAGCATGACTATCAGCTGATCCTACACAAACACGCTTATTTGAATTAACATTCAGGTCAAAATTACTTAAAGTTGCTCTGCTTCCTTCAAAGGGAAGCCCAGAGTCTCCTGGGACTCTAACTTATCGGGAGGCTTATCTTTCTGTTCTGTCACACTTGTGAGCCGTGTTTGTGCTCACAGCCATTTTCTGGCATGCCTCTCACCGTGCTGATGCTCCCGGGTTAGTAATGTACGTACTTAATCTCCTGATGCTGACTTGCAGGAGGCTCAAGTCTAAAATGTGACTGCATTTGTTTTTCTTCCCACATAAAAATGACATCACAAACTGTTAAGAAGTTAAACCATATATTATGGCTTCACTTAAGAGTCATCGTTTGCGTCATAGGGCTACCCAGCAGGGACTGAATCTCACACACTTAACATTCCTGAGCCTTAATAACATACATAAGCTCCTCCGGGTGCGGCCCACTGGGTGTGGTCTCATCACACAGAAAATCTTATATAATAGCCTCTCCAAAACTTTTCGTTCTTTCTCCATGTGTTGAAGTATTTGTAATACAGCAAAGGAGAACAGAAACGATGAAAGAATAAAAAGTTACATTTGGATCTAACACATTGATATCCTCAATTTCTCTTCAGTCCTCAAAAACTGTTTACCTGAAATTAGCAGCAAGGTTTTCATAATCCAGACTATTGACAATAGCCAGCCTCCATTTTCTCTTTTCCATCCTGAGAGTATGTGGAAGGAGGCAAAAATAGGATTCCTCTTTTTTTTCTAAGTACATGAGTAAGTTTCAGAAAATATGTCCGTGAAAGAAATCTGCATCTTTACAATTATTCTCCATGGCTACATCAACCCCTCTTGTACCCTCATAGCTCCCACAGAGTGGGCATGCAAGAAGCATTTGGTGAACCACACCGTATAGTGACTGTAATTTAAAACTCACTGATGAGCTCTGTAAAAGGCACGTGCTGCCTCTAGATAGACATCAGGATTCCCAAGACCGAGATTTCCCCAGTCACAATGTGTATTACCCAAAGGCCTGATTGCCTGCTCTAATACGCAATCCAAAGTATTCTGTGATGCAGTGGGGACATTTCAATCAGCTAATTTAATGTTTATTGTGGTGGTTTGTTCTAATAAAGTGGTGCCTTTTGGGAACGCAACTATCAAACACCATTTAGTTTTGGTACACTGGCCTGCATTACACCACAGACCCAAGAACAGCATCTGCCATGGTCTCCCAGTCACCCCTCCCTAAAGCTGGTGGGTAAGTGAGGGGGCCTCTTCTAAATACAGACTTTAAGTTCCACTGAGTCTGAAGCTTTCAGAATAACGCCTCGGTGCTGGCTCTCTATGCGTTCAAGATGATTTCAGCAGTGCTAATTACTGCCATCTAAAAAGAAAGCTACGCTCCGTTTTTTCGGTTGTCACATATGACTGGAAATTATAATTTCCACCGATGTTTGCTTTTTATTTGACGTCAGAGTCCAAATAAAAGGGGAACAGGCATCTTTTGAACAGATATTGGCCTCAGTTTCCCTGGAGACAATGGCATGTATTGCTCTTCGTTTGTTCTGAAAGAAATAGCAGCTTGTATGTTTAGACATAGTTTCGCTGCAAAAGCCAAACTTAACGCTACAACTTGGATTGCACTAGAAAAATCGCACAATGAGAATAAGCACATGGATGTAGGGGGATGTTTACTTGATTTCCTTCTCATGAACACCCTCATAAAACATTTTCTTACACATCCGAATGAAAACATGGTGGTGTGAAATATAATTTGAGAGCAGTCCTTACTTTTGGCTCCCAAGTAAGGACTGTGTATCACACACGCGGTCCTTATTTGAAGATGGAGCTACTAATGATCCCACATGACTCAGGAGAATAGAAACATCGACTGTGAAACAGGACTTAGGATTATTTTCCAAGTGCACCAGAGCTTGGGAATAAACAAACAAGGAAACTAAAACACTGTCAGGAAAACCAATGGTAGCCAAACAAAAAATTTGGCAACAATAAAAGTGACTGCTTCAGAAGAGTTTGTGCATCTTTGTTTATAAGAGTAAATGAGTTAAAATGTGAAAAGTGCTTTGCAAATTGTAAAGCACTATTAAAGATCTATTCATCAGTTAATGTTGCTCTACCCTGTTCCAGAAAAATTCAAGGCAGCTCACAAAGGCACGCTTACGTAAGAGAAACCGACTATTAACTCAGCAGTTAAGCGCAAACACTGCTCTTGCAAAGACCCCATATTTGGAGGTTCACAACCCAGTATAACGTGAGCTCTAGGGTAATTGGACACCCGCTTCTAGCCTCCACCAACATTTGTGTTCACATGCACATACACAGCCATGAAAATATACATATTTTCTTAAATGTTTAACTAAAATACTCAATATTGTCAATATGTCAAAAGATGCACACCAATTGGATATGCAACTAAATGGTCATCCCTGAAAAACTTGTACAGACTAGTGACATTATACAGATTAAGCATGGTGTAGTTATGTATTTGGGAATATGTAAGTATATATATATATATATATATATATATATATATATATATATAGTATGTATATGTATGTATATATATGTAAAAATACAAACAAATGTATGTAGCAACAATTAAAGAAAAGAGGGGCCATGAGAAAGAATTAAGTGAGAATATTAGAGTTCTATGGTCTATTGTGTGATTATGGTGACATTTCAGGGTCTTTGCTTCTTTTTGATAATGTTTGAATATGTTTACTTGGGACAGAAATTGATTTTGAAAAACAAATAATGAATGATAAAGTCAAAACCTGGCCTGAAGTTTGTGTCAGGGATAGACTGAATATGAATTGATATTGTGTATATATGGAACTGAACGACTCAGGTGCTCAAAGCAGAGAAAGATCATGCTACTGGCATCCATGAAGTATGGGCCTTGACAGAATGCAGAAAAGCTTCATGCTTGTCTCTCTATGCTCCCTCATATACGTTTTATCATCATAGTATATGATTATTAGCATAGAATAGTTATTAGCAGGAATGATAATAAATAAAAGAGGCTAGAATTGTTTGTTTTTCATGTCTACCACTTAGAACAAAATTTTGAACAATTGCTTCGCTCTCTCTAAATTGCATTTTTAAACATTCCAAAGGAAAGGCAAGACCTGAAAGGGAACTCAGGTGAAAACTCAGAACTGAAGTGGAAAGCATTGTGTGCATATCGAGGAAAGTGTCACTCTGAAATGGCCCAGATGACAGAGGGAAGAGAGGGGAACCTCTTGGGATTTCCTGTGATTTCCACTGGTCTCAGTCACAGAGATATGGTCTGAGTCAGCAAAGGATTGGCGATGCGGAGGAGCCATAGCCAGAAACAGAACAATCTCCACACTCCAATAACCATTTCAGGTAAATAAGTAAATGAGGACCACAGCATGTGGATAAAGGTATGTGAACTGTCCTTTCTGACAGTCGAGGGGAAGGCACGAAACGAGGAATGTCTGTAAAGAGCGGTTTGTCATAAAAAAGATGAAATGGCTATGAAGTAGCAAGAGAAATTCTCCTAGAAGCCTCACTTGGTCTCTTCTTCAAGACAGCAAAAATCGTCATCCCTGGTGCTTCCACTCCCCATGCACCATGCACTTCTCACCGTGACAGCCCCTCAAGTAGTGGCCATCACACATCGAGGTGCAAGCGCCTGCTGCTTCCTCATACCTGGACCGACAGTGAGAACTGTGTCATCTGTTGAATCCCCTACGACATATTAGATACTTCATCATATTTCTTGAGGGAATGGAAGAAGTGGGGAGGAATAGAAAAATGGAGAGCAATAGGAAAAAAAACCAAGAATTTAGCAAGTTCTTAAACCTTTCAATATGATGACTGGCTGCAATTATTTGACTCTATATGAAATTATATTAATTAGAAAGAAAGCACAAAATGTATGAAAATGCATGTTTTGAAGCACTTTCGTGCTGAGGAGAAAAAAAGAAGAAAATGCTGTCCAGATTTAACCGTGAAGAGTAGTGCACCTATGTAAATAAACGTGAAACACGGGAAAGGGCATAGACTAGCACACCAATCTCTGGTTGACTATGGTATGTAAAGACTTCACTTGGGTGCAAATGTTATTTCTGCGGTTTCATCCTCTTTCAAAGGGGTAAGAAAAAGAAAGAGAAAAATCTGCGAGCATACATAAGGTGCTAGCAGAGCCTTTTGAAATACTGCGCCTCAAATGCTGTTGCTTAGAGCACGTGAACACAGGACTCACGCTACGCATGCAAATGGTAGTGCTGGGCGTACGGACAGTTGTCCTCAGTCACTGCCAGCCTCATGGAGGAGCTCTGTCAAGTCCAAATATCTATCACAGACTACAGAGCTCTTGACTAACTGTCATTTTAAGCAAAGTTTAGACTCACAAAAACAAAGCACAAGGCTTATAGGAATACTTTATAAAAGGGTAAAAGTTGTGAACTATTTGAGGAATTTGCTTTTTTTATGCAACATCTACACGTTCCTAAATATTTCCACATACTTCCTAACAGATGTCACTTCATTTTAACCTTGATCCTTAATCTTGATCCTTAAGACGTCAAGGCCGCAAGCAAAATCAGCACATACATTGAGCAAATCTCCAGATACATTCTCCTTAATTGTAATGCACACCATATTAATATCTAATATCATCTCTACTCAAAATTCCAGTCCTCATTCACTTTGCAAATTTGAGAACTACATATTTGCATTTCGGTAAAGGCTTTCGCATGTCGCCAAGCCCCCCATCTCATTCTAGGTGGTAAAGGCTTTCGCATGTCGCCAAGCCCCCCATCTCATCCTGGGTGGTAAAGGCTTTCGCATGTCGCCAAGCCCCCCATCTCATCCTAGGTGGCGACTTCTGCTTTGGCTCCTCTGTTTCATAGCCATGAATCTGACGCTTCCAACTATTTCTGGGTCGCCTTTTTGCACTGAAGACCCTGAACCGAGCCACATTTCCATAACCTGGGTTTTCTCTTAGGTGCCTTTGTTTATTTGGAACTTTAAGACACAATAAAGAATTATAAGGTTATATCAATTATGAACTTGTTGTTCCCCCTTGATTAACAATCATTTACTTCTCTTGCGCTCTGGCCTGCTGGGTCCAGTTACAAACACTTGGGCAAGTATTGGGAAAATGACTGGCTGAGGTGCAAGTTCTGAATTAGCAGTGTTACTAATTACCTCATGAATCAGAATAATTGACATTTCACAATAGAGAGTGCAGATTTATTTGAGGTGTGAGTAAATTCTTTGTGCTTGTCCCAGTGAGGGCCTCAGTGCATTGGCTTCAGAATCACTTGATGACTTGTTAAAGAACCTACCTAATACCTAAAAATCACAACCTTTATTATATTTAATAGTTAATAATCTTGTTCCATGTTTTAATATTATTAAGCAAAGGAAATAAATAACCTGGATTAAAGTAGACTATGTCTACTTTATATTGTCTTCTACATGGCTCTAAATACCTCATTCTAACATGAATTATCATATAAGAAAGCATCAGTGCATACTGTGTCTGACTCCAACAGCTGATGGCTGCAGGAGTACTAAGATCTTCCCTAGTGTCACACATGCATACACACACACATGACAACACACACACACACACACACACACACACACACACACACACACACACCACATACTGTGCTAGCCTACCAGAAATGATTCCAACTTTTCTGACTTGCCAGAAAAAGAGTGAGGACTCTGGAGTCTTATTTCTCCCCAAGACCAAAGTGGTTCACTAGATCAAATCACTCTCTCTGGGAGATTCTAGTCCAGTTGTTGGAGGGTTGGAAGCCATCAGACTGACGAGCAAGATGGAGAGTTAGCAAATGGAGAGAATCTGAACCATGAAGGATTCAGCTGGTGGATCTGGCTGGGCTCAGTGCCGGGCTTAAAAGGTGAATGTTTTATGACTTGGCAAGATTCCCACCACATGTCACTCCTGATGTCTTGGACATTCTAATCCTTTCATACATCAATTCTGGAAGGTCTCGCATTCCTTCTTCTTGTTCAAGAACTGAAGGCAGATTTCACGGGCGCTGGAGATGCCCCACCCTGTGTGAAGCAATGAATAGGAAATGGGAGAGCCCACTGAGAGATCCTCCATGAATTTGCTGTTGGAGATGTTAATTAAACCTTGTGACCACATACTAGATGATGCTTTTCCCACCTTCTTGTCAGGTATATACACATACACACACACACACACACACACACACACACACACACACACGTTGGATGGTAAATATAACAGTTTCAATGGCATGGAAGGTGAATAGGTGTGTAAATCATGTATGAAATAGTACAGCAATGCAGAGAATAGATGTCTAGTCAAAAGGAATTTTTAAATTGAACAAGCCAAACAAAACAGTGAGCTTTTAATACTACCAATGTGGGTCCCTAACGAAGCATTCCCAAACTTCCCTCTAAAATATCCGCAATGATTCATAAGGGAAGAAAAATGGAAAACGGCGTTTAGTTTGTTTTCCCGTTGCTACAGCTATCTTGACAAGAGCAACTTACAGAAGAACAGGTTTATTTATCACAACCCCAGGTGATGTCTATCGTAGCAGGGAAGCCATGGTGGCCAGAATCGGAAGCAGCAAATCCCATTCTGTTCGCAGTCAAGAGCAGAGAACAATGCGTGAGTGCAGACAGGGCTCAGCTCACTCTTTCCATATAATACAGTCTAGGGTCATCTGTCCAGGGTCCTGCTCATAATTAAAATGGATCTTTCCCCTTTTAATCAAGACAAACCTTCCTAGACATCAGGAAATAAACTTCAGCTAGACAGCCTCTCACACGTGTGCCTAGAGGCCTGCCTCTTAAGTGTCAACTTGACAGGTAATACTAACTACCAACTAGCAAGTATGTTTAAGAGAGAGAGAGAGAGAGAGAGAGAGAGAGAGAGAGAGAGAGAGAATGGAAGAGAAATCAGTGTTACCAATCAGGATTTTGCTACAATTCAAAATGCAAATTCTACTTCCAAGATTGGAGCACTAGGTGGAAGAGTGGGCCTGCTCTGCCCTGCTATACCCTGAGTCCATAACACTTTTCCTCTGTAACTCTCTGGCGAGACTTCTAAACTCTACCCTAGATACAAATCTCTGGAGATTTCAAGTGATTTTTCTTTTTGTTTGATTCCCCTTAGCTAATTCTCTATGGATCAACACAACTCTCAGAAAGCAGGGAGCACAAAGTAGGAAGGGACACTGAAAATCTCTACCATGCAAGAACTCCCAGAGAAACCCATTTCTAAACATGGTGCTGTGCCTGGTAGAGATCCAGGCAGGGGGAGGAGACTCTGTCCCATTCTCAGGGATGCTGAAGAATGACTTAGAGCAATATCTTTTAAATGCATTAATCTTTCAATCTGTGAATCTGTCGTAACTATTTAAACTATTCGCTATTCTAGAATAACTATTTTCAGTATTTGAGAGGGGTTTATGATAAATAAGCCCACGATAAATAGCCTTACAATTTCAATCTCCTTCTAAATACATTTGTTCTTCAATATTGAAAATTGCTTTCAAAATTATCCATTTATTTTCCTTATTGTGTATACAAACTCCTCTGATTACACCTCTCAACACATCTCACTTGCTGATACATGCCTCTGTTTACTAAGGTCAGAATATATCTTTGAGGGAATTCACAAGGAGGAGGTACAGGATTCTGAGTGACAATAGACTAATACAGGGCATGGTGTGTATGAGCAGAAATGAATGTCCCGGGATGAGTGGATGAGAATGAAGCCAGCGAGAGAGTTAGTGCGAACTCTCCCAGCCAACCTTGTTGTGACTGAGCATTTCACGATACAGTCCAAAGACCTAAGACCAAAACTGCTTTAAAAGCAATGATTGGAGCTGATGGTGCTGCGTGGGAAGAGCTTGGTAAAGTCCTCTCCAGGTATAAGGATGAAGGTAGGGACACCACAAAAATACAAAATAGCAATTGAAATCACTTACTGACATACTTTACTGTGCACTTTTAAATTCTAAAATAAACATTTATATATAATTAAACAGGAGCTTCTACTTTTTGGAAGATCAGTAGCCTCAATAGGAGGTGCAGGACATATTACAAAGAGCAGCACAATGAAGACTAGCTCTTTATTCATGAACCTGGGCAGACAAAGGGGAGAATCTGCCAATCTGTTGGCCTATGAACCCTTCAGTGCACCTACTAGTTCCTGGAAAGCTGCGCTGCTTTCATCTCTCCAAGACCAACCCAGGAGGAGAGAAGAAGAGGGTAAGAGAACTATAGCAAGGGACAGCCAAAACCACTTGGTTAATTCAAACTTAGACTACCTCAACTGGGGGTGTTTCTTGTTTACCATTTTTAATTTTGAAATATTACTTTATCTCCCTCTAAATATGAACCAGTAATATTTTTAAACCACGAACACAACACTGAAAATTAGCAAAAAAAACCAAAAAAAACAAAAAAACAAAAAAAATTCCCTTACATTGTTCATTCAATTATACCTAAATCCCCCTTAGGGGGAAACAAATACAGGTAGTATCTTTGTGTGGTGAGAATACAAGGGTAAGGAAACTGCTGCAAACAGAAGCGGAGAGAGAGGGAGAGACTGGGGACCAGGGATTTCCTTTTGAAGAAGTACACTGGAGCATGCTTCCCTGGTTGGAACCCCTCCTTCTAAGTCTCCACAACCTGTCAAAGTAGCACCACTAGCTGGGGACCAAGAGTTCAATACGTGAGCCATTTCATGCTCAAAACCCAACACAGACAGAAACAGAAGCACCAATTCAGAATGGAGACTACAGTGTAGCAGTCTTATAGGCATCGCGTTCTGATGAGATAAAGACGTACTTGTTAAAGGACCTCAGCAGCATTACCATTAACAGTAACCGGGCAAGAATTTTTAATAGCTAGATAGTTGGCCCTCTGAAGCAACTGAGCGAGAGAGAGCTTTGTATTATGAACAGATTTACAGCTATCTCTTGGGCATAAGAACAAATTCCTACTAAATAAAATATTTATGTGTCATTTTATGAGATCAGATTCTTAATTCACAGCATATCTCCACACTTGACTAAAGCTCAAAAGAGAACTTAGAGTAAACAGTCAGTATGTTTGCGTGCTAATTTAAAAAAAAATTATTCTGTTTTTCTTTTGAGAATAATCTAGAAGGGAGATATTCTTAATTTGTTTAATTAAAATATCTAAATTAAAATAAAAATACCTTTCAGAAATTAAATGATATTAACATTCTTTTAAGGTCTCCAGTTGGCAAGAGATGATCTCTTACTCAAGAGCTTTAGGGCATTTTTTGGAGTTTATGCAGTAGTTTTGAAAACGTGGAAGCCTAAGATCCCAGATATAAAAGGGTCCCCAGGCTTCTGTATCTGTGCCCACTGTGTTCTAATAGTGTAGGGATGTTGGTCACTAGTGATCTGATGGGATCTTGTTAGTGCATTTACAGACACTGTCCATTACGTAGGAGTGGATGCTCTTCATAGGAGCTTGCCATTTTAAACCTGGAAATCTGGTCTGAAATCTAATGCATCTTGGAAGACTGGTGTCCATTTAACACAGGGAAAACTGTCCAGTAGATCAAATTCCTGGCTAATGACATTTAACCCTGCTGAAAGTTTGAACTGGTGATCTATCTCTTCATCTAAACGATGGGATGTGAGCTACACCACTCCACTTGCCACATCACATATATCTTGGATGTCTTTTTGCTCTGCTTGCTATTAGTTATTAAGGATATATTTGAATGTGAATGTGGCCTATTGCAGTCCTTTTCTCAAGTCTGTGTGGATAGAGCTAGAATTCACATTTCACCTTTGGAATTATGGAAACTATCTCTTCTTTTTCAAGAAGAGAAAAAAAGAAAGATACAACGAGAACAGTCTCACACCCTGGAGTTCAACTCCAATCACCTTCCTTCGACAAGGCTTGCATCAGCATCACTATTCATGTCAAGTCAGTAATGTTAAACCTCTCTGAGCACTATGGACTTTGATGAGCATTTTTGAGTTCAACGAGATACAGCATGATTTCCTAGTCCCTGGTCTTAATTTGTGTCATGATCAGGACCTTAAAAAAATAAATAAATAAACAGAGGTTGTAACTCTACCTTTAGTGCAAATGTATTAAATTACTTCTCTAAGCTCTTAATTCAGAGCAGGCTATTTAAATGCATGTTTCCGTGGGCCAGCGACCAGCTGAGACCTGAGGATTCAATGATGATCCAGTCAATGTCCTTGCCCTGACATAACTTTACTCTAGTGGATGGAAGCAGACAACAAACAAAGAAACAGAGAGAACAGAACACCCAGCCCTGCGCATCTAACTGCAATGGAGGCATAGCAAGTGGAGAAAGTCTATCAATTTATGTAGGAAAATTAGGGAAGAAGTCTTCAGGAAGTGAGAGGAAATACTCATGGATTATGTGGGATGGAGTGCAACTTTGCTTGGCATCGTAATGGGAAAGGACTAAGGTCTGTGTTACTGAGACACAACAAAGTAAAAGGACAGTGGTCAGAAGTGGTCAGAGAGAGACCCACGTGCTAGGTTCCAGTATTAGTTCCCTCCAGAAAGTATCTCGAAACGCAGCTCCCATCATTAACAGTGTTAGAAGGGGAGACCCTTGAGCAGTGATTACCTTAGGGCTCTGCCACTATCAAGGAAGTAGATTCTCCAAACAGTAATTTTGGCCTATTTATGTTCTCCTTGTTCTCTTACTTCCTCACTTTCTCCCTTTTCTCTCACCTCCATACTTCCTCCCCCTACCCCCATTTTCCTGGTTCCCCTTTCCCCCCATCCTCCCCTCTGTCTCCTCTCTATGCCTTTTCTCTCCTCTCCCTTCTGTCCCCTTCCACCTTGTTTGGAACAGCACTCCAAAAGATATTTTAGATGTCTTGGAACTGGACACCGAGCCCTTGGCAGAAACCAAACCTGTCATTCCTTTGATCTCAGGCTTTCTAGTCTTTGGAGCTGTGAGATGTTTTCTTTTATTTAAACTATTGAGTAATTCTATTGTAATTCGCAGAAAACACTAAGAATCAAGGTCCTTATGGTCATGGCAAAGATTCTAGATTTTATTGAGTACCATGAGAACTCATTAATGGAGCCCACACAGAGTTGGTATGGTCCAAGTTCCATAAAACCCCCTGATTACAGGAAGACAGGTTATCTGAATGGGATGGCCTAGGGTATTTATTTAGAAGACTATTATTATTAAGGACCCAACCAAAAATGAGATGAACTAGTACTAGGGGTATTGGTGAGAAGCCACCACATGAAGACTCTATATCTTCATGCTAGAGCTGCAGTATTTAATGATTAGGAAGAACTACCAAAAAATGATTTTAATTGTTAGATGTGGGTAACTTACAGAAAAGGGAGAAAAAGAAAATACAGGAAGAATTAAGAGTTCCTTTTGGATGTTTAGAATAAGCACTTAGTATTTTAGATACTGGCATAAAAAAGTAAACTTGGAAATTGTTGTGTGTTTTCTATTGCTGCATAACTAATTACCACAAATGCAAAGGTTTCAAACAATACCTACTTATTATCTCACACCTTGTGTGCCTTTTAATTCCAGGGACAAGAGAGCTGGACCATTTGCTCAGAGTCTCACCAGGCAGAAATCATGGTGTCGGCCAGGACTATGACTCGCATCCAAGGTTTGGGACATGTTTCCAAACACACTTGTTGTTGACAGAATTCATTTCCTTGCAGCTGTATGACTGAGGTCTCAGGGTTCCTTCTGGCTACCATACAAGGATCACTTCCAGATACTCAGGGCTCCTCCCAGTTTTTTGACATGGACTGCCTTGCACAAGTCACACCAGAGCTGTTTGCTTTCTTCCAGGTCAGCATATTGCTCTGTTGCCTTACCTGATTTTAAATGATCAGCTGACTGCCAGGACCGCTGAGGTAAGATCTTTCTATTATCTCAGATCTAGTCAATGGATCAGTATCTCAATAACAGGAGGGATAACTCATCAAGTTCACCAACTCTGCCCACAATTCAAGGGGAAGTGATTATAGAGGGCTTGCACACCAGAGACAGAAACCCTAGAGATCACGCTAGTGTTCCCCCTCCGTGGTCACAGGGTGGCTAGAGAAGCCTGGAGTTCTGTGGCAAGTTGGGACTGTTAGACTAGATAAAAGATCCTTGAGAGCCTGTAGGTAGAAAACATTATGGTAACATAAAAGACAACAGCATCTAGTACTGACTAAGTGCATCTGTGTAGGCACCCTTCCAAGGCTCTACATACACTGCTCGCTTAATTTCCAGAACAGGACTTTGAGGTGCTTACAACAACCAGTTTCACAGATAAGAGCCTAGTCCACTCACTCAAGAAGTTAATTCATTCACTCAACTTCCCTCAGTTAATTAGGTAGTAGGCTCAAGATTTGCACCCTGGCAACCTGGTTCCCTGGTCACTGTTCAATATTGCATCATTGAAGAAGTAGTTTAGGAATAAAATTTATGCCAAATTTCCACCATTTTCCTATCAAAATGAAAAGGGTCAATTAAAGGGGATACTGAAGAAGCAGCCTTGGAGAAAGAGATTGTATTGTGAGTCTCTAGTTTTCAAATAGTCTAATGCAGAAAGTCCCATAAGATGGAGCTGGTGGCTATCTGGGTAAAGTACTAATATTTGAAGATATGTTCTTCTTCTAAAAGTATAGGAGAATGACCCCATCACTAACACTCAATGAATATGTATTTTGTTGACTACACATCTAGGTGTATCAGTGAGCAAAAGAGGTCCCACCCATCCTTAAAGAGCTTAGATCCAAAATGGAAGAGGGATTGACAGCAAGTTATAAACAAGGGCTTTATGAGCTCTTTCTTTATGGTGCTAGAAAGAAAATTAAACTGGGTCCAGATAGACAATTAGGGCTGAGTTTATCAACGTTCACTTTCCTATTTGTTAGCTTGCCAGAGCCGCTTCAGCAGAATACCCGTGGCTGCGTGGCCCCAGCAACAAGAATTTATTTTCTCCCAGTTCTGAAGGGCAGCCATCCAAGGATATGCTGCTGCTGCTGATTTCTGGTGCAATGCTCTCTGAGTGCATTGGGGGTGCTCTGAGAAAAGAGGACAGATCTGGAAGCTTACAGGCAGTGAAAATTTATTACTCGCAGTCCCATAAGATGGAAATTCCAAGATCAAGACACCCGTAATTCAGAGTCTAGTGAGGGTCACAGTTTGTCTATTCCATAGACAGTGTCTCCTATATGTGTTCACATGGCAGAGTGTACATAGAGTTTCCCTCACTTGAGAGTAAGAGAATACAGTTCAACAAGTAGAAAGCACAACAGACGACTTCACACACACTAAAATTTAGCAAAAGACAGGAAATAGCAGGTGTTGCTGAGGATGTGGGAAAATGTAAACCCTCTTTGCTTGTGGAATTTTAAAATGGCTCAACTACTTTAGAAAACAGCTTGGCATTTCCTCAACATTTGCAGTTTTCTCTAATTGATCTTCTCAAAAAGAGACCCCACACACACTAGCATTCACGGTCAGAACTCTTTCCTCCCTGTCTCTGGTACTCTGACACCAATGTGTGCTGTCCCTACTAAAGTACTTTGTCTGTTCTTGACATTTCCTACTCTTAGACTCACACAAGTGATCTTTTGTCCCAAGGGATTGAAAATGTACGACCATATAAAAAATGTGTCATTGTTTGTAGCAGCATTATTCCCAACAGCCACAAGTAGAAACACCCAAAATGTCCATGGGCCCACGGCAATCTGTCTATATAATGAGGTGTTACTCAGTCACAAAAGGGCATGGAGTGACGGCGTGCTGACACGTGCCTGTTGATCTCAGTATTTGAGAGATGACCAGAAGACCACAGGTTGCTTTGGGAAAGGAAAGAAAAGAACAAAATGAAATGGTGGTGCAAGAGGCAATAAAGCTTGACAATATTAGGCAAAGTGAAAGAAACTAGACCCAAAAGGCCACATAGTGGTCATAGTCTCCAATGAGGTAAATTCAGAATAAGTAAATCCGTAGAAAAGAGTAGTTGAGTTGCTATTTGGGCTTGAGAGCAGAAGCAAATGGAAAATGGAACTGACAGGTAAGGAGCTTCTTTCTGAAGTGTTGAAAATTCTCGATATTAGGGTACAGTTATATTCATATACTTTCCTAACACATTAAAATTGCTGAATTGCACTCTTTGAAAAAGAAAATGTTACAAGTGCACATTATGTCTCTGTGAAATATTTTTCTATAGTAATAGCTTGACCTAATTAGTCAACTATATTTTAATCTTATATTTAATTTTATTATTTAGTTACCTGATGGGCAAGCCCAAATTAAGAGCTTGCTTTTCATAGGAAATTTGGTACTTTCAAAGTGTATAAAATTCAATTGTCGTGAGCATCCCTTAAGAGTTAATGGACCAGAGGGACTAATAGAAATGTTAGCATATAGTTCAAATAATATATATGATGGCCCATAAACAAGGATCATGATCCATAGAGTTCCAGCTAAAATCTACCATACAGCATAATTTCTTTGCCTTGCCTGCCCTTTGAAGAGGGTCAAGTGTGAAGAGACTGAAGGAAAGGAAGCACAGCAGGAGTTGGTTTTGCAGGTCCCTACGCCACCTGGATGGATGGTCACAAGGATCCCAGGCAAGCAAGCAGACTGGCGACTTCCTCTGAGAGTGTGATTCTTCAAGCTTGCTTCCCCGTGAGCTTCTCTAGTTTTCTGTCCTGGTCTGAAGTCTATCTTATTGTCAAAACCACCAGCCCATGGTCCCCTTCCATCTTACATATCTAAAATTGCTGAATCAATGAGAAAATAGGTGGAACATTATAACGAAATGGTAGATTTGTCTATTTCATGAAGACATCAATGATAGACATCACTTGAAGACTTCATCCCGCATATAGGTTTTCTAGTCACACCTAGGATCAGTCCCTGAGGTCACTGATTACTAGTCTAGGAAGGTCAATGACATCAGAGTTGAGAATTTTAAAACAACAACAATTTTGTTTTTAAAGACAGATTCCTATGTAGCTGAGGCTAGCTCCCATCCCCGCTATGTAGCTGAGGATGACCATGAACTCTTGATTCTCCTGACAGCCATGCCATCATATACAGTGACTACAACCCATGGAAAAGGCTGCCCCAGAATGCCTCAGTTGCGTATACTTTCAAAGGAACACTGACAATGAGAAAATCTGCCAGTAAAAATGACTCTGAAGTGGTTGGCAACCTTAGCTAGAGTCGTTTCCCCATTTATTTAACCTTGCAAACATTTCCAATGATTTCAGCTATTTCCTGTGCTTCATGGTATGGCTTCCCACAGCCGAGCAGCTTTACATCACTGCACGAGAATGCAAGATGGGGAATGGTCAGGCTGATGAAGAGCGGTTTTTGTCTCCGCACAGCTGAGAAGACCAGTAGCTTCTTTCTCCTTCCTCTTTCTGTTCCTCATACTTGAAGTTCAGGTCTTGTATGGCTGTGCTCCGTACAGGTGAACTCTAGGAAAAGCCGCAAATGGTAGGGCCTTCACAACCTTCCGCGGCATATTTTTGCTCCGACTCTTCTTCGGTAGGTTGATTCCATTCCAGCAACACCAGCGAGTGCGGTTGAGTTGAAAACACTGAGGATAATGAGAATGAGGAACTACCTCATTCTTCATAAAGGGTTTCTGCTAATTTTTAAGATCTGTGCACCCTGTCCATCAGGATCTCACTGGAACTCCATTACCGAATTTGTCTTTTCTATGGTAACTTGTTGGCTCATTTTGCCCATTTTCAATTCTTATGAAAAGGAAAGAAAAGCAGCAGCTAACAATCCTTGTCACCACCCAGAACAAGGATTCTCTTACGAAACAAAATAGAACTGTCACCCGTTTCTAAAAACAACATTCAAAGACAAACTGCTTGGCCCAGAGGGATCGCCTGCAGTGGCTCCTCCCGCACAAAAGGCATATTAAAGTCATTTCACGCACAAAAGGACAAAAAGAGAAGGCTTCCCGCCCCACTGCCAGAGCACCTGTAAGCCAGCTGCCTTGTGCCAAGTCACTGCAGCACATGTGGGCTTGCAAAAGCATTGCACACATTCCCATATTCCTTCTGTCCTCCAGGGAAAATAGAGTGAGCTCCTCTGCCAAGTCTCCATGCTAAAACGCTATTCTTCAGCACAGAATTGCTGGTACCATCTGTGTTGTGGGGACACTTGGGGACTTTTTCATTTTGCTTGTTGTTTTAACATTCTTTTCAGATATGTTCATGTTGAGGCACAAAATTATTAAATAAAAGTTTTCAGAGTCATACTAAGAGCCACCTCTATCCTTTGAGTGAAGCTGCAGATTCTATACGGGAGTAAAATATAACTTTAGATGGATGATTTTATCTAATAAATTGCTGCTTCGTTTGATATATGACAGTATATTATGAACTCTACCAGCAATTAGTAAAACAGCTCCATCCAGCTTTAGGCTGCAGCAAGATTGAGCCTTTTCCTAGTTTTATATCCAATTAGAAACAAGGTCTGCCAAATTTGCGGACACTCACTCGTGCCATTACTACCCACAATTTATTTGTTATATAGACTTGAAGCTTATGTTTTAGCCTCAGTACTTGACATAGAGACCAAGTCTCTAATGCCAGGTCGCTTCTTCCCTCTCCTTGTAATAAATCACAGAACTGCCAGAGCAGTCACCGAGGTTTGATGGTTGGATCCTAAGACATAAAAATATTATTGACTCCTCAAGCTACTAATACAGATCAAAAGATAGCATTAAAGTCCAAATTACAATACTGTGTAAAACAGTCTAAGGTTGAGCAAGTGTAGAAGACATGGAAGCACTTTGGAAAAACAAAGTCACCTCCTATGACAAAGCCACTAATTCCTTAGTGGTTTCATTATAAACTGACCAGGTCTAAGGGAAGATTCTCATAATATTTTTTGTTTAATATCCTTCCTTTCAACTGAAAACATGAACAAGAGCCTAGTGACTAGTTTGGGGATGTGGGTCTGTCCCTATGGCCTCTGCTGCATTTGCTGATAAACCATACAAAGATTTTTAACATTTATGCATTTTAAATATTTTGCGTATGCATTTTAAATATTTTGCGTCTGATAAATACAATGTTCACATATTTTATTTTTTATTATTTCATATAAATATAAATATAATTTATTTAAGTGTTAGGAGAGTGGACTTTGAGAGTTTTGGACACATCACAGTCACTGCAGGCACCAGATGGAAGGGACGGAGAGCTGATCTCCCGGAAGTAAAGGGAAGGTCTTAGGGGGAGAATCCAAAGGCTGTCACATATTAAACAAAGATATCAGCGACATTCTGTGCATGAGCCGACAGGTATATTGACTGAATAATCAGAATAAAATGCCAGTGGCATCCTGAGTGTCTCTACAAACTTCAGGAGGTGTGGGTCTCCTGCTGCCATGTCCTTAGCCTTTGACCTTAGCTTACTGAGTGGGAGGTAAATAACAGATGTGAGACAGGACAAACAGGCTTGATCTCAAGTTTAAAAAACAAACAATGAAATGAAAAGTACAAAACAGTCGGGTGGGGGCCAGTTTATTAATGAGTTTTAAGGAAGTGTGAGTGCTTACTCCAGAAACAGATAGGATGGAATAGACGGTCTGAGGAAGGTGGAGGAGCCACCACCCAGCCGGAAGGGCCAGAGAGGAGGTATCGGCTTTCTGGCAGCTTGTCTAAGGCTCTGAAGGCCTCTTTGACAGACTGTGGGTCTCCTTTGGGTGCCTGAACACACCTAGTTTTGTGTGAGCTCGCTGGAGAGTTTCTGTTGCTTACTTCAGAAATAGGCCGGCAAGAGGCAGCATGTTTTTCACTTGAGAATAAACACGGATATGAGTGACAGCCTACAGTTCACACATCATTTTAAAAGGACCGTCCTCCTTTCTAAGAGGTGCCAGCAGCCTTAGCACAGGGATGAATTCAGGAGCTCTCTCCCTTGTGAGGCTCTTCATTGGCACTTGAGACACAAAAATGGAGACCCAGGCAGCACCCTGGCATTTTTTCAGTATGGGCTATATGTATTAATAAAATATACTATGTTATGTATAAAGACAGGCAAACCTCAGCTGAATATTGGGTCTTAGGCACTGTGCTCATGCACCTGATGGGTAAGTCAACAAGGGAATGGCAAAGCATATTTACCACGTTATGCACCCCACTGCTGGAGTTAACTACAGGCATGGCCACTGACCTCTGGGTACCAGATGAATATCAACCCTGCCACACTCCTAAATGTATGTTGTCAGAAGAAGAACTTGATATATACATTTAAAATGATGTGTGCATACTACTATGTAAAGAAAACACAGCAATAATTGACACTTTCTAATGGCACTTAAGTACATGTGAATGATATGGGAAAACTAGGAAGGTTCATTCCTCAGATATGGTGTAACAGCTATACAAGTAGTAAAGGCATACAGTTTGGGTCATGCTAGTCAAAGGGGACTTTTACTTTATTTGATTGAATTAATTGCTTTTCAGGACATTTTATTCCATGTGTTCCTTATGCAAAAAGAAATAATAAACATTTAATTAAAGGCTATGCATACCATCTGGTCTAGGAAAAGCTAATCATAAACCCAGAAGTTCTGCCTCGAAGGAGGGCGATGTTTGTAGCTGAACAGCTAAGCACAGTGTGCCTAAGCCAGATTTGCCCAGGCTTGTGTCTCGGCTGTCTCGCTGACAAGCTGCTCAACCCATCCTTTTCCTCAACTATAAAATGGAAGAAATAATTACAACCTACATTGGCAGACTACTGTGTCTAAATTACTAAATGTCTCCTTCAGTAAGCTGTATAGACAATAGGAAACCCATGCTGTCTGCACACAGACTCATGGGCAAGGTGGCATGGTGGCAGTATGGCGACAAGGGAGAGGAGGAGGAAGAGAGTGTAGAGTTACTGAAGCAGTCAGGAAGGCAATGATGGCCCGATCTTTTTGACTAAGACACAGCCATGTTTTTGCTGGGCAGTCCCTTATAGAAAATGGACACGTTTCATTTTATCCAAAGCAAAACATAGTGAGAGTTAGTCATGGGAACTTCCAAGATGCAAACTACTTCGGGCTTCTTCCTGTAAACAAAGACTCACACTTTTTTCTGTAAACGCATCTTGTCTGTAAACAAAGACTCACAGTTTTGAAAATCTTACCTGAGTTCATTCAGTATACAACAAAGCTAAGCATATAATCTAAGTTTCATGGGCCATCACCTTTCTGAAAAAATTTAACAAGAGGAATAGAAGAGGACCAGATGACATGTCTCACTTAGAGTCCATTAGGGCTAAGGAAGAAGGGAGGTCTAAGGCCATGAGATGGAACGGTGGGGTGGTACAATCAGGTCAAAGACTTCCAAGAATGAATCCCTTTGTCCTGTGTTGTGGGAAAGGACACAGGACACACTCCTCAACCCCAGGCCAAATTTTGTCAGTTCTGGCTGGCAAGCTATGTAACTGCTGAAGCTTTGATCTAGCATCCCTATGTTGTTCCAATTCAATCCTCTGATGGCGGGAGGTTTGCAGAAGATCTGATCATGTGCTCGGTTGGGCTGAGTCTTTCCCTGTCTCCAGCGGATTGTTTTATCTAGGATAAGCCAGAATTTATTAAATTTAGCTAAATCAGCACCAAATTCCAGGAGTTGAAATGATGACATAAAACCAGTTTCTAAAAAGTGAATCTTCCATCCCCACCTCAATTCTTCATTCAACAGAAGTATTAGCATGGATTGACTGAGAAAGGCCGCTGGCGGGATGGAGTGTTTAAAACAGTTCAAAGCATTGTGCTCTTCTTCCAAATTACATGCTTCTCTAAGCTCTTGGGAGGACTGATTAAACACTGATGCCTAATAGCATCATGGACCAGCCAAGATCCAAGTTCCTGTCATCTTCCCTCATTGCTGTCATGCCAGTCAGCAGTCACATCAGTTAACCCACACTTCACTGTCGTGAGCTGAAATCTCCAACCCAGAGCTCCATGTCAGTGTGAGCAGGGTATGCCTTTGTATCCTCACCCCTGCAAACGATGAGCATCACTGATAATTCGTAAAGTTACGAAGAAGAAGAATCTTGGTGGACATAGGTATATTGTAATGTACATTCAAAAAGAATATAATCCTTTTTCAGTCTGGTAAGCTTTGCAGATATATTTCCTTAGGGGCAATCTGAAGCGGGGGCCCTGTAACCATCTAGCTTACACTGACTTCAAAAGCTACAGTACAGGTGCAGGAGCAGGCAACAGCTAAAGGAAAAGCAGTCACAACGGAAGACACTGGTGCTTGGCAATTGGGAAACACTAAAGGAGCACAAAGCACACTGAATTTAAGGGTGGTCAACACAGGTCCATCGGGATAGTGTCTGAAACAGGGGTATGTGTAGCCAGTGGCTTTTTCTGTGTCCTACTGGGTCCCACAGTCACTTCTAAAATGATCACTCAGAGACTTAATATTAAATATAATTGTTTGGCCCATGGCTCAGGCTTATTACTAGATAGCTCTTACACAGAATTTGACCCATTTCTATTAATCTGTGTATTGTCACATGGTCTATGGCTTACCAGCAATACTCTGACATCTTTTACCCCAGGCAGCTGCTGGTATCTTCTCAACTCCACCCTTTTTCTTCCTGTATTCAGTTTGGCTTTCCCACATAGCTATATTCTGCCCTGCCACAGGCCAAATCAGCTTTATTCATCAACCAATAAAACAACGCATATTGGCAGTGTACAGAGGGACATCCCACAACAGCTATGTGCTCTTCAAATTCTTATTAATCATCTATTCCTCCTGTAACGAAATCCTTACAAGTCTCATAGTTTAAAGAAATACAAGTTGATTCACTTACAGATCTGGAGGTTAAAACCCTACAATGTTCTCGACAGGGGGCAAAGTCTTAGTGATGACTAGCGGTGTCCCTCTGGAGACTCCAGTGAAACAATGGTCCCATGGCTCTTCTAGCTTCCAGAGGCTGCTGGAAATCCTTAACTCTGGAAGGTAGCACTCCACCGTCTGCTTCTGTCATCACATTTCCCTGTCTGATTGGCTTCCCCACCTCCTGCTTCCACTTGTACGTGATATCTGTATTGGACCCACCTGAATAGGCCGTCTGTCAAGCCTGGACTTCCCTGCCGTTGCAAAGCCATACGGATGAAGCCAAGATTCCTCCTCCCTGCCACAAAGAGAGAACTAGAAAACTGAGGAGGAAAATAACAAACAGCTTTGCATCCACTGGCCAAGGGCACACCAGAACGCGGGTTGCCAAGAGAGGGAAATAAGGTTCACACTTCTACAGTCTGTCTTGTTCTCTGCCTGAAGGCTGTGCTGTGACTCTGCTCCTAAAGAGACAGAACTCAGCATCTATTCACCCCAGACAAAGATGCAATGACACTAAAGTGGGGGTACTGCCCATGTCAGAAGCCTGTAAAGGGATCTCCCTCAGTCATGCTAGGAGCTGTTCTCTATCACATACTGAGAGTGTTGAGCACCTCCAGAATTTAGTAGAAGCTTCACACAGGCTGTAAAACTCACTCCAGCATAGGGTGCTCCAGCATCACCTTAATAAGTGCTTCTGATAGTCTTACAAGCATCAGTTTGGACCACAGGTCTAAGCAGAGATAACGGTGAAATGAGTCTTCTTTGAAGTGGTTTAAGGTACTACCTGTTCATGAAACCCGTGCAGTTTGGGGCCTCCTCCTCAGTGACAAAGAGTCTGTCCAAAAATAGTATTAATGGAGAAAAGGAAGAACAGGCCAGGGACATTCTAAACAATGATTTCATGCTTTGGATTTATCCTGGGTTTCCCCATGTTTCCAAGGTAACCATTTATTGTAAAGACTTAGCATCTTTGGGGTTAAGTTAGAGGGCAAAGTCTTACAAAATCAGGAGAATTTTATGTTAGAATACTTTTCTGAGGTTCATGAGTGCAACTAAGAGCCCAGGCTGAGGCCTGACCAGCTCTGGCCCCTCTGCTCTGTGAATGCCCCAGGATGGAAGGGCAGCGGAAGAACAGGGTTTTCACTGGATCATAAGCTCTACATTACCATGGGGACTAGATGATCTAAAGGGAGAAGGAGAGCAAACTTGTTGAGTAATAAGGTAATTCTTATCATTCTAACAAGGATCATGACCAGAAATTTAGTATGAATTTCTTGTTTGGGCCTGCTGCCCAAGTTTCTTCCTCAGAAGGTGTCCAACGGAAGAGGAAATGGAAACTCAGGGCTATCCTTGTCGACAGTGGTGGCTTGACTGTGTAGAAGGCAGGCACCCCAACAAGCCCTAGCAAAGAGAAAGATAGCCAGACCACCCTGCCCCAGTGCAAGAGGCCACAAAAGAAGACAGTGTCCTGCAGTCTTGACCTCAGTGATCTGTCCAGTCAAAAAACAGCTATCTTAAAAAAGAGGAAAAAAATGAAGCTGATGTCAAACTCAGTGGAGCACAATGGAGTGACCGAGTCCAGCACCGGGCAGTTCCCAGCTCTGGAAAGCAACAGGACTCTGAAAAAGTCACTGAAAACAGAGGATGACTTTGTGAAGTTTGACACCCACTTCTTACCAAAGCCCCTATTCTTCAGGAAAGCCAAGAGCAGCTCTGCCATCCGTCCCCAAAGTCCTGCCGTCCAGCTGAATAAAACATCCTCCAGCTCCAAGAAAGTCACCTTTGGATTGAATAGAAACATGACTGCAGAATGTAAGAAGACAGACAAGAGTATCCTGGTCAGCCCCACAGGCCTCTCCAGAGTGACCTTTAACCCTGAGCAGAGGCCGCTGCACGGAGTGCTGAAGACGCCAACCAGCTCCCCCGCCAGCACTGCTACGTCAACCATGAAGCTACTGGCCACCACTCCAAAAAGAAGGCCAAGGACTGCAGACTTTTTCTGAGACCCAGCGTCCCTTTTTAAAGACTGCTTTTATACTGGATATTCTATAAATCATAACTTTAAAAAAAAAGAAATTCTTGTTTGGGGATACTGGCCAGCAAGAATGTAACTTTCACAAGGGCACCCAGGTCTTTGGAAAGAGCATAAAAGGGAACTTCAGCAAAAATTGTTGACCATGCGCACACCATCTCCTCTTCTCTTCTCTCCTGAGGCACAAAGAAAGGCACACTTGAACAAAGAGAGGTAAGTGGAATTGTTACCAGCTCTTGGGAATAAGAAGCCCTGGAAAGAAACTGGCTGCCCTCACCCATAGGATTACACACGTGTGCACATTACACATGAATTCATCTTGGAACCAAGAGTCAATTAGGAGTGCTAATTATGGATCACAGGCTGGCATAGCTGGCATGACTCAGACCCCAGTGAGCCTAACACGACCTCCTCAATTCCACAAGAAATCCCACTTACAGACTTTCAGCATATATATTTTCAAAATCAGAAACAAAGTGATATCTCCCAAGCAAGAGAGACCGTTGATTTTTCCTTTCAACACAGCTGCTGTTGTAGGAGACGTCTCAGACTCTCTGTCCTCAATTTGTTGTCACCACAGTGATGCTTCTATTTACCATCAGCGCTTAATGTTTTGATCAGTATAAAGCAAGGTATTTAAAAGAGCTGTTTTAGAAGATTGCAAAGGCAATGAAAAAATGCATAAGTGTTTGACAAGACATCTTGAGTGATAAGAAGATGACAAATGTCCATAGGCTACTAGGAAGCAATCATTCATCAAGAAAGCAATGTCAAAGGAAAAGAGCAATCATACAATGGGAGACCCTCTGAGCTTATGCCAAGGCAAGCAAGAGACAAGCCATCGTTGATATGGAATACCTTTCCTCACTATCAGAATTTTATTAGCCAAATCTTAACTTAAGAGAGGTGTAAGAGTCTGCACTATCCAATGGATACCCATGCCCGACCCAGGCTGCACGCTTCTTGAACTCGGGCCCACGAGAAGGGACGATTGTCCTGAGGGTTGAAAAAGAGACACACACAAAAGAGACTTAGCTCATCTACAAGAGTAAATGGCAACTTTATTAAACTCAAGTCAAGGATTTATACCAGTGGGCTAGAAGGACCGAAAATGCAAGGCCTCCTCCCAACCAGGAGCAGTAGGGAAGATTAAAGCTTCCCGGCCCCTCGGGCAGGGTCAGCTAGGGAGCCAGGCTAAGGGCCCACTGCTAAGACCTTGAATACAAGTGGTATCACCATAACAAAGAGAACCAGGATCTTGCTAAGATATCCCCTCAAGCCAGAGCTAGTGCAGAGTCTCCAGGAGGCCGGAGGTCACATGGCCCTGCGAATCGCCAGGAGAGAAGGGAAGAAACTTTGGTAGCTACAGAGAGGGTTTTAGGGATGTTTTAGGACTGCATTGGAGAATTTCTAAAGAGGCAAAACAGTTTTCTTTTGCAAAAATGGACAAGAGAACATAGAGTCACAAAAAGGGAAATTGCATGCCTGGGTATAAGTTTAAAGCTCCAGTCCTGAAGGACCTGGGAACAAAGGGACCTAGATCAGGCTATTAAAGATGACCACTGTGCAAGATGAGTTAAAGCTCTCTTTGATGATCTTATAGGGGCATCATATCCCAGGACTTTCTGTAGTAAAGGGAGATCAGATCCTAAATTGGTTGAAAATAGAAGCCATCCACAGCAGAATGTTCAGCCACCAGCTTTGCAACACCAAGGCACAGAGGACAAGGAGAAGTCTCTGGCAAGCAAGTTTCTAACACATCATGAAGAGAAAAGCTATTTCTTCTGCCCTCTATCCCTCAGAGAGATGGAGCTGCAGAGAAGTCCTAAAACTGTGTGATTGCAGCTCCGAGGCTAATGTGGTTCAGTGGAAAATGGCCTTTGCCCTTGTATATGAACACATGTGCACACACAGGCATAGGCAGAGAGAGAGAGAGAGAGAGAGAGAGAGAGAGAGAGAGCATTTCAAAGGCTACAAGATCTTTGTTTAAACAGGTGCTAAAAAAGTACTGATTGTGTTCACTATGTCAGAAAAAATGAGAATTCACTGAAGACAAACACATAAATCTTGCTCAGTAGGATTCCTTAGTGAAAAGTGGGAGAGACATCTTTGTTTATCTCAGTGGGCTTATTTGTGAATACACTTAAGGACCCACTAACTGTGTGTGTGTATCTGTGTGTGTGTGTGTGTGTGTGTGTGTGTGTGTGTGTGTGTCACACTGACCTTAAACTCCAGGGCCTATGCATACCAGGAAACCACTCCTGCAGTGAACCCTAAGTCCAGTCTCAGTTGGATTTGAGTTAAGAACCAGAGCAAACTAGAGTAAACCAGATTGATATCTATAGAAAATAAGTAGGAATTGGAGAAGAGAAGAGCCAAGGGTAGAAGTGACTAGATGAGCAGGGTTCATGGAGAACCAGGCTAGAGACAGAGAGATGGAGGGAAGAGTTCCTGATTTCTGGAATTACAATGTTTTTTGAAAAACATTTGTCAGATTTCCATTTGCATAATCTTAGTCCCTAGCTATCATTGGGACTGATGAAAAAGAATTAGTACTCATTCTAAGAATTCTGTAAGCTAATTTAAAAGAAAGCTTCACAACCACCACCTCCCAGAGAAACACACATACGCATGCACGCACACATACACATGCACACACATACATATATACAAGCATGCACATACATAATGGCACATACACAGGCATGCACATGCATTCCTATACACACATGCACACACATACATAAATATACAAACATGTGCATACGTATGCATACGTGCACATACACAGGTATGCACACACACATCCCTGTACACACATACATACCCACACACATGCACATGTCCGTGCACATACATACATATCACACCCACACACGCTTCCATAGACAAACACACACAGGCATGCGCACAAGCGCGCACAAGCTCGCACAAAAATCTATTCCTCACTACTGCCACCTAGAACCTCTAGGAATGTTAGAAAAGGCACCATATGCACCTGTGTCTTTTTCGTGTGTTTTTTATTAATACTTCCTAAATCTTAAAGGGCCAAGAAATACAAGCAAATAGAGATCTCAGGCCCACTCAGGAGCTGAAACCTGGGATTCCTCGCTAAATGGCTCTCCAAGTCTTTACTGGCGCTCCAACTCCTAGGATCCCTTCCAATCTCCTAATGACTTCCAGAGCATTTCTTAGAGGTGGAATAAACCTGTCAGAAGAACAAGTCAGGTAGCTTGTGTGTCTTTTAGCAGCCAACCGCCCCCTATTAGAGAGATCCCTGGGCATTTCTCGATGCCTTGTGAGGAAGGGCTCTGTGTTGCCTGTTCTTCTGGCAGACTCTCCGTGTTTTCCAGCTATATTTACTTGTTTGACCTTAGCATGGAAGTCTTCAATTATGACAGCTGATATTTGGAGCTTCTGAAAAGTCAAGCAAATTGAAATACCTAACATTCAAGGTAAGGGAGGAAGGGTTGCCCTAGAGACATATAACTGCAAAGAACTAAAACTCTTTATGAAGAGGGTGCAGATATTCCTCAGGGGCTCACGAATTGAGTTGGTTGGTTGGTTGGTTGCTTTGATTGATATGAAATACATAAACTAAAAGGCCAGTGAAACTCTGAAGCTTTGGTATCTTATGCATTCTCTGTTCAAGTTGTGTGGAGAGGTTGCTTCCGTTCTCAAGATGTCCCCTGTGCCTGCTGGAAACCACACACCAAAGACATAGAGACACAGGTCTGTTTCCTCCGCCTGTCTCAAGACAATCTGAAATCCCTATCTAGTTTGTAATCCGTGACCAAGAACTTCATGTATTGATCTTCACTGTTGCTCAACACATCATGTTTCTGTTCCAATAATGGTGACTTGTTCTCCCAGTAGGTTGTTCTTGAGGAGCCAACCCATTGGATATTGACAAATCAAATCTATTCTAAATATAGCAAGAAGCTTCACCATTTATGGAAAGAGTCACAAAAGAAATCTGTAACACAAGAAGTATCCTTTGACTCATTTCTTCTACAAGATTACATGTGAGCAGGCTCTCTTAAAGTCAGTGATATTTAACTGCCTTTAAAATGTGATTATTTTTGTCACTAAATAACTATTTAACAATAACCTCCTTTTATTTCCCCAACTCTATAGTCCTATAGCATATTTCAGCAACACTAACCTCCTATTGGCAATTCCTTTCTTTATGGAATGACTTTCTAATTGGCTTAAACATAAAACAATTGTGTCACAGAAGAAAAATGTCCATCACCATTAAGTTTAGCACTCTGTACTATTAACATTCACAAAGAGGGAGGAAGGCCTAGCAAAGACCTAAGGCTCTAAAGCCCTGCTCTAGGATTAAATGTGTGCTAATCTATCATTGTATCATACTATAAAAGCTCTCTGCTGCTGCCTCAGCCTTCGCACTGCATGAAATCAGTTCATATATATTTCCCATTTGGGGTTTTGGGCAACGTTCCACTGAGATTTCATCCAGAAAAGTCTCTTAGGGCTTTCAGGGTCATAAGTCCTGCAGGTTTATGGTGGTTTGATTTTAACTTCTGACTACATTGGGCAAGATTTTACATACCTGATGATAGCAATCCCCACTGCAAGCCAAAGAGTTCTGCAATCCAATTGGTGCTAAGTCCTACTGATTCCCTATAGCCTAGCAAGGAAATTGCGGAGAGGGATAAAACACACCAAAAAATAAAATTGTTGCTAGGCACACAGAGTCTGGCGCTCCAAAGTGTTATGGGATTGATTTGAGAATATGTACGCTTGTGAATTTTTATATAGAGAATGTGTCCTGAATTCTATGGGCTTGCTTTATCTGATATTCATACAATCACTTGGAAATCCTAAGGGACTCAAAGAGTTGAATCTTGAAAGTGAAGGCAATAAGAAAGAAGCACAGAGCTGACCAGCACTCCTGATTCGCGAGGACGTGCTGACATCTCCATGTACAAGCTCATGACTATTTTTTCTCCTCCCAGGCTACCCAACACATCTAATAATATTAGATTAGCTATGTCAAGGTTTACTTAAAAAAATTATCCTCAGGTAAAGAAGCATTTGTCATTATGGTTCATAATATATCTTTGTTTTCCTTTCAAGACAGGCAAGTAAAAGCGCAGATAATTTTCCTCATGTTCATGACTTCTTTTACTCTTCAGTGCCCCCACCTTTTTGTACTGTTACATTTGGACCTAAACATTTGCTTTAGAAGATGAGTTCATCTTGTGGGGAAATGGGTGTGCTAGCTGTCATGTATTTTATTTTTGTCAACCTGATACAAGATAGAGTCATTTGGAAAGAAGGAAACTTAACTGAGAGACTACCTTCATCAAATTATATGTAGCCAAGTCTAGGGGCATTTTCTTCATTAATGATGTGGGATGATCCAACCCACTGTTGCCAGGGCTGTCCCGGCAAGTAATTCTTGTTGGTATGTATATATATATATAAATACCATACCAAACCCAAGCCGAACAAGCTAAGGAGAGTAAGTCAAAGCCAGGTTCTTGCTTCCAGATTCCTTCCTTGAGTTCCTGCCCCAACTTTTTTTGATAATGGTCTTGTACTGGACTGACAAGGACCTGTAATCTCAATACAGCATTTTCTTCCTGGATTGCTTTTGGTCATGATATTTATGAAAACAACAGAAAAGCAATTTAATAAAATGGGTAATAGCATGAGCAATATTTAGCATACAAAAGGCAAATAGCAAGGATCTAAGCTATCTCCTGTTAGCTATGATCTAACCGATAACAGCACATGAAAGTCTACTTGGGGCTATAGTGCTCTGAAATTCAGAAAAGAAAGCCATGAATTCTCTCCCAAAAGGATACCTATGGTTCATACAATAGTACATTTATTCAAAAGCAGATTTTGAGATTGTTACCACACTAAACCCTAGCTTGTGATAGTTTGTCAAACATGACACCAAGATTTTCAGATCAACCAAGTCTTTTCACCAGAGAAATGCAGATGACCCCAGGAAACATTTTAGAAGCAACATGAAGGAGGTTGATCACCCCGTCAGAAACAAGGCCTTTGGCCTGATTATTGGCACCCTGTCATCATAGGCTCAGAGTGGGGGAGACAGCTGATAACAGGAGGTTAGACGTTATTTGAAAATTACACTTCTGCTAAAATGGTAGTTGCAAAAATAAACCCAATTCAAGTGGAATAGCTTATTCAACGGTTTGCAGAGTTTACCTTCTATGTTTTTTTTCTTTCTCCTCCCTTCCCAATCTTCTATATGTGGGAAATAAAAGCAGATAAAATACAGGAAAATCAAAACATATAGATCACAAAGCTGACAAGCAAACTAAATAACCAAGACCACCAAGACCATGCTATGTTTTTAGAATCCACTCACACATACAGAAGCAAGCATCTGCATTTTCTTGCAGTTAAGAATTATTTCAGGGGTAGTGTTCTTTCAGGTTATTGGCCAAAAAGCTGATGCCATCTTTGACAATGTCTGTTAGCACTCCTCATATGAGAAAGCTGTAAAGTGATGGTACCACAGTGAGCAGACAGGCACCCCAGGTCCTTGCTGCACAACCACAATACCAAAGAATGCGTAATTATGTAAAGGCATTAACAATCACCTTGTGGTCATAGGGAAATAAGAAGGGGATAGGGAAAATAAGAGAAGAAATTAAGATTATCCAAAGTTTTATTTGGCCCTGTCTCTCAACTATACTATGCTAGTGAACCAATGTCAGGGCCTTGGGGTTCTGTTGAAAGTGAAACAGAACAATGGGGGCAATTGCAGGTGCACATGCGCCCCCACACACGCACACGTGCATGCATGCATGCATACACCTTTTAAACTACACCCAGACACATTCATTGTGCGGCCCTGCCAGGAAATCACCATGACGCAGGGCAGTCCATCAGAATGAGTATAGAGTGAAGCTTTGTTACAACTGGGCTTGTAAAGCAGGCTTTGAGAACTCTGCGGTTTTGGCTGAAAGACTTCCCTGAGCTTCAGCAGCTCAGCTGTTGGAGCCCAAGCCCCGTTCCAGTGCCAAGCATTTGTCCACACGCCGTTCCCTTGCAACACAGCCTCAACTCTGTCAGCATCCTTGTGAGACTAGAGAAAGGTACTCCTCTTCCCGTCCCACACGTGAGGAGTGTCCCCTGGTAATGAAGTCATAGTGGGCTGAATGCACAGGCTTGAAATGAGCTGCAGCGCCGATCCTCAGGAGGGACAGGGGAGCTGGTCAGCATCCTACAGTACCTGACCCCTTGGCCCAGAAGACACAGTCGGCTTTCAGGGGTGTACAGCTTTTCCATTCAGGTGTTTCCAAGCTCAGCTATTAGACCATTACAATGTACAGGACTTCTCTGCATAAGGTGGATGGGTGAAAAGATCAGATACTTTCATCAGTGTAGTCTTTCTGTCAATGCAGGCTTGCCAGACAATGAGGGACTTTGTTGCCTGAAACCTAGTCCTCATTTAGATGTCTCTCTGCTTCGGAAAACCCAGTCCCAGCTGAATAGGCCTTTCTTTCCCATCATGTACATGATGTGTTATCTACAAGGATATCAAACTAACCATAGTTTGAAATAATAGGCTTTCTATATTTAAGAAATGAAGACTGGGGTAAAGTTGAATTTAAATTTAAAATTTAAATTTAAATCCCATGGTTGGGAGTCCACTTTTCATCTTTTCCCATCAAATCAACAAAATACATATAACACACACACACACGAAAACTTACACCACCAACAAAAGTATAAGTAAATTATTTAATATAATTGAAGGCCCTCAAGTACGAAGAGTGCTGTTCTATCCATCTCTGTGAACTTCGACACAGTTAGAATGGCCATTCTGGAGTCTTAGAACCCTGTTTACAGATTTACATGTTCTTGTATTTGAATGGCTTCCTTATATTAGCTGTGTGATAACTTTGTGCATTAATATGAAATAAAGTGACTTATTGTTCTTAAAGAACCAGCTTCTACTATCTGCAAAATTAGAGAAATTAGATTGAACACACAGTCTCTGACTCTTTGTATCAAAACCACTGAATAGCACTAGTCACCCACAGGACTCCCAAAACAGAGAGTAGACAGGTCAAAGTCTCTCCCTAGCCTCCCTGCGGCAAATGCACTTCAGGAACTGAAGCTGTCCTCCTCCCCCCGCCCCATGTCTCTGTCTTTTCTCTACATCCAATCAGAGACAGGAAGTCCCAGAAAGGGAATGAATGGTAGAGACTGCCAACATAAACCACAATAGACAGAGTTGGCCTTTGGGATCAACACATCCTAGGTCTGGGACCCTCTAGCATTTCCACCACCACCAAAATGTCAAAAGTGGGAATGACGCTTGTCAGTCTAAAGTGTGCGTAAAACTTTTCAGCCTAGGGTTAAAGAGTAAGCCTAGATTCTATGCATATTAAAACACTGTCTGGCTTCTCATCTAAAGAATGAAGTTGTGATGGTTCCTTTTATGTCCAATTGTCACAGCTAGAGTCATATGGGAAGAATGAACTTCAATTAGGAAAATGTCCCCTCCAGATTGGCCTGTGGCTAAGGCTGTGGTGCATTTTTCTTGGCTGATGATTGATACGGGAGGTTCCAGCTCACTGTGAGCAGTGCCACTCCTGACCTGATGGTCCTGGGTGCTGGGAGAAGAAGGCCAGATGAGCAAGCAATGGAGGACAAGCCAGTAAGCAGTGATCCTCCATGGCTTCTGCACCGGTTCCTGCCTCCAGGTTTCTGTCCTGCTAGGGTTCTGGCCCTGACTGTCCTCACTGACGAACTGTGATGTGGAAACAAGGAACTGAACCAACCCTGTCCTCACTACGCTGCTTTAATCTGGTGTTGATCACCGCAGTGAGAAGCCTAACTCAATGCAGGCCAAAGAAACACCAAAAAGAAATGGGTTTGAAAATTACTGAGTATGTCTTTTAAAAAAAAATGCCATGGGGGATGAGAATTCTAACACCAACATACTTATAGAATGAACCAGAAGGAAAATTTAAGAAAGCCATATCTCATTGACACTGGGAAAACATGGAGGGACAAAAACCATATTGAAAAGAGACTGAAATAACAAATCTGAGAGGAAATGCATGAGTAGCTATGATACAAACTTCCAAAATATAAAACACTAGACAGCAGAATTTTAATCTACAATACAAAGTAATTTCTGTTCAATCTGGCTTATCATGCACTAAGTAGTCAGTAGAGAGCTCTAAAAGAATGTCAGGTTTGGTGACACGAGCCCCTAAGCTCGGCTACTTGAGCAAGAGGCTCTCAGACTTGTGCCCTATGTAGACTGCAGCGTGACTGCAAGGTGAGACTGGGAAACTTCCTGAGACAGTGTTTTAAAGTATAAATGTTTTTAAGAGAGAACAGAGGATAGGGTTCAGGGGGAAATTCTTCTGGGCATCCTCAGGAGATGTTTAGTTACTCCCCAGTGGTGTAACACAGGAGGGAAGGGGGAAGGAAGACCAGAGGTACCACAAGTCTCTAACTGCCCATTCGTTTCTTCCTGTTGCTTAGGAGGAGGAAAGAAAAGATGAAGAAATGACTGATGCATCAACAAGATGTCTAGGATTGCACAAACTTCTCTCATTGAAGAACCCAACTCCATGATTGTGTGCCCTTCTCTGGACACAGACGGGAAAGAGGAGAGGCTGCGATCGGGACTCATTTTCTTTTGCCTGGATGCAGCGCATCCTCATGGAGGAATGGACTGCGGACCTCCTTCCGACTTTTCAGCATATAAGCAGAGAGAAGTCCAGATGGTGAGTCCCACTTTCTCTCCTCAGTAGGATAAAGTCTGTGGGCTACGGATGAACACATGGAGAGCTAGCCTGCATCTGCGACCTGGAAACCACACATCCTATGTGGTTAAGGACCTAAATGCAGTTCCTAGTTTCGTGTCTTATGTCGTTTCTTCTGAATTCTTTATTCAGAAGAATTCTTATATTACTCCCCCAAATCCAATCATGCTCTACTATACAATTAAGATTGAAATCTTTCCAAATATGTTTGATGTTTGCTAGCTTCTTCTTTATTTGAAGTAAATAAAAATATAATAATAAAGAAAAAAATCACCATCAGCCATGTAAAGGGAAACAGATGAAGTGCTAAAACAATAACACCCGTTGTTAGAACATCGCCCATCAGATCCATCATGCTATTGGCAGTCTGGCCTGCAGTGCAAATTTCAATTGGTCTTGATAATAAAAACCCAGAGTCAGAATCAGGGTAAATGATGAAAGATCACAGGCAAAGGAGTAAGCCCTTAGAGAGACTTTTTACTTCTACCGAATCCTCAGACCAAAAGAGTCAAGATCCTGTCTCCACAAACCCTCACACTGAATGGAGTATCCTAGCTCTACAAGTCCTCAGGCTGAATGCCTAAGCTCCTGTCTCCTCCCACCTTATATTCCTCCCTCTGCCCAGCCATACCCCTTCCTGTCTCCACCTCCCTAGTGCTGAGATTAAAGATTTGTGACTCCCAAGTATTAGGATTAAAGCTGTGAGCCACCACTACCTGGCTTTGGTTCTTTCTTAGACTGGATCAAACTTGTGTAGCAGAGGGTGGCCTTGAATTCACAGAGATCTGTCTGCCTCTGCCTCCCAAGTGCTGGAATTAAAGGTGTGTGCTTCTACTGCCTGGCCTCTATGGATAACCAGTGACTCACTCCACACTCTGATCCTCAGGCAAGGATTATTTGCTATAGCACAAACAAAATACCACCACACTGGCCACCTCTACAGCTATGAGGCTGTCTGCCTAACGATCTAGGCTGGAACAGAGTTTCAAATTAGGCATCTCTAGAGACCCACACCACTGACTCACTGGTTAATCTTCCTCTTCAATTAGACTCCAGAACGTATGTGACCAGGAAGATGGAGTTAGTGGGTGTGGCTTCTGCCTGTTTGGCTTCTGACTGCTGACGTGAAAGACAACTTTCCAAGTTAGAGGGTATGGTAGCTGGGAGGGTATAAATATATCAAAGTGGGAAGATGGAAGGGTTTGAAATTAGAAACGTGGTCATCTCCATGTCTATCACTTGAGAACTGTGTGATTCTGTGCCCCAATTCCAAGACAGGGATATTAGTAGTCATTTTCCTTGTAGAGCTGGTGAGGGATGAAGAAGGCAAGCCTTGGGGAATAGATCACATTGCAAGATGCTATGTAAGTCTCAGCATATAGTCAGGGCCTCTTTAAACAGCTACAATGCTTGAAGTGATTTAGTACGTGGAGCTTGCTGTTCATTTACATATTATGTATTCTATATGTTAAAAGTAAATATACAACATTAGATATTACTATAGCATATATAACAGTATATTTCTTTTTATAAAAATACCAAAAAATGCACTAGGTTTAAGAACACACCCAGCTTACATTCTCACCTTATTATGATGGTTTGCTAGGAGGTTAATCAGTAGCTTTATTGCAGACACATGTATCTACTATAGTAGCATCTCAAAATCCTTGCTTATTTTTATTATTGATCCCACATTATGTAATGTGGATCTGTGTCATATAGTTGGCATGTATTATTTATAATTAATTCATACATAATTCTACTTACTGCATACCTTCATTACAACAATAATTATTATAATTGTAGAACAGCTCCAAATTTCAGGCTTTATCTCACCTGTATATTTACCAATAAAACATATTTACCTAAGAAAATTACCTCTTGTAGATAGATACTTGTTTACTAATGATGCCAAGAAGATAAGACTATTGTTTTTGGAACAATAAACTCAGAGTCACAGGAAGTACTTAAATGCCCACAACCCTTCTTTCTGGCGTGAATTCATCCTGGCCTTAGCCTCCATTGCAAGAGGTAAGATGGAGTGAAACCTGAGTTCTTGGAAGAATCTCTAGTCAAAGGGAAAAGTGACAGATATCACCTGCGTGGATCCAAGCCACCCAGGAGAGACTCTTTTCAAGCCCAGGTCCAGTGCAGCTATGAAAAGGAATTCTGAAAGCCACCCTGAAGGCGGGATCTGATGGGCACCAACCTGACCAGCTCTAGCCAAGGCCAGTAAAGCAGGCCACATGGGACCCAGGATTATTCACTTTCCCACAGTTATCTGTGAATTTCAGTGACACTGGGACCTTTCTCAGAAAGTCCCTAAAATGTAGTTATTTATTTATTTATCACACCAAGAGATGTCAATGATTCACAAGGCAGACAAAGTAAAAGCGAACCCCACTGTTGGAGGGCTCAGCCAGGTAGAGTATGATTATGTTCTTCATATTTCAGAGAAAATTTGCAACATTCCTCCTGGTTAATTGGAAACTTTTGTGCTCATTGGCATTAACAAGATATTAGTTTTATTGAATGGGTTCTGTTTGAACAGACCGTGAGTCTAAAACATCCTTTATTTTTCTCACTTATAAGTCATCCATAGCTAATCACCATAAATTATGTAAGAGACTGAGACTTGGCCTGCCACATGGGTAAAATAACTGATAAATGGGCAAACTAGATGGCTCAGAATGGACGGCACTTGCTGTGTAAGCCTGACAGTCTGACTTTGATCCTTGGAACTCATAGAAGATGGAAGAAGAGAACTAACCTCGTGAAGCTGTCCTGTGATTCCCCACAAGTGTGCTACATAATATACCCTCACAATAATCTTTTAAAACTAAAAGGCAAAGAAAGTGCATGTATTGTGACTTAGATGTAAAATGGTACATTGATGTTTAAGGATCTATTTCTGCATTGCCTTCTACAGCGTGCAAAGTTCTGGTGAGGCAGGATTGGAAAAGCAGAGGGAGAGCAGAGCAAAAGTGGTAAGATGATGTGAAGGAATGAGGATGCAGGTGGGTGGTAAACAGAAGAAGAGCCAGCAGACGGTGGGCTTCAGTTCTCTCCACCCTTCATGAAGCAGAACTCACAGTCCGAAGCCCATGAAGCCACTCTCTTCCTTCCAGCATCAGGAGAGCCCCTTCCCCACTTTTCAACTAGTGGATATCCTTTTACAAAATTTTCTCTTGGTCCAACTTCTCCTCAATTCATCCTTCAATTGGATTGCAGATCTCCAGAAAACAGCCATCTCCAGATTCACAGCCAGCCTGGGTGGTCAGCACTCAGATGAAAAGCATGAGCCTCCTGTAATCTGTCGGTGGAGCTGTTGTAAGTCATCTGAATTTACACAGTAAGTCGAAGTGTAAGGTTGGTGTAGTTGCCAGGAGATCTAACTATTCCCTTGCAACAAAGATTCACATTCTTCGCCTCCACTTGAAGGTTAAGTGAGAAGGCAAGGCCTCTGCATGGGTCAGAAATTCAAATGATAAATCCCTCTTCTGAGAGCAATTCTTTTAGGCTACAGAAAAGAAGACCAAAACCTAAATTTATCCCTGAGATAAATTTATCATTTGAGAGAGAAAGAAATGTTAGCTTAGAGAAGGCTAGAAGGAAGGCTCTCCTCTTGTGGAAAGAGGAGACATATTAATGCCACATACATTGCATACTAAATATAAGCAGACACAAAAAAATCATAGAACTATTAAAATAATGAAACAAAACAAGAAAATAGCCAAAAGATACTGGAGATGAGAATGCCTCACTGATAAAGATACCAAGCCACTTGGCTAACACAGACAAGAATTATGGGCTAATTTAAGATGTAAGAATTAGTTAATAAGAAAGCCTGAGCTACTAGGTCAACCAGTTTATAATTAATGCAGGCCTCTGTGTGTTTCTTTGGAACTGAATGGCTGGGAACCCAGTGCGACAGATACCTCTGTCAACAAATGTTGGAGAGAATGACAGCATCTATAGCACCCAGAGAAAAAGTGTGTATAGAGAATAGCTAAAAATGGAGTTTACTTGGTACTAGGATCACAATTACTAGGAAGAAGAGAAAATAAAGATTGGTGAGGATATGAAGAAATGGAACTTTGGGAACTGTTGGAATGAATGCAAAGCTAAAAGGAAAACGTCACAGCAGTTGCTCAAAAGAACTAAAACATGTCAGATGTGGTGGTACATGCCTTGTATCTCAGCACTCTGGAGGTAAAGGCAGGCTGATCTCCATGAGTTCAAGAAAGCCTGGGCTATATGAGTTCCAGAAAGCCTGTCTCAAATAACCAAACAAAAAATTAAACACACAATTACCATTTTGGTGAGCTAATAGACTTTAGGAGACAAATATATCAACTTTAGAAGACATACAAGTATATGTGTATATAAATATACACATATATTTATACAGACACACATATAATTCTATACATGTATATGAAAGATTCTAAAAGTCAAGTCTCAGATACTTGCACCACACCCACATTTATAGCAAAGTTGTTTGAATGGGAAAAAGGCAGAAAGAGGCTAGATGCCTCAAGACAGATGACCGCATTAACAAAACACGGAATATAAACACTATTGAATACCATTTAACTTTAGGAGAAAATTCATATACATTATAAGATGCATAAAACTTGAAAGCATTAAGTGAAGTGAAATAGGCCAGTCACCAAGTGATGAATATTGTATGATTTTACAGATATGCAGGTTAAATTCACAGGTATGAAACAGAATATTGCTTTTTCTATGTGTGGGTAGAGGGATAGAAAGGAATTGCTTCAAGGATATGAAGTCTTAATATTACAAGATGGAAAGATCTGCAGATTGATAGCGACCATGGCTACACAGCTGTGTGGATGTCTTTGACATTGCTTAACTGTATACTTCACCATAGATGCAGTGGTCATTTTGGCTATGTTGATTTTACTACAACTTTCTACTTTCTAAATGTTGATAATTTGATATTCTTGAAGTTGAGAATTCAATAAACAAATCAGAATGAGATAGATGAAAAATTAAAAATAGAAAAAATTCTGAATAAATCGATCTGTAATTACCCATGTAGAGATGTAGCCTCATTTTTTTCTTTGAACTTCAAGCAGCCAAATTTAAATGTATACATTAACAATTCAGGAAAAAACAAAAGTGCCTTGTATAAAAAGCAATGAATCTGGCCTCCTGATTTTTCTGTAGCATCATGGATCGCATTGTTCTACCTTCTTTTAACTTTTCTTCCATTCTTTTTCTTTAGTTGTTGTGGCGTTGTTAGTAGAAGTAGTGGTGGTGATGGTGGTGGTGGTGGTGGTGGTAGTGTGTGTATGTGTGTGCATGTGTGTGTGTGTGTGGGTGTGTGTGCATGTGTGTGTGTGCATGTGTGTCCGTGTGTGTGTGTGTATGTGTGTGTGTGTATGTGTGTGTGTGTGTATGTGTGTGTGTGTGTGTGTGTGTGTGTGTGTGTGTGTAGTGGTAGGGATTAAATACAGAATCCTGCCTCTGTGAGAAATGTCCAATTGTCATTCATTGGCTAAAGTAGGCATCACGCTCAAGTCCACAACCACCAAGATGGGACTTTAAGTTCGGATCTTGGGGAAAACTGGATTGGAGAAGGTACAAAAATAGTAATCCCATCTTTTCCATAAAGAATCTGTTTCTTCCTTATAAGGTGAAAAGGTGTTGTGAACAAGATGTAATAATTTCAGTCTCTTAATATTCTGCTTTCTTACCTTTCTGTAGTCGGGGACTACTTGTTTGTTTCCCAGCCACCCAGACCCGAAATAATCACACAGAAGCTGTAGTACTACAGCACTGCTTGGCCTAGAAGCTCACACTTCTTAATGGCTAGCTTTTATATCTCAGATTAGCCCATTTCTATTCATTTGTGTATCGTCATGTGGTTGTGGTCTACTGATAATGTTCTGTCAGGCATCTGGTGTCCGTCTCCTACAGTGGTTACATGGCTTCCCCTTGACTCTACCTATTCTCTCCTCCGTCTGCTTGGAATTCCTGCCTTGCACTATTCTGCACTGCAATAGGCCCCAAGCAGATTCTTTATTAACCAATGGTATGCACAGCATACAGAGAGGAATCCTACACCACCTTTTTAGGAATCTTAAATTACCTACTGCTTTGGGGGGGGGGTTAAAGAGACAATTTTGAACTGGCTATGAAGGCTGGCATTTGTAATTCCCATTACTTTGAAATGTAAGCCAGATACATCATGGTGGAGTGTGTATAGCACACATGGCTCACCATGTGACAACCTGAAAGCAGAAAAAAATGAACAGATGGGGTCAATGACAAGTGTCTCTCCCTAGGGTCCCTTCTTAGTTTTGTTTACTTTATTGAGCTATACATTTTGCTCTGCTCCCCTATCTTCTTCTCCTCTCCCCTTCTACCCTCTCCCATGGCCTCCATGATCTCAATTTACTCAGGAGATCTTGTCTTTTTCTACTTCACATGTAGTTTGGATACATGTGTGTCTCTATGGGGGGCCTCTTTATTGTCTATGTTCTCAGGGATTGTGAATTATAGGCTGGTTTTCTTTGCTTTGTATCTAAAAGCCACTTATGAGTGAGTACATATGATATTTGTCTTTTTTTGGTCTGGGATACCTCACTCAATATAATGTTTTCTAGATTCATCCATTTGCCTGCAAATTTCAAGATGTGTTTTTTTCTGCTATGTAGTACTCCATTGTGTAAATGTACCACATTTCTTCATCCATTCTTCAGTCAAGGGGCATTTAGGTTGTTTTCAGGTTCTGTCTATGACAAAAAAAAATGCTGCTATAAACATGGTTGAGCACATGACCTTGTGGTACAATTGAGCATCCTTTGGATACATACCCAAAAGTGGTATTGCTGGGTCTCGAGGTAGGTTGTTTCCTAATTTTCTGAGAAATCACGACACTGACATCCAAAGGAGTTGTACCAGATTGCATTCCCACCAGCAATGCAGGAGTGTTCCCTTTACACCACAATCTCTCGAGCAAAAGTTGTCATCAGTGTTTTTGATCTTGGTCATTCTTACAGGTGTAAGATGGAATCTCAGAGTTGTTTTAATTTGCATTTCTCTGATGGCTAATGATGTTGAACATTTCCTTAAGTGTCTTTCAGCCATTTTAGATTCCTCTGTTGAGAGTTCTCTGTTTAAGTCTGTACCCCATTTTTTTTTACTGGATTATTTGTTCATTTGATGACCAATTTCTTGAGTTCTTTGTTTATTTTGGAGATCAGACCTCTGTCTAATGTAAAGTTGGTGAAGTTCTGTGTAATGTGTTTACATTGTGTAAACTGCCATTTTGTCTTGTTGACCATGTCCTTTACTTTACAGAAGCTTCTCAGTTTCAGGAGGTTCCATTTATTAATTGAGTCTCTCAGTGTATATTTAAGAAGTGATCTCCTGTGCCAATGTGTTCAAGTATACTTCCCACTTTCTCTTCTATGAGGTTCAGTGTGGCTGGCTTTATGTTGAGGCCTCTGATCCATTTGGACTTGAGTTTTGTGCATGGCGATAGATATGGATCTATTTTCATTCTTCTACATGTTGATATCCAGTTATGCCAGCATCACTTGTTAAATATGCTTTCTTTTTTCCATTTGATTTTTTTTGCTTCTTTGTCAAAAATCAGGTGTTCGAAGATGTGTGGGTTGATATCAGGGTCTTCTATTCAGTTCCATTGGTCCTCCTGTCTGTTCTTATGCCAGCATTAGGCTTTTTTCAATACTGTAGCTCTGTAGAGGAGTTTGAAGTCAGGAATTGTGATGCCTCCAGAAGTTCTTTTATTGTACAAGATTGTTTTGGTTATCCTGGGTTTTGTTGATTTAACATATGAAGTTGAGTACTATTCTTTCAAGGTCTGTGAAGAATTTTGCTGGGCATTGCATTGAATCTGTAGATTGCTTTTGATAAGATTGCCATTTTCACTATGTTAATTCTACCTACTATCCTGGGAGATCTTTCCATTTTCCCATGCCATCTTCAATTTCATTCCTCAAAGATTTAAAGTTCTTGTCTTACAAATCTTCCACTTGTTTGGTTAGAGTTGCTCTGAGATATTTTATGCTATTTGTGGATATTGTAAAGGTGTTGTTTCCCTGATTCCTTTTTCCGCCCATTTATCATCTTTGTAAAGGAGGGCTATTGATTTTTTTTGAGTTAATCTTGTATTCTAATATATTACTGAAAGTGTTTATGAGTCGTAGAAGTTCTTTGGTAGAATTTTTTGGATAGCTTATGTAGACTATCATATCATCAGCAAATAGTGAGAGTTTGACTTCTTCTTTTCCGATTTGTATCTCCTTGATCTTGGCCTAGTTCTTCTTAACTAGACCCTTCCTCTCACTTTCCATTGTCTCACAATAATGTTACTATATGACTCCATCATAGATTTAATCCATTGATAAGGTCAGAACCTTTATGAGCCTATCACTCCCCAAAAGTCTATCAGCTAGCAACAAGCACCCTACACAGGCGTGTTTGGGAAATGTTGCAGACAAGTCACTATATAGAGCCAGGACATTCTTCTGTTGGTTGAATGGAAATGAGGGAAAGGCATCCATACATACATCTATACATATATTCACACACACACACACACACACAATATTTAAAGGGTGGTTGAAGAAAAGTCACTGGTAGACAACTCAAATGTGCTATTTTAGCACATCAACACTGAATTTAAAACCTGAGGGATCAAATTAGCAGAGCACATACCTGCAGGTTAAGGACAATTGCAATGGTTTTTGGAAAGGTCCACCACAAATGATGAAGAGGTTGAGAGTGAGTTATTTTCTGGAAGCCTGCTCTCAGTTAGCCTCCAAAACAGAGCAATGTCTTCTCCAATATGCCAAGTTGTGTGTAGAACAAGAGAGTACTGGGGAAGGGTCTGAAATATTGGAGAAGGGAGTAAGCAGGATGTCCAAGCAGGCCAACTAGAGGATTTATGACAAGTGGTATTTTATAACCAGACAGATTCTCATTTAGACAGAAGCTGAAGGGGGTAAAGAAAGCAAGAGAAGCAGAGAGAAAAGAAAGAAAGAAAATATGTTAACAAAGAGGTATAAATTTTAAGTCAATTACAGATCTGAATTTGAGAAAAACTTTCTGACCAAATAGAGTACATTAGCTCAGCATAAAGCCAAATAACTTTCAGGTCTTTCTAGAGACTTAAAGGGATAGGAACATAGTACATACAAAATGTCTTGTTCAATGTGCAGAAAGATCTGAAAGCACTTTGTTTTTGTTTTTTGGGAAGGTTTTTTTTTGTATTTTTTTTACTGTATATTAGACAGAGAGACATTTAAAGAGGGCATCTCTTAAACAAATAAAATCTAAAATTGTCCACAGCAAGCTTGTATCCCAGATGCTGCATCTTGTAGCTTAAGTGCTTGGGACATTTTCTGCATTCCTACCCTGCAGTAGATCACAACTCCCCAACAAACATGTTGTTAATTCAACTCAAATAGGGGAAGCTTTTTACATTTCTTACAAGTAAGCAAAGCTTTAGCATAAGTAGAAATTACAAATACTATCAGAGAGGAATATGCTGCTACAGTCAATTTTACATGCTTTAAACAACAAAAAAATCTTTGCTCACTTACGCCTTGATATTTTATTAGATTATATGTATGCTCTATATCATTCCAAAAGAATCTGATGTATGTGTTATACACAATGTGTATAGTTGTGACATAAGCATTGGATGCCTTCCAAAATACAGTTCTCACTGTTTTTACCCTGATAGTCACTAGAAGGTAAAGTCATCAAAGTCCCTAATTCTCAATAATTTAAACAATCGCTGCCAAAGGTGGCAATGTTAAAATGCATCTTTCATTGATATTGAACTTTGTCTGAACATCAGTATTAAAGTGATTGGGTTATGTGTTGGAAAACAGGAGTCAGTTCCAATGCCTTTGAGAAAACTATTGTGTGGAGGCTGCGTTCCTTTCATCTCTGCTCATCTTCCTCTCCTGGCTCAGTGGTACCCGTATCTTCCTTCTCTTCACCTCGAGTCTTCAGCCTGTCAGTTAATTGTTCTCAGCAAATGAATCATATTTTGAAACTTATACGTGAGAGTCCATGTTAAAAAGGAAACAAGTCATCAAATGCTAACTTGCTTAAATACATCTGATCTTGAATTAGGAGTCTATATGTTGTAGCTAATAAATTATTAAGTCCTGAATTTCAGGTCCTACTCCATGACCTCTACCAAACCAAACTAGGGGACACATTGATGGAACCGTTAGCTTCACTGAAGTGACATTAACACTATGCATCTTTTTTTTCCTTTATTAAAAATAGATTTTTCTCATGCAATATATTCTGATTATGGTTTCTTTTCTTTCTACTCCATTCAGTTTCTCTCCATCTCCCTTCCCATCTGAATTTATCATCTTTCTGTCTCTTACTAGAAAACAAAGTCATCTAATGGATAATAATTAAATATAATATAATGAGATTAACAACAAAAAATTAGAACAGGGCAACACAAACAGAACGAAATGAGCCCAAGAAATAGATATAGATGCAGAGATGCATACATCTGCTCACTTAAGAATACCATATAAAATTGGGGGTGTGGGGTTCATGGGAGAGGGTAGAAGGGGAGGGGAGAGGAGAGAAGGCGAGTAGAGAAAAATACATAGCTCAATAAAGAAGACAATTAAAAAGTAAAATTAAAAAAGAAACAGTTAAAAATAATATTATATAATACAAAACTGGAACCCATAATATATACATAAAATTTTAGAGTAAAAAAAATAAACTTTCTGTCTAATATCCACTTATAAGTGAGTGCATAACATGTTTCTTTTTCTAAAGCAAAGCATAACCAGCCTATAGTCCATGACCCCAGAGAAGCTAGGTAACAAGGAGAACCCTAACAGAAAGATACATGGATCCCCCTGGGAAGGGGAAATAGATAAGATCTCCTGAGAAAACTGGGAGCATTGGGGTATGGGGAGAAGGGAAGGCAGAAGGGGGGAGGAGAGGAGAAGGGGAGTAGGAAGGAGAACATGAAGGAACAGTGTGGCCAAGATGGGGGAAGGACAAAGAGGGAGATCAAAGAAAGACATATCTTGATGGAGGGAGCCATAAACAGGTAATCAAGAAATCTGGCACTAGAGAAATTCCCAAGAATTCACAAAGATGATCCCAGCTAAGACCCTCAGCAGTAGTGGAGAGCGAGCCTGAACTGGCCTTCCCTGTAATCAGCTTGATAACTACCTTAATTGTCATCATAGAACCTTCATCCAGCAACTGATGGAAGTAGATGCAGAGATCCACAGCAAAACAATGGACTGAGCTCCCAAAGTCCACTCGAAGAGTGGGAAGAGCAAAGGGATCAAGACCATGTTGAGGACACCCACTGAAACAGCTGACCTGAGCTAATGGGAGCTCATTGACTCCAGATTAACAGTGGAGGAACTATCATAGGACCAAACTAGGCCCTCTAAAGGTGGGTGATCATTATATGACTGGAACAGCCTGGCAGTGTGACCACTGGCAGTGTAGCCAGGATTTATTCCTACTGCTTGACCTGTCTTTTTGGAGTTCATTCTCTTTGGAGGAATACCTTGCTCAGCCTACATATAGTGAGGAGGGTCTTAGTCCTGCCTCAAAGCAATGTGCTAGACTTTGCTGACTCTCCATGGGAAGCCTTACCCTCTCTGAGGAGTGAAAGCAGGATGGGGGTGGGAAAAGAAGTGAAGGGAATGGGAGGAGGGGAGGAATGGAAACTGGGATTGGTATGTAAAATTTTAATTAAATAATAAAAAACAAACCAGCCAATAAAGTAAAAGTAAAAAGCAAATTAAAAATAATATTTTTTCTTTCTTTTTTTTAAAAATCCCTGGTATGACATTATTGAGACAAGGAACCTCCAAAAATGTTGTTGAGTTCATTTTCTGTTGATCATTTGCTGGGCTTGTGATGCATACTTATGAGTAGTTTATTTCCCCATTGAGACTCCCTAGAATAGTAGTTCCCAACCTTCCTAATGCTGTGACCCTTTAATATTGCTCCTCATGTTGTGGTAACCCCCAATTATAAAATTATTCTGTTGCTACTCCATAATGATAAATAATGTAAATATTTGATATGTAGAATATCTGATATATGACCCCTGCGGGGTTAACTCACAGGTTGAGAACCACTGCCCTAGGAGAAACTAGTTATTCATTTGCAAGTGGTAATCAATTGGAGATACCTTCTGGCGTAGGGATATGGCCATGTGTCTGTCCATTCCTCCCTCAGCTCAAGGACCCTATGTGGTGCAGACTTACTTGTGCAGACCTTGTGCATGCTGACCCAATCTCTATAAGTTCGTATGTGCATTGGTCCTGTTGTGTTTAGAAAGCTTTGCTTCTTTGGTGTCTTCTTTCCCTCTCACACAAGTTCTGCCTTCTCTTCTTCAGTGTTCCCTGAGTACCAAGAGGAAGAATTTAATGGAGACATCCTTTTTAGGACGTTCCAAGATTTCTTACTCTCTGCATAGTGTTTGACTGTGGGTCTCTGTATGTGTTTCCATCTGCTGCAGGAGGAAGCTTCTCTGATGATGGCTGAACAGGACACCGATCTTTGAGTAAAGCATAATATCATTAAGTGATTTTGTTGCTGTGTTCCTTTTGTAGAACAGTAGTATTTGGTTTTCCCCTAGATCCCTGCACTATGTGATCTCAGGTTCTTGGTCACACAAATAGTGTTGGACATGAGTTCCATTTCATGGAGTGGCCCTTAAATCAAAGCAGATATTAGTTGGCTACTCCTACAAGGTTTGTGCCACCAGTGCACTTAAGTATCCTATTGGCTGGACACCACTAAAGATTGAAAATTTTTTAGCTGGGTTATCGTTTATGTTTCTCCTTTGGGAACATGTAATATACCTTCCTGTACAGAGATGCTGTCCCACATGAGTGAAGGCTTCATGTAGGCACGATGAGTTGTGTGTTGTCTTCAGCAATATGGCTTGCTATCAGTTTGTGGAGAGCAATCTACTCAGCAACAGCATGGATTTATTTTTTATGGGGAGATTCCCATGGGACCCTTTTCACTAACAACTCAATTCCCAGTACTGAGGCTTTATTTAGTGATGAGAGCTATCTAGTTGGGGCTCTGTCTCCTTCATTATTTAGTAATTTAGTTTAGATTGTCTTACATATGTGTATATTTTAGGGAGTTTCTACTATATTTGGTTTCCATATGACACTTAATTTTAGCTGTCCCTTTCCCATATTCCCTCATCACATACTCCCTTCCTCATCCCCCTCTTCCCTCTCACTTCTTTCTTGAGCCTCCCATTCCAGTTTCTTCTCCACATCAATCCATAACTATCTATTCTATTTCTCCTTCCTAGAAAGATCTGTCCCTCCCTACTAGTCCTTTGTAGTTCTAAGGACTGTAGTTTGCTTATTTTGGACTTAACACATAACATCCACATACAAATAAATATATACTGTATTTGTCGTTCTGAATTACCTCACTTAGGATAGATTTTTTTATAGTTTCATGCATTTACCTGTGAATTTCATTTCATTTTTTCTTACAATGGAGAAATATTTTATGTGTAAATGTGTCACATTTTCTTTATTCATTCATTGACAGACATCTAGGTTGTTTTCAATGTCTGGCTATTATGAAGAGTGGTTGCTGTGGAAAAATGGTTTGTACCCTGTCAATTGTATTTTAATAAAATGCTGATTGGCCAGTAGCCAGGCAGAAAGTATAGGTGGGACAGCTAGACAGGAAGTAGAAGCAGGGCAACAAGAACAGGAGAATTCTGGGAAGAGGGAAGCTTGGTCGGCAGTCGTGACCCAGCCACAGAAGAAGTAAGATGTGACTGCCTCGCTGAATAGGGTACTGAGTTATGTGGCTAGCATAGACAAGAACAATGGGCTAATATAAGTTATAAGAGTTAATAAGAAGCCTGAGCTAATGGGCCAATATGTTTACAACTAGTGTAGACCTCTGTGTGATTTCTTTGGGACTTAACGGTTGAGGAAACCGGGAAGGACAGAACCCCGGACAACAACTGGTATAGCTGGATCCGAAGGTAGATCAATTCCCAACTTCCTAAGGAACCATCACTCTGATTTCCATTGTGACTGTACAAGTTTGCACTCCCATCAACAATGAATGAGTGTTTCTCTTACTCCATACATTCACTAGCATGAGCTGTCACTTGTTGTTGGAGGTTGCTTGTTCATTTCCTGACTGCTCTGACTCGAAATAATCACTCAGATACTATATTATTTGCAATACTGTTTGGGCCATAGCTTAAGTGTATTGCTAGCTAGCTCTTACATCTAGAATTAACCCAATTCCATTATAATATATATTACAATGAGGCACGTGGCCTACTGGCAAGATTCCAGCTGGTAGCTCATGTCTTTCCTCTCTGGCAGCTACATGGTGTCTCACTACTCTGCCTTCTTTCTCCCAGCATTCAGTTTAGTTGTCCCCATCTAGCTCTACTCTGCCCTTTCACAGGCCACGGCAGCTTCTTTGTTCATTAACCAATAAAAGCAACACATATACAGAAGGACTTACCACACCAACTTGTTTTATTGATCTTAGCCATTCCAACTGGTAAAAGATAAAATCTCATAGTTTTGATTTACATTCCTCTGATGACTGGGGATAGTAAACATTTCTTCAAGTGTTTCTTGGCCATTTTAGTTTCCTGAGAATTTTGAGGAATTTTTTTCAGGAAAGTGTTTAGATCTGTACACCCCCCTTTTTTTAACTGGGTTGTTTGTCTTCTTGATACCCACTTTTTTAGTTCTTTTATATATTTTGTATATTAGCTCACTGTTGGCTGTCCAATTGGTAACATCTTTTCCCATTCTGTAGGCTGCCGCTTTGTCTGAATGTCAGTGCCCTTTGATTTACAGAACTTTTCAACTTCATGAAGTTCCATTTATTAAGAGTTGATCTTAGCATCCATGCTAATAGTGTTCAGAAAGTCATCTCCTGTGCCAGTGAGATCAAGGCTACTCCTCATTCTCTCTTCTATTAGATTCATAGGTATCTGGCCTTAAGTTCAAGTCCTTCACCCATTTGGAGTTGTTTTGTGCAGGGTGATAAATATGGATCTAATTTGTGTTCTTCTGTTTGCAGCCATCCAGTTTGACTGGCACTGTAGTCGAAGGCTAGCTGCTCATTCCAGACCCAAAATAATGACACAGAAACTGTATTGATTACAAGACTGCTTAGATAATATTTTAGTCATATTCCTGGCTAACTCGTATATCTTAAATTATCCCATTTCTATTAATCTGCATATCGTCATGTGGTTGTGGCCTACCAGTAAGGTTCTGTCCAGCGTCTGCCTCCTACTGAGGCTACATGGAGTCTCTGTAACTCAGTCTCTCTCTCTCTCTCTCTCTCTCTCTCTCTATATATATATATATATATATATATATATATATATATATATATATATATGTTCTAGCCAGGTTATATTTTGCCCTGTTATAGGCCAAAGCAGCTTTTTTTATTAACCAATGGTAGTAAAACATATTTACAGTACACAGAGGGGAAGCCCATATCATCATCCCTTTTCTGTCTAAATAAAAAGGAAGGTTTTAGCTTTAACATAGTAAAATTACATATAACAAAACAGGTATCAAGCAAGAATTATAGTTCAATATTTAGTCCATTTATTCCATTTATTTACATTTGACAAATTAAGGAAAATATTCTAACATCTATCCTATCCTTGTGCATCTAAAGTTTTATATATAATCTATCTTTTGTAATTATAATTATTTTTCTTCAACTCCATAAAAGACTTCATAAGGATATACTATTACTTAGGTTAACAGGAAGTGCATTGTAAGAAACTTTCAAAACTCTAGAATTGACAGAGACATCTCACTGCCTGGACAGTCACCCAAAATTCGTCTGTAACATTGGGGTATCCATCTTCAGTCTACAGGTCCATAGTATCTGGCAGACTTTTAAATAAATCAGGAAATTTGAAGATCTGTTCTGCCTTGCCATGGCAAAGTCCATCATTTGCTTTCTTCTGTGTCCTGTAGAATATCTGGCAGTTTTTTTTCTGTGAAGCAGGAACCCTGAAGTACCATATCATCTATTGGAAGTTCAGCAGTCACTTTTCTGTGGGTCCTACATGTCCAGTTCATACAGCATACCATCAGTCAACCTAGGCAAGAGTTGTTTCTTGCCCAAATGGCTAACAAATTTCATAAGGAGTATCTTTAATGTCCATCATCCTCTTGAAGTTGATTGGTGCTGCCAGGAGCAGATGTGTCTCACTGTCATGAAACATTTTAAATACCATGTTCTGTTAGTCTTTGAAAGGTTTGAATTCTTTTTTATTATCTTTACTCCTTTAATTGATGATTGTCTGTATTCTGTCTCTTTAAAAACTGTTTTATTTATTTTTAATGATCTATAATACTTTTTTCTTCTCCTAAATCTATGTACATTTTTTTAAACACACTATGACCTGTTTAGAGGTTTATTTCTGACAGAATCTGTCTTTATTGTGTATCTGTAGTAAACATTTTTGACCAGGAGTATTTTTAAAATGGTAAGCAGCTTGGTTGTAGCAGCCCTGGATGCTGGCTCTGCCTCTTTCGGCCTTTTAATATGGCAGAGATAACTTTACCACCAGCTCCCGTGCTTACCACTTTAACTCTGAAAAGAGTGTGCATCACATAAACCCTTTTGATCTGAGCATGAAGTTAAAACTTTCCTTTTTATTTAGACAGAAAAGGGCAAGTGACATGGGATATCCTCCTGTATGTGTGTTGCTTTTATTGGTGAATGAATAAAGCTGTCTTGGCCAGTGGCTTAGGAGAATAGAGCAAGGTGAGAATTCCAAACAGACAGAAGAGGAAAGAAGGTAGAGTCAGAGGATCCCCCAGCCTCTGAAGGAGCAATATGCCTGTGGGAGCTTGATGGGACCTTCCCGGTAGGCCACAACCTCGTGGTGATGCACAGATTGTTATAGATGGGTTCATTTAAGAAATAAGAACTAACTAGCAATACACCTAAGTGATTGGCCAAGCAGTGTTTTAATTAATATAGTTTTTTGTGTGATTATTTCAGGTCTGAGCAGCCAGGAACAAACAAGCAGTCTCTGCCAACATGGTACCAGCTTCTGAGGATGCTGCCTTTTTTCCAGTAACACTATTCATCTTGAAGAAAAGGCTTCCTAATTTTCAAGAAAAAAAAAGGAAAGAAAAGTATGATGTACTGGGTGACAGAGTTCTGTGTCCTGGAACATGTTCATTGTCTGGTAGGTTTTCAGTGCAGAGACTTGCTTCAGACCCCACCTCCTGTGTCCCTGTTTGACACACTAACTTTGCAAGTGAAAAACAGTGATTGGTAAGGAAGAATTGCCAGGTAGCTCTAGAATTTAGAATAGCAAGTCAGGTGGTAAGACTGACAAAGAGGGGAAGCAAAAGGGAGCAGACTTTGTTACTTACATATAGAGGCCTTTGGAGGAACCTTCCCAGTAAAACGGGGTTAATTTTTATTCTTTATTAAATTATTATTAGAATTGGCCACCTTTGCTTTCTTTCCTTGCCATTGTTTGAACGCTTAGGTTCCTCTATAACTGTTGTTGCCGCCTAATTCCCACGGTGACAATATTAAGAAGTGATTAACTGTAAGGGAGTAGCCTGTGTGGATAGGTGGGTCTCTCATAAAGAGTGGGAGTTGTTCTGTCCTTTGGTGTCCTATGGGAGGGTTCAGCCCCTCTCTATGCTTTGACTTAGATGAGCTATGGCTCATCTTGAATGTGTGGATTGAGCCGTTTTCTGCTGTGCATTTTCTAACTCCTTAGTCATAGACATCCCACCTTCTAAACATGTGAGAAACAAATCACCATTACCTACCCATTGCCAGTCTGGGGTATTTTGTTATAGCAGCAAGAATGGACTGAGATGAGTTTTATCTATAAAAGGAAGATCTTCTCTTATAAGCATGGCCATGATGCTTTACACTGCATACTATCCTCCATTCTCAAGACTGAGAATTACTTTTTTGAAAGCATACAAGGATCTTAGGGACTTTTAGAAAAGATGATGCCCAAATTAAGCATAGTTAAAAGAATATAAGAGTGTGGTTTATATTGCCCCTTCATAGTAATATGGAAAATATTCTTTTTTAAGCTCCAGTGTGGATATGGCCTATAAAATTATCTTAACATTTATAACAGATCAGTGTCTGATTATTGTGATCTTTCAAACATACTGATTTTTAAGTCAGACACATGCTACAATTAAAACACTTTCTCTATTTCCATTTGAAAAGAATTCTACCCCATGTTACAGAATTCCATATTTCTTAATCAACCCCAAATTGCTCACTGGCTTTACACTACATAAGAATGAGAGTACATTTCTTGGTACATAGCCGTCCAAACTCCTGAACACATTTTCTAATCAAATCCTCATGTTCTCCTCATAGATTTTCTTTATATCTGGGTGGGGACAATCTCCCCAAAGTTCAAGTCTGAGGTCATAGACCTCTGTTTAAACCACAGGGACTGAAGGTCTGGCAAGAGAAGAGGGTGAACGAAATGAGCCACAGGCACACAGAGAGTTGGGGGCTGCCTTCTTGCCCCCACAAATTTTGTATTACGTCTGGTACTACAGGGAGCTTTAGAAAGAATGAGCGATGTTGGTCCCCATATATACATCAGCTGCTGAGAATTTGCCACGATTCTTGGTTGAGAATGAAAACATGGATCCACAAGTCTGTATAACTAATAGTAAAATTGGTTTTCCCAGGGGTTGGCAAAAGGAACTCTGTAATTGGGAACATTTCAAGGGTGTATAAGATGAGCATTCAATGCTGGAAAGCATTAAACAGGGGGTTTTACAGTACGTGAAACTCAGCACGGGCTTGCTTTATGCTCCTTCTTCGAGAAAGAAACTGTTACATCATTCTCCCTGGGGACAAATTACCCATTTGGGCAAAAGGAGCCACAGCATAAGTAAGGGGCAAGGCCAGCTTCAGCAACACAGATGTATGTTCTGAACGAGTGAAATGGGGAAAATTCTTCTTACAATAGAGATCAACTTTGAGATCTAACCTCAGGAAGGGTCATTTCTTAACATGTTTCATGCGCAGGCTGAGCAGATTCTTGCACTGAATCTTTTCACTGGGGAAGGAACAGCACCAAATGCATTCCTGATTCTCGAGAGGTGGGACACTGAAATAAAGCAAGTGAGTGGTTCCGGCCCCAGCTTCTAGGTGATGCGATTGGATCCCTCTGCAGGCAGGTGCGAGCCAACCTCCCAACAGGAATGTTCCACATCAGAGACCTTGGCGTCACACCTGGAACTTATTGGCCTCCTTTCTTTTGGCAAATTCAGTAACTAGGCCAAAGATTAAATAGGCCTTGGAGTATGCACAACCACTTCCGTTCCTAAGTGTCATCAACCTCAGCCTAGGAAACAGGGATTCTGGAAGGTATCCCAGAGAGAGGGCTGCCCCACAGGCCCCACACCTGCACCAGGAACACACTTCAACTTTCAAAGGCCCCGGATGAAATGCCTGAGCGTGATAGAATGCTCTTTCAAATTAGTATCCCCTGCTTGCTGTAGTTTTAAAGACAAATTAACACACCAACACAAAATAATATTTCCAAAACCACATACATAGAGAGAGTTACACATTTAAAAAAAAATGTTTTATAAGGAAAACAGATCAGTCTAAAGTTACTTGGGTCTTCCTCCCGTTTATAAAATTCTTGACGTTTCCTTTGTGCGAATGAAATGAATGTGTTTGTGAAAATTGTAAGCGCTGATCCTTAGAGCAGCGTCTCCCCTCTTCCCGCCATGTGCTCGTCAAGCACTTGCAGGAGCTCCCGCACATCCTCCACGGGAACGTCCAGTCTGGTGAGTGAGAGAGACTAATAAATGGATAACAACAATGAAGCACTATAACTCCATGCTTGCAAAGGGAGGCATGGGACTCTGTGTAGATACCGAAGGGAGCCATTGGGGAAGAAGCAAGAGCTGTGTGTTTTATTGGCCACCGTGTCCTGTCAGTTCAAACTTCTCTGCGTTTCTGAAATGTCCTGATTTTTGAAGCATCTGAAGGGATTTGCATGGGTGGAATCTGAGTTCGAGGGAAAAGCTCCTAGCGGTGAGAAAACAGACCTCAGTAGCAGCCATCTTCTGACGAAATAGGTGACTTCTCAAGAGCTGGACTGCGTGCCAAAAAAAAGGTTGTGCTTCTTGTAGGGGAGTGGGGTGGCTACAAATACCACAGTGGGGTAGATGAGAGGAAGGTGAAGAAATAGCTAAAGAAAATTAACATGAAGGTGAGCCTTCATCCTGTGAAGTACAATATGGATCTTAACTAGGAATGAGGCAGGTTCCCTAAGTTCAGAGATAGAGTAGGCAGAGTTGAGTTATAACAGACGGTAGAAAGTGAGAAGAATCTGGGGTGAATCCTGGCCTTGTGTCTTGGCTTACCTAGGGCAGTTTAAGATCTATCACCCGGATGACCTATTCTCAGGGGAAGTCATAGTACCCATATAGTTGATCACACTTTCATTCATTCTACAAATGCATGTGAAGGCAACCAGGCCCTATCTGAGGCAGTAGAGATAGTGAACAAAGCAACATCAATACTCACCTACCTAGGGTTTAATACCAGTGAAGAATCACAAGTCCACTAAAATGTCACATGATGGTATAATGGCCAGAATCATTCAAAAGGGCCCAAGACTCATTAAGGATAAATAAAGGAATCTTCCCTAGGGCAAAAGGTCACAGATGCTAGGAGGAATGGGAACGAGCCATGACCAGCAAGGCAAAAGTGCTGGGTAATAAAAGGCATCAGGAAAGAAGACTCTTTAAGCAGAGAGTACAGAAAGGAAGGAGAGAGGCAGAAGTGTGCCAGAGAGGGGGAGCAAGGTAACCTGCCACGCAGAGGTGCCTACCACCCAGATTCAATCATCCCAAGTGTGTTGTTCCCTGGAAGGCCTAATTGAGTCAGTACCCTGCCCTTCTCCACTCCCAGAAAAACACTGTAATTCTTTCTGGACTTCTCTCTATTATTTAAAATAGAGTCTTCTCTCATACACTATATCCTGACCATAGTTCTCCCTGTGAAATTCACCTTCCTTGATCCTCTGGAGGCAACCGCTCCACCGCCATTTGTAAACTGCCCTATTCATGTATTCTTGCCTGCTCAAATAAACTCCCAATTTACAGTGTTCCCAAGTTTATCCTTCAACATCCCTCCAAAAATATCTTCTTCTTGTTAGATAGTGAAACTCTGAATTGCAGAAGGCAGGATTGCTATCACTAAGCACCCAAGGACAGGGCAATCAAAGAGACTACCCTGTAAGAATCAGTGGATTGGAAAAGGTGTAGTTAGGATAGGAAGAGCCCTTCTCCCACACAGTGCAGAGAATGTCCATGACTGCCAACAGGACAAGTGTTTAAACTCAAAGAGAGGGTATGGTATTGCCCAATAAGAAGTCCTTGCCTCTGCCACACACCACCAGCAAAGTCACCTGAGATCAGAAAGCAAAGGAGGCCTGTGTCAAAGAACTGGTTCCATGAGAGAAGGAATTGTAGAAGGCTGAAAGAGGGGCAATAAAGGGAACTCTAGGGAGGGAGGGAGAGAGGGAGTGAGGGAAGGAGGGAGGGAGGGAGGAGGGAGGGAGAGAAGGAAGTCAAGTGAGATGAGACCCAAAACATGAATGGAAGAGTAAGGCATGAGTAATAGATGATGTGTTATTTCAAGAAATTCATTGAAAAGGGACCATCTGATTCAAGGAAAGGGGCCATCTAATCGGGAAGGGAGCAGAATGTGTGTGGGGGAGGGGTTGTTTTGAGAGGGAAAGTATGGAGATGAGAACATGTTGAGATGATGGACAGGTAGGGGCCTGGGGACTATGGGCAGGCTATGACCAGAGACCCCTTCACAGGAAAGAGGGTGGGGCTCTGGAGGACTCACAGATAGAAGGGGCATACTCACAACCTTGACTTGTGGTTTGTTTTTACAGCTCTTTTGTGTTTTTGATCACCTTCCTGCCTAAACTCACTGTATCCCATGGGAAGACCCAGCTTTCAGCTTCATAATATAATTCCTCAAGTGCCCGACTGAGGCAAGTCTGAAGACCAAGTGCTTTTGGTTCTTAAAAATTGGGCGTCAAGTTGGATGGTGATACAGATGGAGACCCATATTGGAACACCGAACTGAGCACTCCACGGTCCAAATGAGGAGCAGAAGGATGAAGAAAATAAAAAAAAGTAATCAGGACTGCGAGGGATGCGAGCACCCACTGATACAAGGGGACTGATATAATGAGAGTTCACCAAGGCCTGTTGGACTGGGACTGAACGAGGACATGATCCAACCAGATTCTCTGAATGTGGCTGGCCCGGAGCCTTTTTGAAAGGCCATTGACAATGACACTGGGACTTGCTTCCTCTGCATATACTGGATTTTGGCGCTCCAGTCTGTTTGGACTCTCACCTTCCCTGGACCTGGAGGGAGGGGGGAGGAGCTTGAACTTCCCACAGGGTGGGAGACCCTGACTGCTCTGGGGGGTGGAGAGGGAGGAGGAGAGGGAGTGGGGGGAGTGAGAGGGTGTTGGGAAGAGGGGCTGAAATGGAAACTTTTATAATTTAATAAAAAAAAATAGGACATGGAACTAAAAAAAAAAATTGGGCGTCAAGACCAGGCTGTTAAAGTCAGAATATAGTCCCATGAACCAGCAGTTGTGGGGCAAGGAAGAAGTCACAACCAAGAAGCCAAAGAAGACATTCAGGTAAATTTTCCTATCACACCGGAAGGAGGTAAAATGCCTTCCTTGACTGAAGGAAAACCGCCTAGAGAGACGTCAAAGGTGGTGCCACTTTAAAGAGAGGCACCAAGGGTTCTTCTTCATGTTCATCACTATAGTGATGCCACATTGGTCCATTGCTCATATATGATTCTGGTGAATGATAATACAGAAGCTGGAATCATTCTGGAATTCAAGTCCTGGCTGTTCATATCCCTCCTAATCTATAATCTGCATCAGCATCCCTGCTGTTAAAAAGGAGAGAAGCTAGAGTTCACTTGAGTGTTTGAATGAGGAACAAGTTAGGGGACTCCCAGGACAAAGGAACTATGTTCATAGGAAGCTCTTGGAGGAGAAAGATGTGACTCGCTTTGCTATCTCGAGGCCCGTATGGTTATCCTACACCAGGGCAAAATGGTGGGACTTTTGCTTTAGCGCTCCCAGTAAAAGCTTTGAAAAATCCAATTCAAAAGCACATCAGAGATGTCAAAAGCACAATGCCAGGCAATGAACTACGTAAGCCTTGACTTTTGACCATTGCTTTCTACTTCCCCCACCTTAGACCTGTTCTAATTATTATAAGACAGTGTAAGGGGAAAAACCTGGTCAGGTTCCTGATGCTTTCATTACTGTCAGTTCAACGACCAAACAATGACGTAGCTCAAGATTTGAAGCCTGCTTTTACATTTTGTGTTGTATTGTTGCCTTAGTTTCCTGTTAAGAGATGCTGGATCAAACAGAACATGAGTTTTTACAAGTAGTCCACTCTCTATCAAACAAGCCATCTGTTCTCTAGTTTAAAAGTAGCCCGATTGTCTAGTACAGTACAACAAACTCCCCAGCACTTTGTGACTTAAGACAAAAACTTCACTTTCTTTCCCATGATTGCTGAGGTTTATGGGCTCAGGTGGTCTTGCTTACGGGGTGTCTCTGAGGTAGTTACAGTCAGATGGTGATGTGGGACTGCAGTCTTGTAAAGGTGGGGCAGGCTGCTAAGTGGGAAGAGCAAGTCCAGATGACAATCGAGTGAAAGTCTGTTTCCTGACAAAGTCTCTCCTTGTCCAGCAAAGTGTTAGGGCGATTTGTAGAACTCAAGACTCTATTTCATTAATGGTAACACCAGAAGCTTTTTGGATGCTCGTGGTGGGTCAGGGCAGGAGACAGACACAGATCTGAGAAAGTTCAGTGGAGGTCATAGAGACCCAAAGTAAAGGACATGAGTTGTCCAGTTGGAGGCCTTGGGGTCCACTGACCATCGTGGCCCTTCCTATGTTTTGTTCAGTTGCTGTGGATATGGTGGACATCCTCATTCTGTCTAGCTTCCTCTTCCCCATCTCTCAAAAGAAGCTAATGATGCTTGTGTTACAGGGCCCTGGTGAAGGGCAGTGCTTGTGTGTTTGGTGCTTGTTGAGAATTTGAGAGATAGCAGGAGGCTTCTCATCCAGTGCTGAGTCCAGAAACAGCCCAACGGATAAGATAGCCCAGTGGTAAGAAACTGAAGTTCTGGGATCTCTGATGTAATCGGAGTCAAACATTTCTTGGACTATTTTAAGCTCAAACAGGAAAATGTCTTTGATGAACATACTTGCTTCTACCTGCATACGTATCCTCTAAAGAAAACCACAGCCATGGCATGCACTGATGACTTGGGTTTTATTACACTGGTTAAAATACCTTTCCATTCTGTGAGTCTGGCTCTGGGGAGAGGAGAGCTCAGATCACAACATGCTCTAAGTGGGTGTGTACCGGAAATGCCCACTGCTAGTCCTTTATACATAGCACCTCTCCCATAAACTGTCAGATCTCCTGGTGACAGCTAAATATGTGCTTTAGATGTGTGTTAAAATTCAGGCATGCCAGGCAGGCTCGGATTTCATCTTGCTGAATCACCTTCTGCATGGGTCCTGGAGCAATAACCCCAGCTCCGATTAAGTTACTATCAGGTAGAATTACAATGGAAGAGTCTGGCTGGGGAAATGGTCTTGGGGTTTAAGGGCATCTCAGAGTTCTTACTGCTTGAATGCCTTTATTAAAAAAAAAAAGTACGAAGAGGGCATTTTTTTCTGCCCTAAAACATTTTGTGGGACTTTAAAACCCAATTTTACAAGCTAGCTAAAACTGCCCCAGCAGGAACAATTTATAATTCCATCAGTACTGATGCTTGGACAAGCCTTCTGCTCAAGGGGCATTGAAGCATCCAAAGCTAATTTGAGTTCCCAAGAAGATTTCAAAAATCATGATACCTCAATGTTGGGGTGGGTACAGAGCCAAAGTCTGCTCTTTCTACCACAAAGAAAGAACTAAACAAAATAGTGGGGCAGGGGTGGGAAGAATCTGACTAGGTAACTTTGGTCATTAGCCCAGAACAATGGTGAAATTTAGAGTGGGCAAGTTCCTCACCATCTTCCCTGGTCAAATGTGAAGCTTGGTGATGAGTGAGATGAGAAATCAAGTACAGTACTGACGCCTTTAGCACACTGGGCCAACCCATGCTCACACATGGATGGTTCTTGGTTTCTTTGACTTCTAAGGGAAATGTTTTCTTTCTTTCTTCCTTTCCTTCTTTCTTTCTTTCTTTCTTTCTTTCTTTCTTTCTTCCTTTCTTTCTTTTTTTCTTTCTTCCTTCCTTCCTTTCTTCCTTCCTTCCTTTCTTATTTTTTTGCAAGGATCTGTAAAAATCTTTTACAGATTTTGGGTTTTGAGATAAAGGGATGAAATCATTATCAAACTTAAGCAGGAATAGACATGGAGGCAACCCGTGATTAGAGAAAATGAATACAAGTCACCTAATGAGTTTTTCTTGAAGTTCTCAGCACATATAAACCTATGATTTCAAAGTCAACATTGTTGAACCATAGAAATAAAAAAGTTAATATCACAAGGAAAATATTCAAATAATGCAGCCAAGCATTAATGAGAGACATGAAAATGATGCGGAGATCCAATGTTCCCTGAGCTCCAAATGCCACATTTGAAGGGGGAGTAGTGATCATTTGGGACATATACAAAGGAAAGAGTGCAGAATAGGAGAAAGATGTAGTAACGGAACATAGATAATCTTCAAGAGCGGAAGCTGCCTAGGTGAAGGAGAGAGACCAAGAGGCAAAAGGAATATGCTGCCTGTTTTACTTAAGCAGTGCTGTCAATTTTAGCTGGTTTCCATGATTGTTCCAAGACTAGGTTTAAGGTGCATGATCCACTCAGGTATAGATGAGCATCTCCGTAGGAGTGAGTTCCCTGAGATGATGAGGTCAGAAGGTCCTTAAACAGTGATACAGTAGAGAGATGCGCCTGAGAAAGAGCTGGATGGTGAGGCTCAGAGGTATGATGGCTGCGGAAAGAATTCAGCTCCATCAATGAATCCATTTCTGGCTCTTGTCCAGTTATTTCACATGACTCTGAATATTTGCCTTCTGAGCTTCAGCTGCTGCATTCGGAAACGGAGGTGACAGGTTCTGCCTGATAATGTCTTGGTAAATAAATGTACTATTGACTAGAGATCTACTTTTGCACCTGCTCTTACCCCAATCATGCGTATTAGAGGCTTTATGGCCTCTATTGTCAAACTTAAACTTTCTAAATTCTCTCTTTTCTGGAAACTTGGACTACAATGCTTCATTTCTCACCACAGTGTGTGGCCATGTCCTCACCCTCATGTATCTGCTGGGAGCAAGTCTGGAAAGAAGCATCAGGAAGAAAGCAGCAAATTGGGGAGAGGAAGAGCACGAATCCTGGCCCCATGTACTCACAGCCAGAACTATTAGCCAGGGATTAGCAGGGAGGTTACTGTGTTTTGACTTTTATATGAACACTATTTTTGTTTGGTTTTCATAGAATAAAATATCCATTGGATACAGGGCAGTCTTCCTGAAAGTTGATGCTGATGTTGACATTACTCCATGACAGACAAGCGAGAAATGTGGTGTTTGTTAAGTGTGTTTATAGGCATGCCAGATACATCCTGGACATACATATAGCAACACCCTTCTCACCCAAGCACAGTTGCCTCCAGCTCAAGCTTGTATCTATATTCATGAAGATATAACCCACATATGCAGACATCTAAAAGCCCTTGCTTGACTCCGTATCTTCCGACTTTATTATCCCCGAGTTCCTAGTGAAATAAACACAGAAGTACAACTATTCCCACAGGAAAACGACATTGGCATGGGGACTAGAGGGGGGGGGGATATAGTCACATCTTAGCTGCATTAGTAACTGCTCGGCTTTAGATGAAGCCAGGACCAGGACCCAAGTCTTCATAAATTCTCACCAGTAACACACAGACACACACATATATGTGTCTTCACACACACACATGGGGGCACATATGCACATACCACTCTGCATACAGTGACTTTTAAAGTGTTTTTAATGCAATTTAATGTCATACAAACCCATATAAATTACACAATTCAATAATTTCTACTAAATATATGGAAATGTATTTGAAATCATCACATGCTGTCAGAACCGCCTCTGTGCCTGCCTGTTGCAGTCTGGCATTTTTTAACTCCCACACCACTACTGACCATGAGTCCACATCCTGCTTTTATAGATTTACTTTCTAGGGCATGTTACATAAATGATAGCAACCAATATATAATATTTCTCCTAGTTTTAAAGTAGAAAACAGTCCTTTGGCCAAAAAACATGATGTTACCTACAGCTTTTTCATAGGGTCCCTTTATGAAGTTGAGGAAATTATTATCTACTCTAGTTTTCTGACAGATTGTTTCCATCATGAATAGTATATTTTGTAAAGTGAGTTTTATGCATCCAATTATATGGCCATGGGTTTTTGTTTTTATTTATATTACCATATTAATATGACATTCATTACACTGACTAACTTTTAGATACTAAATCAACGTTATTACTGGGCAAAATCTGAATTTGACAGAATGAACAATCCTTTTTCTATGTTGCTGTGATAATGTCTTTGAGAGTCTGAACCAAGATTAATGAGGAATCTTGCTTTGCAGTTCTCTTATAGTGTCTTTGTCTGTTTGGGGTTTGGGGGTAATGTTGGCTTCCTGGAAGTTAGGGACTCTTACCGTGCTGTGTGGAAGATTGCGTTAGCATTCCTTACTTTGACAAACCACCAGAGAGAACAGCCTAAGAGGAAGGTTTTCCTAGGTGTGGCGTTTCTGTGGTTGCAGTTCACACTTGGCTGGAACCATTACTCTGGGGATGAGACGAGGCAGACCTTCCCTGCAGCAGAAGCATGGCACACTGGGAAACAGATTAGTAGCTGGAGGTCAGAGCTAAGATGCTCTCTTCACAGACATACCCCAAGTCACCTTCCTTCACCCAGGCCCTGCCATCTCCAAAAAGAGAGTCTCAAGCTGAGACCAAGGCATCGTCAACACAGGAGTTTGCAAGAGACATGTCACACTGAGAGCCCGGCTGGGTATGTTCTGAAAACTCAGCTTGTCCATGAGGGGATAGTTCCCAAGAATAAGCAAATGCTCACTTACAACTGTCCAATCCAGATGTTCTATTTCTTCTCCAGAGAGTTTTGCTCTGTGAGTCTTACTGTGTCATTTAAATTGTCAAATTGGTTCATATCATTCTGTTTGTAGCATAGATATCTTCATAATGCTCTTACTGCATGAAGATCTGTTGGCAATGCTTTTCTTACTCTCCTGATTTTGACAACTATATCTTCTATCTTTTTTTTCAGTCTAGAACATGTTTCTCATCTTCAATACTATTGCTATTTAGATATAATCATTTTATTGTAAAAGGTAGTCCCTTATTACAGTGTGCTTAGTAACGTTCTTGGTCTCTACCATACTAGACATCAGTAAATTATAAGCCATAAAGGCTCTCTTGGTTTAGAGTTCATTGTTCCTATATCATAACACAATGAAGGTGTGGGAGACAACGGCCCCTCCTACCAACACAGTGAAGGTAGTATGTGGCAAAAGAGAGTACAAGAAAGACAGGAGAAAGGACCCAATTATCCACATTCATGTTAATGGTTTTAATAATTGATGTAACTCCCTCCTAGGACCTGTTCACCTCTAGAAGTTTTCATCCCACAGCGCTGCTGCATTGGGAATTAAGCTTTCAACACAAAGGCCTCAAAGGGAACATTCAAACCACTGCCTGACCTTTTCAAAGAACTAACTTCTGTTTTCATTTATTTTATCTATTTTTGTTTGTTTTTCATTCCATGCACACCTGCTCTAATCCTTATGATTTCCTTTGCTTTCTTTAGATCAGACCTCTCTATATACACTTTCTTAAAATGTAAACTTACAGTATTTATTTTTGGCAGACAGAATGATTTTAACAGAACATTGGTATTTTAGGTATTTTGATCTCGAATTGCATTTCCTTTGATGTGTTAGATTATTTGACGAAGGATCTAGCTGGGAATGAATAGTAAATACAACTAAACTGGCATCTTACAAGTTGGTAAAAAAAAAAAGCTGCTAATGTTTGCTGGTTTGAGAAAGGGTCTCATGTAGTCAAAAACAGGCCTGAGCTCCTCGTTCACCTTCCTTTAGCTCCCAGATGTGGAGATTTCATGTGTGCTTAACCACACCAGTAACAAACAAATCATTCCAATTAACTAAACACTTAAGATCTATTCCAAAAGGAGGCACATGAATGTCTAATTCATTTTTGAAAGTGATCTCCATTATAATTCATCAGAAAAACCCTTTTTAAACACATATAAAATACTTAGTAACTAGAAGGACTAAAATTACCAAAAAAAAAATGACATCAAATACTGATGAGATACGAACTTTGAGGTACCACTGTCTGGAAGTAGAAAATAGCACAAATGCATTGGAAAATGACTTAACTATACCTTGGGGAAGTCAATCATACATGAATTCATACATTTCAAAAAGATCATGTGAACAAAATAAAGCAGGACTGGGGCTATGGCTTAGTTAATAGCATGCTTATCTCACGAGTATGAGAACCTAAGTTTGATACCCCCAAACCACATACAAAAGCCAGGTATGGTAGTATACACCTGTAATTCCAGATGGATACTTCCTACTCACTGGTCAAGGAGCCTATCCTAACCAGAGAACTTGTATCTAATGAAAGGAATGACAGCCAGTGTGCTCTGGCCTCCAAATACACATGCATAAGTGTGAATGTACACATGAACACACCCAAAAACACATGTGCATTCTCAAGTCCAAATAAGATAATATTCTACTTTATTTCATTAATACAACACTTAGAGAAAATTGTGTAAAAGGTTGTGGAGAGGTTCCCAGATGCCCAGAACTGAAATAATCACACAGAAACTATATTATTTAAATCACTGCTTAGCCTATTAGCTTTAGTATTGGCTAGCTCTTACATCTTAATTTAACGCATTTCTATTAATCTGTGTATTGCCACGTGGCTGTGACTTACCGGCAAGTTTCCTTCCTGCATCTGTCTCTGGCTGGGCTACATGACTTCTCCTGACTCCACCTTTTTTCTCCCAGCATTCAGTTTAGTTTTCCCCCATCTAGCTCTATTCTACCCTATTCAATAAAAGCAACACATATACAGAAGGACTTCCTACATCAAAAAGTAAACTAATCAAAGTTTACTTTAAAGAAAAAAATCTTAAGCGGGCCAGGAGATAGTATTCCTAAAAGTCATTTCTCCCCTCCATGTGTGTGCTTTGGCACACACTCCTCCAAATAAATAAACCTATTAAAATGTTTTGACATAAAGGAAAAATATTATCTCAGTACAGACCCACCCATTTCTTTTCCCTCCAAAGTCTAAAGAGGCACAGAGAATGTTTTGGGAATTCACTGACACAGACAGGCTTGAAGTGTACTGTCACCCTCTCTCGAGATCCCTCTTGCAGACAATTGGATTGTCCCCTGAGGTGGAAGAGCTGAGTGACCCGCCAGGAGTTAACTGTCATAAGTATGAATTGCATTACATCTCATGTGATTGTTCCATTAACTAGCAGTAAATATTCTTTCCTTCTTTAGAAAATAAGAAGTTCTAATAGCTCTCTGTTGTGCTCTAAGGGGGCCTCTTGCATGCGTTTGAGATGTGAGTCTGCCTGTTTGGAGGTGGCTGGCTTCAGATTTCTGCACCAGGGTTTTTCCCACCACCTGTAGTGTAAAATATCTTCACAGAAAAAGTCTGCAATTGATGAAGGGGCCAGATAATGAAGAAAATTCTAGTTTATGCCAAGGCAGTAAGATTTTATACTGTCTAAACTGAGAGACATGTAGAACCTCTTAGGAAAATAAAAGAATTATCATACATGTATGGAGACTAGGCATGGTGTCAGTGTGAGCCCGGGTGAAGCCATGGCCTGAATTAAGATGGGGAGTGGAGAGAAGATGGAATTCAGAGGCATGCAAGCAGCAGAAACACTCTGGCTTTGATGGTGGATGGGATATGGGAAGTGATGCAGAGAAAATCGTGATCACCCCAGGTTTCTGCTCAGGCTGCTGGATATGAGGTAGTACATGGAAGCAATCCGGAGGTGGGGAGGTCAATGGTGAATTCCATTTGGGGGCGTTCCAGGCTGGACGTACAGTAGGGTCTGCTGGGCAAGCGTGGGTGCACAGCACTGAATCTCAGCTTGCCTGATGCTTAGAATATACTCATGCTTAGCATGAGCTGACTGCAAGGGGAAGTCTGGCTTCTTGTCCCTGATGTCACTGATGCTTCCCTCCTGGTCATCATGTTTGAGGAAAACTGGACAAAATGACCAGTCTTCTCCTCTTGGTGGTTCTGTATCACGGTCTGAATCCTCCCATCTTCTAGGGAGAGGAAACTTTTTGCCCTTCAGCCTAATATGCCTGGTGGTTTAACCTGCAGTCACCTCGTCACAATAGGACCTGTATTCATATGACACTTATTAAGCTTTTATCTAACTTCAGATTCTGAGCAAGAATATCTAAACCAGATATGCAATGTGTGTAAACATGACCTGTGCATTTGAGCTCGTAGTGAAAACACGTATAAACACAGTTGTGACATGAGGCAGTCACTAGAGTCCCAAGGGGATAGCTGAACTTCAGTGGGATTTAGAGGGTCAGACTGCACTGAGAAAGAAAATAGGGGCAAATACCAGAGAAGGGGTAGTTTTAGGCCTGACAGTGAGAATTGGCTAGTCAATGTAGGACATAGAAGATGAACCATGTCTAATAATAAGCTCATGTAAAGACCTGTGGTGTGAGAGAGCCTGGTGTATTGGTACTTGTTATTGCAGGGCACTTGGTGTGGCTGAACTGTAATGTACAAGGACAGAAGTGTGTGAGGTAAGCCTGGAGGGAGCCTAAGTGGTTTGTTTATAGAGCAAGTGCTAAGCCTTGCATGGGGTTTAATGTTCCACGGGCAAGGACAGCCCTTCTCTCATGTGTCCTTTTTCCACTAGAAGTGCATTACCCACTTGGAAACAGAGAGGCAGTGACTGCAGCAGCATCGTGAGTGTTCAGGAAAGGACTCTAGCTGGCTAGGGATGATGTTTGCGACTGGAGTAAATGCGGCTGTGTCGTCAAGGGCTGGAATTTCAGGGACAACCCAGCCAACTGGAGCTGACCTTGGGCTCAAGTTCCAGTGCCTCTGGGGTGCAGCAGTCATGGGATCTGACACAGAACATTTCCGTGGCTCGGGGTGACATGAAAAGTGAGAGGGTGTGGGCCCTGGTCACTGGCCTAACTACAGTTCTTGCTTGAAATAGATAATTAACCCTCCTGGGTAGAACAAGTTAGTTCGACAGGACACGGACATGGCCAGGTTCCTAGAGAAAGTAGCCACCAGAGCAAGAGCCAAAGAGACCACCAGGACTCAAACGTATGTAGAAACTTCAGGCCCACACAGTTGTAAAATGCAAGGGTGTGACAGCAGTTATGGACATAGCTGTCCACACACACACACACACACACACACACACACACACACACACACACACGACAGACATGACATGAATTCCTGAGGGGATGCACTAGCTTCTGGGTTTATTTACAGACTGTTTTTATGACAATCAAATTTGATCCTCCATTTCATAAAGGAAGAAACCCTGACACTACCATCAAACTTCCCATGAAAGCTACCAGATTTCCTAGCACCTAAGAGGCTACACAGGGTAAGAATTAGTATTTTATGCACCACTAATGTGATAAAGTACCACTAATTCTAATACTTAGGCAATGATAAGGCATGGAATTGGCATTAGTCAAAGTTTCCCATGTTCCCTCCATAGAAGGCATTTGCTAAAGAGCTCTTCTTAACCCCATTGTGGTTTACTACAGTCATGTGGCTAATTTAGGTTAATGAACTGTGAATGAAAATGACCAACTAACTACTTACAAGTCTGGGACCCTTAAGGCACCCCTGTCCACCTCATAGAGCTACCATATGGTCTAGTGGCAACAGTGGGAACAGTATGCAAGACACAGGACTTGCTAGCATGACAGTGCCATCAAGTCCTGTGTCAGCTCGGACAAGATTTCTCTGTGCTCCTGCGAGTGGTTGAACCTAGGGAACAAGCCGTGGATACACGTGCAAACTTGGAAACAGCAGACGTTACTCATATCCATCAGTCTCTTTACTCCCTTCCTATGTGCATATTTTATTTCTTTTTTTAATTGTTTTTTTTATTTTACATACCAATCACAGTTTTCCCCTCCTTTCCTTCCTCCCTCTCCTCCCATCTCTCCCACCCCACCCAAGTCCAGCCTCGCACCCACTCCTATGTAAGGGTATGGCTTTCCATGGGGAGTCAATAAAGCCTGGCAGATTAATTCTGGAGCCACTGACAGTGAGATCAGGATCTATCCCTGGTGCATTATCTGGCTTTTTGGAGTCCATTCCCTTTGGTGGGAGGCCTCACTCAGCCTTGATGCAGAGGGGAGGGGCTTGGTCCTACCTCAACTTACTGTGTCAGACTTTGTTGCACCCATATTTTAAAAAGAATATTGCTATGGGACAATGGTCTTGTACTCTATCACTTATATTGTTTTAATAAAATGATGATTGGCCAATAGCCAGGCAGAAAGTGACTAGGCAGGAAGTAGAGGCAGGGTGATGAGAACAGGAGAATTTGGGGAAGAGGAAAGACTCAGTCTGCAGTCGTTACCTAGACACAGAGGAAGCAAGATGAGAACGCCTCGTTGATGAAAGTTACCAAGCCATGTGGCTGACACAGACAAGGATTATGGACTAATGTAGAATTTGAGAGCTAATAAGAAGCCTAAGCTAAAAGGTCAACCAGTTTATGATTAATGTAGACCTCTGTGTGTTTTTTTGGGACAGAACACAGCTGTGGGACTGGATGAGACAGAAATCTCAGGCAACAGAAGATAGTGTTTAGTTCTGATTAATATCTGTTCTTTCCTGGAATACCTCAGTTTTATATACCTTATTCCATCCTATCCCAAGCACATTCAAGTAAGTGCCATGTTTAATCTTCATTGTTGACTTGACTAGATTTGTAATCACCATGGAAGTAAACCTCTGGATAAGAGGCAGGATAGACAGACAGAGGAAGCTTGGGGGACCTAAAAATGGAGAGAAGACCCTCACCCAGGGACACAGTTGAAACTCCTTAAGAGCAGAGAAAGAAGAATGCCAGGTAATTAACAACTACATTGTCCCTTTTCCTCTCCCAGCTGTAGGCCTATGATTTCCTTGCAGTGTCATACCCAGGCTCTCAGGGCTGTGCTTATTCACTTCTTGAATACCTCACCTCCTCCACCCTTGTGCTTAAGCCTATATTAAAATATCTTTAACAAAACCTCCAACTCTGCCTCATTATACTGAAATTCTCTTCAACATTAAAGTTAAAAATTCCAATCTGCCTTCATTGGAGGACATAAAAGATGAGAGAAATTCTTTGCTTCATGAAGGTGACAGTGTAGAACTGTCTCTACTCACTGATAACACGTAGGTCCACGCTGACATTTCCAGAAGGGTTTAACTGAGGAAGAGAAGATCTGAATGTGGGTGGTACAATCATATGGCATAGAGTCTGGGACTGGATAAAAAGAAGCTGCACTGGGCACCAAAATGCATCTCTCTCTGCTTCCAGGAGGTGGGCATAAAGTCACCAGTTGCCTCCTGCTGCGGTCACCATGGCTCCTCGGCCACGATGGAATATGCCCTTGGAGTATGAGCCGAAACAAACACCTCCTCCCTTAAGTTGCTTTTGTCAGCTATAACTGACTATTGAGTCCATGGGTTACAATTTCCCAGTTTGGATTTTAATCCCTGGTTGCTATAGGCACTGGTACAAGGAAGACTGGGGAAAGCTAGCTCATATATTTGCAGCCATTTAGAAAAGAAATAATACTAAAGACTGGGGAAAGGGATGAAGACGGGAGGTAACACATGACTGGTCTAAGGTTGGGGAAATTGATGATGCAGCCTATCTCACAGAAAGGACCCAGAAAACTTCCTTGAAAGAAATTTAAAGGGCAATGTTTTTACAAGGGTCTTGTGGGAATTTTTAATACAAACAAAGACCCTAGCACCCACATTCTAGATTTTAACCACTATTTTCCTCTAAAGGAAATTGGGGTTCTTAGAATTGTTGATGGATACAAACAGTAGAGCTGGCAAAGTACAAGTTGAGCCTGGAACAATTTGCTGGCCCAGAAGGTGGACATGGGCCACCATAACATAGGGGCCTACTGGTCCAGAAGGTGGACATGCTAACAGAATATAGGGACCTGCTGAAGAGACAGGTGAAGCTTCACGCAGCTCAACTGCAGACAATTTAGACCTCTAATAAGCTTGTGTCCTACAGAGAATAACCCCTAGAATTCAGCAGGAATCCATTGGTCTACACCTACATGGTTACATAAACGAGCGTTAAAGAAATCTAACTAGCATACAGAAGTATGTAGGCAAGTCTAGACAAGGACTAAGGAAAAGGTCACCTTGGCACCAATTAGAGCAACAACCATTTTAAGCAAGAACCTCCAATCAATGCAAAACAAAGAAACAAAGTCTAATGACAAAGGGGATTTTCAGATAGTCTGGCAGTGTCTTCCACAAGAAGAGATAAAATTAGCTGCCTCCTGCTATGCTGAATTAGAGTCTGTACAGGAGACATATTTAAAGCACATTAGTGTGACAATTGGCAAGGTCTGGATTGGCCTGTAGACTGGAAGAGAGCGACAACTGCGTGAACACTAACTTCTTGGTTTTGACAACAGTGTCAGCATTACAGGAAGTCACGTCCTTGTTTCATGAGAAGCGAGCTGAGGGCTTTAGGGTCAGGATGCCTTATGGCAGATGTAGGTGCCGCTGACTGAGGGAGGCAGAGGAATGCTAACATCTCGGGAAGTTCAGTTAGAAACATATGGGGATTCTTAAAAACTTTTGGAACCTCTACTCAAGTTTGCAAGTATTCAAAATATGTTTTCAAAAATTGAAAATGGAAATTTCTCGGGGGATATCTACTTGAAAAAAATCTATGGCATCTCATCCAGGTGAACTGGAGGCAGACTATAGGTGGGAGGGTTTGATTTTTCTATTATATCAGTATGGATCCAGGGTTTCCTTCCCAATGTACATATCCTATAATTAATGTTTTTTAACATGATTCCATAATGCCTGTAGCAAATAAATGTTGATTCTGAGCATATGACCACATATGCATTCAGATACTGTGAATACTTGGCCTGTGATTCGCCAAGGTGATCTCTGAGAATGCCGTAGGTCGCACCACCCACAGGACATAATGGCCACCCTCTGTCCCAGTAAAGACTTTGGTTATCCTGCTGAATGTGTCCCCTCTCCAGCTTTACCTGACTGCTAAGAAGTCACCCACGTTCACAAGGTTTCAGCTTTGTCATTTCAAACTCTGGCTTCTAGTCATGTTGTTTGTCTTCTTGTTTGGCCAGTATCTAAGAGGAAAAGAAACTTAGAGTAATAGAATGCATGCACGCTAGTGAGAAAAGACACTGAACTGGGAGTCATACATACACCAACTAGTTGTGTGACTTTGGGCCACTCACTTATGTAACCCTCATTTGGAAAATCAGGAACTGGAAGACAATCTTTCCGAGAATGTAGTAATGGCTCCCTTTACCTTCAAAAATATCATTGTTATTAAAGGTAACATCCTGCTTACCCCAGACAAGTTGTTTATCCATGAAAATGGATTTGTTTTTCTGTTAAATAAAGCTGTCAGATATTTCACTTGATTCCCAAGGTTGACCTTTGTTTGAGTTCATGGCTTTGACATTGCTTTAGCCAAAAAAAGGATTATGACTAAGGGGCAGCATTCCCACACCCAAGTTCTATTTTATAGCAATGCCTGCCAGCTTTGCTATGTTTAGCTTAAACTATTTCTGGATGTGTAACAGTTAATCACCTCTTCCAGTGAAAAGTTGAAGGAGAAGAAAATGCTAGAAAAGAAAATAAAGTTTAAAAGGCTTATAATCCCTCCTTGATGCCCCATGAATTCTCCCGGACTCCTCCCTCCCCCATCTCTCTGCTATCGCTGCAAGAGCAGGTTTATGCGCTGTTTCTGTGTCTGGCAGCTCAGGATCCCATCAATCTCTCAGTACTGGCATGGCTTCTACAGCTCCAACTTGTCAAGTTGTTGGGAGAACCATGCCCAGTTTTGCACAAAAGGCAGGATTTGGGCATATGCATCTTAGAGTCATTTTCCAGGCTCTGCCTTTCCCCTTGGGGTATTCATCTATGCTTGTCTTTGGCTCTTTTCCCCCGTGTCCAAGTGTCTATGACATCGTCCTTTCTCTTCCTGACTATTAAACAAAACTGTATTTACTTGCTAAAGATTTTTCTTTGATATCATTGTTACTTTCTTCAAAGGGGAAAAAAGTCTAAGTAAGAAAGTTATGCTTGGTTTCCCTTATGAGGTCAGAGAAGGGCACACAATGAGAGTCTCTTATCCAAGAGGAATGAAAGGAATCTCAAAGATGGCCACAGGTACCTAAGAATGCTTTGTATAACAGAAAGCAAGGACAGTGAAAATGGGCTATGTCCGTTGATACAAGCAGGATAGATGGACCCTGAGTCTTAACAGACTCCAAAAGTCTTAAAGTTTCTATAAAAGCAAACATATTCTAATCCCTCTAACTGTCAGATATTAGAAATGAACTCTAATATGTTAGAGTCTAACACATTAATTTTGAAATCATAATAGTAACAATATGGAAATGATAAACATATAAAATGAGAGTTCATTGAAAATCCACAGCATTCTGTCATATTAACTTTCTTGTATTTTCTCATCTCTTGCCTATATGTTGCTTGTGTGCATATGTGTACACATGTGATTTGTGTGTGTGTGTGCACCTATGTGTGGTTGACTACGACATTTATCTCTCTGTTTCTCTTTACCATGGAGGCCGGATCTTAAAGCTTAAGAACCACATTGAAGACTTTTAGAAAGAGTCGTCCTATGTAATTCTGCATAGCTCATATTGAAACATATGTGGAAACACATGATTCTGAATGGTTCAAGAACACAATTTTTTGTTGAAAAATTTTTTTATACACTATATTCTCATCATGTTTTTCTCCACTCCTCCCAGACTTCATCCACCCAATTTCATGTTCCCCCTCTCAAATAAACAAATAGACAAACAGAAAAAAAAACAAGAAAAACAAGAAACTCTCTCTCTCTCTCTCTCTCTCTCTCTCTCTCTCACACACACACACACACACACACACACACACACACACACACACACACAATTGGAAAGCATAACATAAAAGCAAAAGATCAGTGAAACAAAGCAAAATTGCCCTAACAAATCAATACGAGACAAAAAGGCTACAAAACACCATTGAGTTTGTTTTGTCTTGGCCATCTACTGCTCAGCATCAGATCCACCCTTGAATGAGATAGTATTGGAGAAAATTAATTTTTTCTTTTGTAAGTCTATGTCAATTGCAGATAGCTTTTTGATTAGGAGTGGGAGCCTATGTCCACTTCCCCCCTTAGCACGTGCAACCTCTGCAGGCATTGTGCATGTTCCCACAGTCACTGCAATCCATGTGTGTCAGTCCTGTCATGTCTGGAAGGCCATCTTTCCTTGGAATCATCCATCACCTCTGACTTTTATATTATAACCTTGTGTCTTCCTCTTCCACCTGGCTCCCTGAGCGCTGAGAGAAGGGATTTGATGGAAACATCCCATTTAAGACTAAATGTTCCAAAGTCTTTCCCTGTCTGCACACAGTCCAGTTGTGGGTCTCTGTATTTGTTCCCATGACTGCAAGAGAAAGCTTCCCTGATGATGGCAGAGCAAGGCACTGATCTATGAATATACCAGAGTACATTAAATGTCATTTTATTGCTGTGTTCCTTTAGCACAGCAACAGGATTTGGTTTTCCCCTAGGTCCATGGCCTATTCTGTCTCTGGTTCTTGGCTACCCAAGCAGTGTCAGGCATGGGAGAAACACAAATTTGACCACCTGGAAAAATACGGTCTGTCTGCCTTTCTATTTTGCTAGATATACGTTCTTTATAATCACTGGGCTCTAAAATATTATGCAAAACAAACCACAAAGCTTAGAGAGGAAATGCAGTTAGGAGTACAAATTAAAAAATTTTGTCAGTTACATATGTTAAAATAACATTTTATAGATGATAAATAAAATAAATAAGAGATAAATAAAAACAACAACAAATGTGATAGTCAACCTTGAAAAAGGCCCAGTAGAGTCAGTGTTTGAGCATCACTGGGAGGCTATTGAAACAGGGTCGTCTGAAATAGACTGGGGAAGTCTAATGCAGATGAGAATAGCATGTGGTACTGATGTGGGATTCCCCTCTGTAGGCTGTGAATATCATTGGTTAATAAAGAAACTGCCTTAGGCCTATGATAGGGTAGAGTAAAGTTAGGCATGGAAAACTAAACTGAGTGCTGGGAGAAATGAGGCAGAGTCAGAGAGAAGCCATGGAGCCAGAGATAGACACACTGAAACCTAGCTCTTAGGCCATGAGCCTCATGGTAAAATATAAAATAATGGAGATGGGTTAATTTTAGATGTAAAATCTAGCTAGAAATATGCTTAAGTAATTGGCCAAGCCATGATTTAATTAATACAGTTTCTGTGTGGTTATTTCAGGAGTCTGGACAACTGGGAAATGAACAAGAGGCCTCCTTACTACATGATACAATCAATAGAAGGGGTAACAGACAGACAATGGAGATGCGGGTGTGTGTGTGTGTGTGTGTTTGAGCATTTCCAAATAGGGTTGGCCCATTGGGGTACAACATATTACAATCAATCATGGGAACTCATGCCAGTACATAATGCTTACAACATTTCCCCCCTACAGCAATTGTATTGAAAGCATGTTCATTTCAAAACAAATATTTATCAACTTTATCCCAATTGACCAATTTGGAACGTTGCTCCATCTGTCCATTTTTCTTTGCCTTTTATTTTTGCAGTGTGTGTGTGTGTGTGTGTGTGTGTGTGTGTGTGTGTGTGTGTGATGTGCATTTGGAGGCCAGATGTTGATATTAAATGCCTTCCCCTATCACTCTCTACTGTATGTTTGAGATAGAGTCTCTTACTTGGTCTGGAACTCACTGTGTAGAAAAACAACCCCTGGGATACCCTTGCCTCTATATCTCTGGTGCTGAAATTATAATTACACACCATCATACCTGGCTTCTTATGTGAGGGGTAAGGATCTGCACTTAGGTCCTCATGCTTATGAGACAAGTATTTGATTTACCAATTCATCTCTCCAGACCTTGTCTAATTTTCTTGATCAGTCTAGTTTAATATTACTCAATGTGGAGGACTGCAACCACATTCTCCATCACAAGATGGCGCTGGTGTCCAGTTTCACCGCCAGGTGAACAAGATACTGCACGTGTGCTCGGTAATTTTCCACTGCTGTCCCTGCCTACTTCCGAGGCATCATCTGGGATAATGGGCAGCGGACCAATCCAAGAGTGACACGTCCAAAGCAAGGACTGTTTCCTATATAAGGGCTGGGTTCCCCTTGTTCTGTGTCTCTGCCATGTAAGCTTATGCTCTCTCTCTCAAGAAGCATTAAAAGCTTTTCTACAGAAGGATCCTAGTGTACCGTGTGGTTCTTGCGGGCGAGACAGTAGCGCAGGACAACTCAATTTTGTTGTTCTTGCTAAGAACAAGCAGTAGTTTCATTGAAGTCTTCTGTTCTTTTGTTCTCTGGTTCATTTATTGTGTTCATGTTGTATTGTTCCCTTCTTTCTTCTTCATTTTCATTTAGTTTGTTCATGTTTTTCTAGATTCCTAAGGTAGAGATTTAGATTACTTCTTCTATGTCCTCTCTCCTAAGTTTTTTTAACTATACTTTTTTTTGTCTACTGTTTTAGCTACATCTTGAAAGACGTTGCAGGATAAGTTTTGTTTTGTTTTATTTGGTTTGGTATTTTTGCCAACATTAAGTCCAAAATAATTTCTGTAATAATAAAGCAAATGTACTCCCCCTTCCTTTCTGTTGAACATGGCAAAAATTCCTGATATATATATGCATATATATATATATATGCATATATATATATGCATGTGTGTGTGTGTTAAGAAAACTGTTAGATAGAAAGGAAAAGGAATAGGAATCCTGAGCACTGGCAGCAAAGAACAGTGGTATCAGAAGAGGCAGAGTGGATATCCTTACCTCTGACCCCAACCATTAATATGAAGAGGAACCTGCTTCCTGCTGCTTGTCAGCGTAGGCCAACTGGGCATCCCGGACTTTATGCCCACCTGAAAGCAATAAACTATGCCTTGCTTTTCCCACTGGAACAGTGTCAAGAAGCCTGACAGCAAGACTAAGAATTTTATAAAATAATAGCCAAAGTGTTCAGGTTTGAAGTGAGAATCGTTTGTCACATCAAGAGCCAGGAAATTCTGGACTTCAGTGTAAAAGACAACAAATAATGGCCAACATCAAGATGGTACTGTTGGTAGAACTGTTTGACAAGACCTTCAGAGCAGTGATTGTAAAAATGCTTTTCGAAAAAATTATCAACACAATGGAAACAAATGAAAAATGCAAAGTCAGCAAAGCAGAAAGCTTCGACAAGTAAATATGATCCATGACAGAATTTTACAACCCAAAATATGATCATTTAAAATATAGTGAATGGACACAGCAGTAGAATGGAGAAGAAAAAATAAAGGAAGAATTTGGAGTTGAAAACAACCTGAGGAAGGAGAACAGAACTTTGGGGGCTGGTGCCACTCTAATAAACGAGCTGCACCCATGTCATAAAAGCCTCAAAAAGAGAGGAGAAAGAAAATCAGGATTTAAAAAGAAAAAAAAAGTCAGGATGAGAAAGTGTTTAGATAAATCACAGAAAAAGTAATCTGCCAGAGTGGGCAGAAGGCACACAACTACAAATCCAAGAAACAGGGTCTCAAATCCATGGCAGCACACATCACTAGTCAGAGTCTATAAGCTATGGACAAAGAAAATGTCTTGAAAGTAGGGCAAGAAAAGCCCTGCCTACCCCTTGCACAAAATTAGTTCAAACGATATCGGGTCTAAACCACGGAAACCAGAGAGAGGGAAGTGATCCCCGGTTTCCTAGAGTGCTGAAAATCATTGTCAGCCTGTACTGTGTCCAGAAAGAAATTATCTTTTGGGAATGAGAAAAAAAAGTATAGACATTGTAGGTTGAAGGAAAAATAAGAGACTTCGTCCCTCGATGACATACCCTAAAAGAGCGGCTGGAAGAATTGTCTAAATAGAAGGGAATAGTAGAAGAATAGTTGGGACAGAGAAGAGGCAGTCGGAAGAATGGGTATGGGTGGAGGACGGACTGCTTCCCTCTTCGGTTTTCCATATCATGTTTGATTGTTGAATTAAATTATAGTATTCTCTCGTGCAGTTCTCAGGGTATAGAGAAGATCCCTGAAGTTCTGCTGTTTGTTTGTGACAACTAAATTGGGAGGATGACTTTGGCATGAGCTACACAGCAACCAGAAACAGTGGACACAGTCAGTGCCTGTTCTCTCCAGCAACAGCCAAGCTCCTAAGGAGAATCAACGTGAGTTACTTAACATAGATAGACTGAACTAGGATTAGAATCGGGCTTCTGGGGTGTCTTGTTTTAAGGAAGTAAATGGATAAGACATGAAAAATTGAAAGATCTATGCTTGGTGGAGTGAATGAAAATGGTCCCCATAGGTTCCTATGGAGTAGCACTATGAAGAGGTGTGGCCTTGTTGGAATACGTGTGGCATTGTTGGAGGAGGTGTGTCAATGGGCTTTCAAGTTTCAGATGCTCAAGCCAGGCCTATGGACTGACTCTCTCTCTCTCTCTCTCTCTCTCTCTCTCTCTCTCTCTCTCTCTCTCTCTCCCTCTTTCTTCTTGCTCTCTCTTCTTGTTGCCCAAAGATCCAGATGTAGACTTCTTGGCTTTCTCCAGCATTGTTTCTGCCTTCACACCACCTTGTTTCCTCCATGATGAAAACAGACTGAACCTCTGAATCTGTAAGTCAGCTGCAAATTAAATGTTTTCCCTTATAAGAGATGCTGTGATCATGGTGTCTCTTCACAGCAACAGAAACCCTAATGAAGACAAAGGGAGAAAGAAGGGAATCTAAAGGCAGCAAGAGTAAGGAATGACAGATAGACATTGTATGTGTTCTTTGATAGTTCTATCGGGTACACACAGACACATACACACCATGAAAGCAGAAGGGGAACTATGGGGGAGCCAAAGGACAACTGTAAGGAGCAGAGCAGAGGAAGGCCCAGAGTAAGCAACAGGGGTGAAAATATGTTTGAAAAGGGTGTACTAAAACTCATTATTTTTCTTGTATATTAACTAAAATGTTTAAAAACAATTTTTAGAAGACACAAATACAGACCAAGCAACAGCTTGTGAGGACACTGAGTCCCTGAAGACATAAGGGGTCTATTCCAGACCTGTACCTCAAAAAATGCCTAAGACTATGAGATGCCCTGCTCCTCTGTGTGTGTATGTTTGTGTGTACACGCGCAGATGCACAAGCATGCATGCGTGCACCTGTATTCATGTGGAGGTCACAATTCAGATCCTTGTTCTTTACTAAACCACCTTCCCAGCCAAGGAAATGGATCCTTTAAAAGGTGAGAGAGAGAGAGAGAGAGAGAGAGAGAGAGAGAGAGGACTTTGTTTGAGCAGATGTTCAGAGGCTTCTTCCGATGTGAAGACATAAAATGAGCCCAACACCATTAGACCGAAGACAGCACAAGGCACTTGAACACAGGGCCTGCTTGGTAAGCCTGGGAGGGAGCAGCTCTGAAATCAGCTGTGAAAGGTCCTGGCATCTGAGGAGAGTCCTCCCCAGGAATTAACAGTGGTTACCCAGGTTCAGGAAGCCACAGAGTAAGCCATATTCAACACACAATTACTGCTTCAATAACTGTGGAAGATCTTTGGCCGTCTGCATATTTCATGTCTCTAGCCTTAAGCTGAAAATGCCCTTGGACTAGTCTTGGCTAGAAGTCAGAAATGTCAGAAGTGTTTGGGCACTCTGACCCTTGGTCTGGATCCTAAGTGATCCTAAGGTGACTCATTTGGGGGGCATGGGGAGATACAATAGCTGTGAAGACCCACAAGGGGGAAGCTGTTGCCCTTTGACCAGAAGAATGGGATCTATCTCTGGGTGGAGACAAGCCATTGCCTCCTCCCTTAGGAGTTAATCCAGCCTGGCTAATCAAACACCTAGCCAAGGAACTATGCCTACTCTTCCCCGCAGGTGGGTTCTCCTTAAGTCGCACTAAAGGGACAGGAGGAATAGCTAGCCCTTTCAGGAGAGACAATATGCTTTTGTCTCAGAATTCCAGCTTCTAGAACGGTTTGTAAGCCACTACTGGGAGGTGATGTTGGGATGGAGACGCAGAAGGGTTTAACTTTCTGTTCTGTTTCTTTCTTATGTCTTACCCTTTCAGTTGCTGGCTAGAGTCTGAGATTGCTTTTCGGTCACTTTGGCCTTTCTTACTATTCCCCTCACCTTGTGGCTGCTTGTTCAGCCAATGGTGGCTATGCCGGTTTGCCTAAAGTGGCCTGGCTTTTTCTCTTCTCTTCTCTGTCCTCCTCCTCCAGGTGACTGCTGAGATTTCCCAGGTGCTGCTTTGCAGTTTTTCCTTTAAACAGGAACGAAATTGCCATTGAATTAAAAAAAAATTATCAGTTTATTCCTGCAAAAATGTAGTTACTCAAAAACGAAGAAGTCTCATGAACACAGTACTTCCCACGGAAATGATTGATAAGTTGATATGAATTATTTCTTCCAGTTACGTAAAAGTCAGTCCGAGGACAATACTGCACTTGTGAAAAGTCTCTCCCAAAGTCACAGAGCATGTTGGATTGGGCTATTGCCTTTCCTTCCTGTTAGCCTCCATTAGCCGCTGTTCAGCCCGGGGTTGCCTCCCGACTCACTAGGCTTCTTCACATGAGCGAGGAGGACCTTGTGCCTGGAAGCTTTCTCCATTTGAGACTCTGATCTTCTCCAAATACTTGTCCTGAGAACTCTCATCCCCTTAGGGATAAGCTCCCTATATCCGAGATTCAGGGTGCCCCCAGGAAGAGAGCCCCAGGAAGTCTCTGCTTGTGAGGATCAGGGCCTGAGGACCAGTCTAGAGTTGCCCGCATTTGATGTCAACACGGCTCAGCACAGGCCCTATACTGATTTTCTGGCCTTGTTCTGTTCTTCCAAGGCTGGGCCCAGACAGAGTCTACAGTGTGTAGTCATGAGAACACCTGAAAACGCCTCTCCCCTGATTCAAGGTCTCCAGTGTCTCAGAGAAGCTTGGATGTTGAAGCCTTGCAGACCTCACAGGAACTCTAATGAGAACAATTAAAACATTTCAATCCAGGTATTTGTAAAGCAGTTTAGCATACTGGGACAACAGTAAAGTGCTGAGAACCAGCCATGGACCAAAACAATCCCACCCTAACACATGCTAAAACAGCAGCAGTGTGGTGATGTGTCCTCACCGTTTGGGAATCAGAAAAGGTGGTCAACTCATTTCCAATTATCCTAAAAATGAGAGTGTTTTTTTTCTTTTTCTGTTGATTTTTGCAATTATGGGTCCCATGCAACAGTTGTCCATAGCTTACCAGTAACAATAAACTATCTCCAAGACACTCAGGGGACGCGACCCTTGCTGTTCCTTATGAAGATAACGCTTGAGCTCTTTCTTAGTTTCCGTCCACGTGAACAAACGCTGAGGCTGAGCATGTGAACTAACCCCGAGGCTTCATCTCTGGATGCCTGTGTTTTCTGTCCGTGTGCCTATCTGAAATGCATGACCTCTCAGAACCGTTTCATCAACGGTGATGTGGGAAGGCGCTGGGACTGGGCGCGTACAATAAAACAAAGCAAAACAAGAACAAGTACCAAAACATGGGTGACTTAATCTATACCGAACCTCATGTGACAAGCATGGCTGCACACAAGGGGATGCTCAGCTCTTTTATACTCCTTAACGCACACCTATTTCCGGAGTCTGAGAACACATAAACTGTGCGGCGTGAAAGGTGAATTTGAGGTGGACAGGAGAACTAAAGTGAGTACCGCGTTCTTTCTCCATATAGGTCACAGTCACATGGCCTGGTGAAGATGATAATGGGACACTTCTGCCACCTTCCCCCAATGCAGCACTCCCCAGCCTGGGCAGCACCCAAGGGGATGCTCTTCCTATTTTGTCTTTCTAAAATTTCCTATGCTTCCATAACTCTCAAATAGGAAGACAAACTTCAGTTTTCTTTGGACGCCAATAAAACAAGTAGAACCCCAGCTGGCCCTGCTCCCTTCACTGCCAGGGCCCAAGTTCATTTCCACAAAGTGGCCACCAAGGCACCTTTGGTATCGTCAGTGCTGTACTTTGCTTGCCCACTAGGGGGCTCCTTTGAGACCGGCTGCGGTCTCTTCTGCTGTTCCCACGCTGGAGAGCGAAGAAAGCCTTCCTTACCTTTGCGGTAGGGTGACACTCCCTAGTGGGCTCCAGGACAGGAGTTTGTCCCTACTTGTCTTTTGGTTTCCTGTCTTGAAGAATTAAGGTCCACATTCCCTGGGGTTTGTTTGGAAGACTCCTGAATGGTGCCACCTAGTTTTGTGTAAACAATAACTCGCCCCCATCCTGCCCATCGGTTCCCAGCAGAATGGTTCTGCCGATTTCGAGTGTTCAGTCAAGAGACAGCTATTATTATTATTCTGGGTCTCCTGACACCATTTGTGCTGTAAACCAGGAACTGGAGAGTGCGTGTTTCCTCCTTGGAGATATCTAAAATCTGTCTCTAAAGTCTCAAATCTCACAGTCTCCCCTTTTTACCGTCATTCTCTTGTGACAAGAACATTTCTTCACCCCAAGAGCACTTAGGGTCAGCAATTTTCTCCTGCAGACACAGAGTCATGCAGGTGTCTGCAGGCACGCCATCCTTCTGAGTCCCAATCAGTCATGAGCAGGAGGCAAAATCCGCACGTTTCCCTACGGTTGTGCTGTACCTCACTACAACAGTGGACAGACACTCCGGGAACCTTCAAACCCCTCAGAGCAAGAGTAAAATGTTCCTCACGCTCTCTGTTTTTATACCGGAACTAGTAAACTCTTTTAAACTGCACAAGGGAGACAAGGAAGGGAAGACAATAACTGGGCTATTTATTTAGCACATATGTGAGTAAAACTTTATAGCACACTGGTAATTTAATTACGTTTCTCCCTGCTATCCAAAACACGTTAAACCCACAGTTAATGCCAGGAAGTCAGATATGCCCTTCCTGGGAGATGGGTGATTTGGTTCACCATCTGGGGAAAACTGCAGCATAGCCCAGGGTTTGTAGAGTGCAGCATTCCTTAAAACCTCATCCAGTTGTTCCTTCTCGGAATTCTTGCAGGAACGCTCACAGACCCTCACCCTCACGGCTTCTCTCTAGCAGCCCCCAAGTGCCAGCGCAGCCAAACTTAGAGCGCAGAAGTGAAAGCGAACTCTTAACCGGTTGTGCTTATTATATACATACGGTGTGCATATTATTTTGCTTATAATTTCTGCATATTATTATAAATAGGAAAGACTTACAAGAGTCATCCACACATAGGGCCCTCACCAATAGCACCCCGGTTACTGGTATCTGTGTCATATAGGGACACAGGAGGCTTGAACTAAATTGTCACTATGGTAGCAATGGAAGGGACGAGCGTGCGTAAGCTTTTAGAAGCATGTGCTCTGAGCCCAGAAGGATGGGGAAGAACACTCCAGGCAAAGGGGCAGCACAGAACAAGGCAAAGCTGCACTCTTGCTAAAGCACCCCAGGCATATCCACGGTCTTCAGAGTACAGGCTGAAAAGCAGCGAGGGCTGAGGCGCCAGCAATGCTGATGTAAAAGCAAGCCTGGCCAAGGTTCCCAAGGACACGGAAGTGTAGACTTTATTCTATAAACAACGGGTGAGTAAATTTGAAGGGGAGGGTGATAAAAGCCTTGATTTAGAAAGATCCCTGAGAGATGGTGGAAGAAAAGAAGAAAAGGACCGGGAAGAGGGAGAGGGCAGCGGCAATGATGAGGATCTTGTAGAAATGGAGTGGGGGGGGGGGGGCCCTGAGCAGCAGAGGTGACTCCGCAGAAAGACAGGCTTTTTCCTGATGAATCCCTATGCAAATGCCCTTTCTGAGCTCTTAGGTATTAACTGTTAGAGGAGGTTTGTGTATGTAAGCAACAAGAAGCCAAGGGATGCTGCCTTGGGCTCCTATTTTTTTAATTTTATTTCAGGGTTGAGCCTGAGAAAATCTCCCCTCAGATTCAGAAGTGTGGGCGCCACGTAGTGGCAAGCATTGGAATTGCAAGTATGGGACAATTATGGCCATGCTCAGGGAGGGGGGTGTAATTTGTCTTAAAGTGACAAATGCCACCCTAGGGGTTTGTTGCATTTTTCAGAGGAGACAGAGTGTTGTTTTTTTCTTAGGTTATACAAACAGGTAATTTAAAGAGGCTTGTCTCCACTAACACAATAAAACTGCCATTCCTGTTGAAATAGTCAGGGGTGAAACCTGCAGGTCCCTCCCCCTGGTGTTTGCACAGGGCCTTGTAGATCACCCAAACCTAACAGCGCTGCCAACCACAGGATGATATAAGAAGCCCCCACCTTGTAGTCAGCCATCCACTCTTACCTAAATCAGAGATCCTGGTGTTGACAACAGTTGCCTTTTGCTCATTGGCACTGGGGTACAAATAGGGAGTTAAGTTTGATGAGTACTTCAGGCTCTGCTTAGATTATACCCTCAAAACAGAAAACAACAACAGTCCACTCTGGCCTACACACCTGTGATTCCAGCACTAGAGAGGTGGAGACAGGGGAATGAGAAGTTCATGCCATCCACCTACGTTACATAGTGAGATCCTGGCCAGCCTGCACGACAAAAATTTATTTCAGAAGGCAAAAGAGGAATTGGGGAAGGAGGTCCAGAAAAAGAGAGGGTGAAGAGGAGGGAAACAAGGAAAGAAAGAAACAGGACCCTGGATTTAGCAACGCCGATTCTCTCACATCTTTAGAAGAGCCAGTCATCATAAATCATATCGATTACCCTTTAAAACACTCCAGCTATAGACTGAGTGCCACCTTTGACTGCCACTGTGATCTCTTCAATGGCACCGTTCATGGAGATTCACAAATAGTCTCCTAGAGGGCATGGGCTGATACTGTTTATCCCACCCCCTAGGCAGTCAATTTTTGTAAAGCAATGAAGCAAAAATCCCATTGCTTGCCAGACCTGTTAGCCCCTCCCTTACACCCTGCCATTCCTCCTGATGCCTCGTTGTAGCCCTTGGGATGTGCTCACACTCTCCCGTGTTAGAGCCCCTTCGTATTTGCAAGTGTAGCATGGCCTACCACTTATGGGCAATAGTACGAACCTCAAACAACAAATTTTACCATACTTCATTTTGTTTTCCCGTAAAATTTATTTCCTGATATTATATGGTCATTCCTTTGCTGATTTGCATGTCTCACAAACGAAAATGCATACCACATGAAGGTAAGTATTGAATGTGTTCCATTTAGCCGTTGGTCTCAGCTCCTAGAATAATGCCAGACACATACTAGGTTGGCAAATGCTAATCAAAGAATGGATATACTACCTTCATTTCTTAAGCCAGACCTCATGAGATAACACATCTACCCTCGCAGCAACCCTGATTAACCTGGCCTATCTTGTACTCTCCCACAGAATGAGGAAATGGAGCAGACTTTGGAGCACGAATGAGTTAGGACATTTTCAATAGGCAGTCTCATCCTCCTTAGACCACTTGAGCTACTCTCAGGAACTCAAGAGCTGTACCTTTCTGCCTAAGGAGGGGAATTTAGTGTCCATCATTTAACAGTGAATTTCAGAAGGTAAGCCAGGCTGGGTCTGCAATGATCACCATACAGCACATGGTGCACTGACCCAGAAAAATCCAGCTTCACAGGGCTGGTTAAGAATCTCGGGATCGCTTCTTTCATGGAAAACGAAAAATAAAGTCAACTTTAATGCTATAGAAATCGAACTATCTCTGCAGGAAGCTCAGACAAGGACCACAGTGCCATCTGCTGGCCAAGGTACCTAACAAAGCCAGGGAAGGCCAGTGATGGATCATAAAGAAACCATCTTTTCTATAAATGATTAGTATTAGTTGGGAGTTCTCCAGAGGAACAAAACTGACAGGATGAATGTGTGTGTGTGTGTGTGTGTGTGTGTGTGTGTGTGTGTGTTATATAATTTTATATTTAACATATATAATAGAGATTTATTAAATCAACTTACTTTAAAATGTCAACAGCTGAATCTTACCTGAGAAGCTGAGAACCTCATAGTCACTGTGCCTGAGGCTGGTGTCTCAGTAATAGATTAGTCTAACAGTGTCTGTCAACAACACAAGGGAGTTGCTGAGTCCAGGAGGTTGTGTGTGTTAGCATTCCAATCTGGCACCAACAATCTAGAAAGTTCCTGGAGATCTGCTTACCCTTGTCAACAACGGAAGACTGGAAGCATTGCTTAAGCCAAATGGATGAAACGGCTATGGCTTAACTTTCCTGCCAGGAAGATGCCTATGGAAGATAGGAGAAAGGCTGACAGACAATAAGGAAGGCATGATCCCAGAAGAGGGTGTTTCTTCAAAGTCTGTGAAATATAATCTTATTTACATAGTGACAGAAAGAATTAGCAGACAGGATAATGGCAGACATAGGAGAGGACATCAGGTGAGGTCCCTGAGGGTTCTCTGGATTCCCTGGGGTGGAGAAACATCACGCTTGCAAACAAACTCAAAATCACAGCTCCTTCTTAAGGAACAGAAATCCAAATCTCTAAAGGAAATTTAATTCCAGCCAATACTGGAGCACTTGACTTCTAGTGAGTTATGTGAAGGTTCTACCACAGTGTCCAAACATCTGAAGGATGCCCCAGCTGTCAACTACAGGATTCTCACAGAGCCCTAATACCTTAGGAATGACTGGGAGCCAGCAGTAGTACGTGCATCCCACAGAGCACTGAGTCCCTCTGCTGTCTGGAATTCTCTTCCTTTGTCCACCATCGCTCTCCCTTAATAGCCAGAAAACCATTCCTTTCTCTTTATGGTGGCCAAATTGTATTGTGGTTGATCCAAGTAGCCTCTCTTTTCTACATGACGAAAGGTGGAAGTCACATGTTCCTGTGTTTTTTCATAGGTAAATGTTCACAGACCATCTCTTCAGTGGAAATGGAGGTGCATACATGCCTTCTCATGATTGTACTAGCTAGAGGGACTATAAAACATGACCTTGGCTCTTAAGATCTGCATCGCTTTTACATCAACTGGCAATAATTCAGTGCTATACAATCTCAGGGCCCAATCACCATTTGGATGGCTTATTCCATATTCGTGATCTCCTCCATGATCATCGTAAAATGCATCTCTGCCCTTTGTCATTCTCACTTAGCAGTCAATTATTCGCTGCCCCTTTCAAGAAGAAAGTGACTCAGACTTGGCAGTTAATGATCCTCTTTTGATGCGTGTGGGCCGTGACTAGTACTGAGTGCAAGGCCTAGATGTTGCCCACAGAAGATTCCTGCGCTATTTAGGTGATCAACACCACAAAATGAAGTATGATTATGAAAAGGTGGCTGTGTTGAGCCATCTTGAAGGAGGAGGCTTTGTAATCTCTCATATCTCAGGAAGGAGAACTTGAAACTATAACAGGGCATGCCAGACCTAGACGAGCTCCACAGCGAAAATAATTGCATCAGAGAATCAAAGCACAGGGCAGCTGCACATCGCGGTGATCAACTGGCTAAATCAGGTCAAACACACTGAGCCTAAAGTGCAGGCTTCTGCACGGTTCATCTATGCAGAAAGCCCACAGATGGGATAATAGGGCCCTTTTGGCTTATACCCTATGCCTTCCCGCCAACTAGTACCTCTCATTGCTCAAGTGAATGTTTAACCATCGTTAAATCAATAAATTCTTGCCCCGCGTCCTCCTGAGGCCCATTCCATGTGTCTGCCCATGTGAGAAACAGCTTGTTCCCACAAATCCATGCCTGAAATCTGGCGCATCTGGCCCAGTGACTTCAGCCTTAGCTTTGGGTTTGAAAACACAGCTTGATTTTGCTGCTCACTGGCATAGCTCACGGGATCAATACACTCACAGGTCTTTCATCAGAACTCAGCCTCAGAGCCTCTGGAGAATAAGAGCCTGGGTCTGCGAGAAGCCCCCAAAGACCTCCAAAGATAATGGGGGAAGGGCCACAAAGCAGCTTAAACATGAACATATTGCCAAATGCGGGGCTGGCCTGAAACTAAGGCGTCACTGCAAACCTAAAACCCTGCATTTTCTCATCCTGAGAGTGGCAGGCGACCCCGGCAGTTAGGTTTCCCCAGAGCACCAATGTATGTGACAACACATGTCTCCACGGAGGAACTGATTGCTGCTTATCTGACTGCCTAAACATCCCAGGCTGGACTTCTTATGATCTAATAAGCTTTCTTCCCCTGGCCCCTACCGCTCCTGGGTATGCAAATGAAGTGTCCTAGATGCTCTTACCCCAACCAATGACATAGCACCGTATTAATCCTACTGGTCAGGCCACTCTTCCAAGGATATAAATGTCCCTGGACCCTGGCACAGCCTCCAAGGTGTCATTTCCCTGTCATAGTCTCTGCAGCTCAGATCTGCCCTTGGTCTCACCCATATTTGGGCCTGTCTTCCCTCCCTGGGTCAGGCTAGTCCACCATGCCCTGTCAAAGCAGGGCTCAAGCCTGGCAATAAAACAGACTTGAAAATTTCTAAAAGACTATAATTTTTCTATAGTGATAGTAATAGTCAGAATTTGTAAGTTATATATAGACTATAATTGCATAATTTAGCATTCTTAATTTAGAAAATAAAATTACACCTGTTGGAAGGAGGCTGCTTGTTGGTTCCCAGCTGCTTAGCCCTGAAATAATCACACAGAAACTGTATTAATTAAATCACTGCTTGGCCCATTGGTTCTAGCTTCTTATTGACTAACTCTTACATATTAATTTGACCCATTTTTATTAATCTGTGTATTGCCACGTGGCTTACTGGCTAAAGTTCCAGCATGTGGTCTCTGGTGGGGCTACATGGCTTGTCTCTGACTCTGCCTCCTTTCTCCCAGCATTTCATTTAATTTTCCCTGCCTAGCTAAATTCTGCCCTCCTATAGGTCCAAAGCAGTTTCTTTATTCATTAATGTTAATAACAGCATACAGAGTGGAATCCCACATCACTTCCCATTTTCTGTTTAAATAAAAAAGAAAGGTTTTTTAACACAGTAAAATTACATATAACAAAACAGTTATCAAGCAAGAATTATAGCTACAATATTTATATCTCTTTTATCTTTTATTATGACTAAGGAAAACTATAACTATAAATTCTTCAACTCCATCAAAGACCCCAGAAGGATATGATATTACCTAAGTAAATAGAAAGTACATTGTAAGCAACTTCCAAAACTCTAGAATTGACAGACATCTCGCTGCCTGGACAATCACCCAAAATTCTTCAGCCTACAGACCCATAGTATCTGGCAGACTTTTCCACAAAGCAACAAATTTCAAAGACAGCTTGTCAGTAGCCTTCTTCTGTGTTCTGCAGAATATATAGCAGACTCTTTCATGAAGCAGAAACCCCAAAGGAACATCTCATCCTTAGGCAAGTTTAGCAATCACTTCTCTGTGGGTCCTGCATGTCCAGTTCATCAAGCAGTCCAGGCAAGAGCAGTTTCTTGCCCAAATGGCTGACAAACTCCATAAGGAGCCTCTTCAACACCCTACTTCCTTTGAAGTAGACTGATGCTGCCAGAAGCAGATGTGTCTTATTGTCATGAAAAGTCCTATATTTTTAAAACATTTTAAATGCCATAGTCTGTGAAAGGTTTGAAGAATGCCTATCCACCTGAAATATATCTCTGTACAACTAGAAAACCTAACTAACATGACTACAAACTTGACTATTATAGATGACTATTTATTACATTATATTTTTAATGCACAAACACAATACCTTAATCAAAAGCAGAAATATACATATAACAAAATTGACCTCAAATTTGTGTCAATAAAGCACAATCATACCCATGCAAATCTCTATAGCATATCCCCATTTAAATGTAAAGAAACATTTATAGACAATATTTGGGAATATAGGCATAGCTGTTTCCAAATTTCTTCCTGCTGTTTATTGGGTGAAGTAATTTTTGAGGGGTGTTTATGGTGACTTCTTGGGAGTCACCATCAAACTACACTAGTTGGGATGGGTTCCACAGGTTCTCATCCTCTGTGGAAACAAAAGAAGACCTCTTTTCCAAAACAACTTATCCTTAGACTCAAGCTTTGAAGTCAAGAAACCTTTAAAATATCTAAGCTGGTTTAGCTTAGCAACCTATGCAATGAAATGTCTCTCTGTACTTAGCTCCTTCACAGTCAAAAAATTCAAAGAAAACACATAATCAAGACTCTCTGTGTATAGTCCATCTTTATGTGGCTTATTTTCTTTTTACTCCTTTAACCTATTGTGTCTTTAAAAACTTTACCATTTTTAATTTCAATACCATTTACTTTTTTGTATAACTGTCTATATTCCTTTTCTTCTCTCTCCCAAGCCTATGTTCATTTTTTAAACATGCTATGTCTCATTTAGAGATCTTTTTCATCTGAATTTGTCTTATTGTGTATCTGTAATTCTTTCCTGTCCAGGAGCACTTCTTAAAATGCTAAGTGCTTCTTAAAAACTTAAGCTGTGACATTGCTAGGGTATATATGGTACTACATGCTTGGTCCACACAGTCCAACATGGTAGAAGTCTGTTAGTGCCTGGGGCTGTTGGGTGGGAGCCATCCTCACCACCTCAACTCTGATAACCAGTTGGCCCATGCTGCTACCAAATAACTTGTAGTATGCTATCTACAAACCCCATTTAAATGCTCGATAGCTGAACCTCCCCAAAGATTCAAAACCATTCATGCTGGTGAAACAGGAAGCCACGTTTTTTTGTTTTGTTTTGTTTTGTTTTGTTTTAAGAAGCCACACAGTTTTTACTGTGCTCCTTAGCACCTTGTTCGTCGCAAGCCCATCTAGAAAAAAAAATTGTGGCTACCAAGAAACTGTGCTAAACATTGTTATTTTGTGTCTAGAATTCCTTTCCAAGCCCTCTCAGGGTTTAAGTAAATTTCAGTTTGCCACATTGGTGCCAATTTGTAGGAGGTGGCTGCTTGGCTGCATGTTCATTTCCTGGTCACCCAGACCCCTGAAATAATCACACAGAAATTGTATTAATTAAATCACTGCTTGTCTAATCAGTTTTAGCTTCTTATTGACTAACTCTTACATATTAATTTGACCTATTTCTATTAATCTGTATATCGTCATGTGACTGTGGTTTACCAGCTAAAGTTCTAGTGTCTGTCTCCAGTGGGGGTACATGGCTTCTCTCTTTCCCTCTTTTCTCCCAGCATTCCATTTAGTTTTCCTCACCTACTTAAGTTCTGCAATGCAATAGGTCCAAAGCAGTTTCTTTATTCATTAATGATAATCACAACACATAGAAGGGAATCCCACATCATAAACCCCTAGCATTTAGTATATGTATTCTGTCTCTTATTCTAAAGAACCAAGGCTGTTGTAAAGAAATGTTCAGAAAAATTAGTTGATAATGATTTTAGAAGGCATTTTGATCACACTGCAATGGCTAATTAATAACTATTTTGAAGATGGGCAAACAGAAAGAATCATATCAAGATGGGTGAGTAAGATAAAAGAGGGTTTGGGCGAGTGGTAGATACCAACATTAGGTGTGTTTTAAAAAACTGCTACATGGGGGGATAAAGACCTACTACATAGGAGATAATACTCTTCCAAGATACATGAATTTCCAAGAAAAAAGCCTGCTGTCAGAAGTGGTATACTTCTTGAATTTTTGTTTAGGTGTGTCCCAGACACCCACAAAACAAGATAGGCTATTGTCATTCCTATTGGTTTCCCATCAGAAGGTGATGGAAAGACCATATTGCTTAAGGCACGACACACTTTGGTCACAGGAAATGGAGAAAACAAGTTGGTACTGACCAGGAATTCTCCCTGCTGCTGAAAAGCTTTCATAGTACTGGAAGGTACTACGTAGGTTGCTGTGGAGAAAAGTTCAAACAGCCTTACCCAGCTGTGAAGTGTGTGAGCTACAATAATAACCAGCATGACAAGATATAGGTGCAATAGTGGCACAAATGTTATAGGGTCAACCACCTTATGATTGGATTTAAGGCCCTTTCTACAGTTGGACAAACATTCCTGGCAATGTAAATCTGGCAAGAGCCCATGACTGGAGAGTTCACAAGCTCTAGACATGATCATACTGCTATTTTTTGCTAAATAGACATAGTATCAAACTGTCCTCTAAATTTGTATCTTTAGACCCATAGATTAGTGTAATGCTCAGATGTTATGAGAGAAGCATTTTCATGTGGTCAACACAGAAACTCACAACTGTGTTGTGTTCAAACATATTATAACATAATATGGTCAAAGTATAGTAAATAAGTGTTAATAGAGTACGTAGACACAAATGAGTCATATATAGTATATCTCTTTCCCTTAAGACTCAGGAACCATCATGGAAAACAGGGCAGTGAGATTGTAAAAGCCAGAAGTAAAGGAGAACCAGAGCAAAACAGTGTCTTCTAGATATAACAGGACCTCTGTACTCAGGAACGTATAATATCTGTGATTGCCTGTACAAGGTCTGTATAAGACCCAGCTAGGCAGTGTTCTGTCATAGAGCTGTGGGGAGATCATGAGATCACACTACTAACTTAGGAGCTATTGACAGCTGAAGGCTTCTAGTGGGAGGGAGAATCAATTTTCCTTACAGGTAAGATACCTGACAGGGCAACAACACACTAGTTGATGATGCCCTATTAATGAGTACATGGGCAGTAGAAATTAGATTTGGTGGATTATTAAACTCAACAACAAAAAAAAGAACACAAAGTTTCAAGAAGAAAGGTGTGGATGTAGGAGAAGTTAGGAGTAATTATGACCAAAATGATAGATCTAGAGCAATGCTTTGATAATATTGTATGAATGTATAAAATTCTAAAAGAAGGAACTAAAATATCATTTAAAAATAAATAAGCATATAAAAAGATTTCACCTTGCCTTTTCTAAACAAACTGTATCACTGAAAAACAAGTCACAAATAAAAGGGAATTTCTCTACAGAAGTATTATAGTACAAAAATAAATGATGAAATCTGAATAATATTATTTTGCAATTACTGATAAGTTAATGAACTTAAGAAATGAACCCCAATGGCTACCAAAATCACAGAAAGATAAGTTATCAAAGCTTCAGTGTTCTCCCTGTTGAGATTATACCAAGTGGTTGTCTTTGTAAAAACTCAAAGCACTGTTCTAGATCTATGAAAGGACTAAAAACAAAAAGAATGTAAGAACACACATAACAACACCATGGGGATGTAATGAACAAAATCTAGTCTGGGTGATGCTATATAAAATAAACAGTTTTATGTCTTTACCCAATTGTAAGAGAAATATATGGAGAAGAAGTTGATAAAGTGAGCCCTAAGAGACATATCAAACTCCATTTAACAAATAAAAGGAAGCTACTGATACTCTGTGCTGGTCATGGAGAGATCCACAATATTCTTAGGATTTGGGCTGCATCTATGTTTGTCCCCTGATACATTGCTAATTGTCAGTCTCTTCCTGACCTACTGTTCCTGGTCCTTATTCTCACACCCTTCATGCACCCACATAAAGTAAAAGTTTTTGTTTTACTCTTAGTTACAAGAACTCTTAAACATACCACAATTCTGATAACACATAGATCTCTGGGTCTGAGAAGTCCAATGGCAACATTGGTGCTAAAGCTGAAACTTTAAAGTTTCAGAGTACTCATCCTTGAAGTGAAGCTGTGGTAGTTTGAATAAGAATGATCCCCATAGGCTCATATATTTATTTGAATGCTTGGTCACCAGGGAGTAAAGTTGTTTGATATAATTAGAAGGATTAAGAGATGTGGTCTTGTTGGAGGAAGTGTGTCTGTGAGATTTCAAAAGCTCATGATAAGCCAATTTCTCTCTCTCTCTCTCTCTCTCTCTCTCTCTCTCTCTCTCCTTATGGATCAGGATGCAAACGTCTCAGCTACAGCTCTAGCACCACGTCTGTCTGCATGTTGCCATGCTCTTCACCATGATGATAGTGGACTAAATCTCTAAAACTGTAAGCAAACCCTCAACAAAATGTTTCCTTTTATAAGCATTGTCTTGGTCCTGATGTCTCTTCACAGCAATAGATCTAAGACAGAGGTCAACAGTCAAACATAAGAGGGACAAAATATAAGCACTAAATATAAAGTAGGATGAAATTGTAAAGAGTAAACAGATTGAGGAACCAGAAGCCAGCTGAGCTTAGACTGTGGAGAGATGGGGAGAAGCAAGTAAACAAGAGAGCTTGACCTTCAACACAGGAGCTCAATGACCATCAACTCTTTTTATATCTGGTACTCCAATTACTTAGGGGCTGATTTTCAAACTCCAAAACTTTTCCCTTCTACTACATTCAGCAAAAATCTTAGTTACTTTTCCACAGCTATGATTAAGTACCATGCCCAAAACAACTTCTAGAAGAAAGAGCTCATTGGGGCTTAGAGTTCCAGAGGATTAGCCCATGATTGTTATGACAAGCAGCGTGGCAGCATGCAGGCAAGCATGGTGCTGAAGCAAGAACTGAGAACTTATTTCAGATCCACAAGTAGGAAACAGAGAGAAAACTCTGAATGACATGGGCTTTTGAAACCTCAAAGACTGCCTCATGGCACCTCCCCCAACAAAGCCACACCTCCTAATCTTTCCCAAACAGTTTTACCAATGAGGAACCAAGCAGTCAGATAATATATGCCTAGGGGGCATTTCTCATTCAAATCACCAGAGTAGCCTACTGACCCTAGTACATAAGATTTGTGGATTCGTATGGTGTATAAATGTGTGTGTGTGTGTGTGTGTGTGTGTGTAATCCAGAAGGTTATATAATGAATATCTCTACAGCTCTCCACCATATTGTTTTTGAGACAGAATCTCTCACTGACTGCTTCTCTGTAGCTGAGATAAAACACTGACCAAAACCAACTTGGGGGAGGAAAGGACTTAATACATCTTACACGTTACAGTCCATGGCTGCCTGGCTAGCTTACACCTGAAATAATCATACAAAAACTGTATTTATCTAAATACTGCCTGGCCCTTTTGCTCTAACTTCTAACTAGCTAATTCTTACATCTTAATTTAACCCATTCCCATTAATCTGTATATTCCCACATGACTGTGACTTACCGGCAAGATTCTAACCAGTGTCCATCTCAGGCAGAAGATCCATGATGTCTCTCTTTGTGCCCTTCTTCCCAGCATTCAGTTTTGTCTTCTCTACCTACCTAAGTTCTGCCTTATCAGGCCAAGCATTTTCTTTATGGATTAACCAATGAAAGCAAAACATTAAACAGAAGGATCTCCTATACCATTTCCCCTTTTCTGTTTAAAAATGGAAAGGAAAGCTTTAATTTTAACATAGTAAAATTACATAAAACAAAACAAATATCAAATAAGAATTACAGTTATAATACTTATATTTACTTTATCTTTCATCATAACTAAGGAAAACTATAACTATAAATTCTTCAACCCCATCAAAGACTCCAGAAGAAAATAATATTACCTAAGTAAACAGGAAGTACATTGTAAGCAACTTCCAAAAACTCTAGAATTGACAGAGACATCTCACTGCCTGGACAGTCACCCAAAGTTTTTCTGTAGCATTGGGGCATCCATCTTTAGTCTACAGGCCCATAGTATCCAACAGACTTTTCCATGAAGGTTTAGGCAAGTTCAACAGTCATTTCTCTGTGAAGCAGTCCAGGCAAGAGTAGTTTCTTGCCCAAATGGCTAGCAAACTTCATAAGGAGCCTCTTCGATGTCCATCTTCCTCTTGAAGTAGCTGGTGCTGCCAGGAGAAGATGTGTCTCATTGTCATGAAACGTTCTAAGTTATTAAAACATTTAAGTGCCATATTCTGTAGTCTTTGAAAGCTATGAAGAATGCCTATCCATTTGAAAGATATCTATGCACATTTAGAAAATCCAACTAACATGAATACAAACTTGACTATTATAAATGATTATCTATTAACCTAATTTTTAATTATATATTACATTTTTAAATGAGCTACACTATCACAATACCTTAATCAAGATCAGAAATACATATACATATACAAAAATTGACCTTAAATTTGTATCAATAGAGCAAGATCCATACCAATGCAAATTATTCATATCTATATCATTCCCCCTTTAAATGTAAAAGAACATTTATAAACAATATTTGGGAATATGGGCACAGTTTTTTCTCTCTAAACTGCTTCCTGTTGTATGGAGGCACTGTTAATCAGATCCTTCATGGTATATCCTGTGTGCTAGGTTCATCTCAGTCAACAGTTGTGCGAAGCATTTTCTTTGTGGGGATGTTCACAGCAACCTTTCAGGAGGCCTAGGTCCATGAAACCATATTTGTGTGGAGGCAATCCACAGGTTCTCATCTTCTGTGAAAGCAAAAGAAGAACCTCTTTTCCAAAGCACCATATCCTTAGATCCAAATTCTGAAGTCAAGGTACCTTTATAATATTCATGCTGGTATAGCTTAGAGACAATGAAATGTGTCTCTGTGCTTAGCTTCTTCACAGTCAAAAAATTTAAAGAAAACACAATAATATTCAGAATCCAGACTCTCTGTGAATTTTCCATTTTTAAGTGGCTTATTTTTCTTTACTCCCTTTAATCTATGACTATCTGTACTGTCTGTCTCTTTAAAGACTTTACCTTTTTTAAGAAAGCATTAACTTTATTTTACAGTCTATATTATTTTTTTCTCTCCCAAGTCTACATACATTTATCCAACACTGTCACCCATTTAGAGGTCTTTTATGTCTGAATCTGTTTTATTGCAAATCTGTAATTCTCTACTGTTCAGAAACACTTTCATTTTGCATTTTTAAAATGCTAAGCATTTAAGAATCTAAGCTGCGACAATCCTAGGTCAAATATAGGTACTGTGGGCTTGCCCTGCCCAGTCCAGCATGGCGGAGCCACTTGCACCTCTGAGAGCCAAGCACACTGCCCCACTTTCAGGCACAAAGCTGGTTCATGTTGTCATGAAGCAAGATGCAACAATCTGTTCACAAACCCCATCCAAATGCTCCATCTCCCGAAAGAGTCAGAGGTCACACTGGTGGCACAGCCCAGAAACTGGTATTTCAAAACCACCACATTTTAGTAGACCTGATCCTGCCACCTACACAGGCAGGAAGAGCTGAGCCATGGGCATGGTCTCAGCTACTTTATTCCCAACCCCAAGTAGGCACACAAACACCTAGGCCCACAAATGCTCCAGACCTGGAGTTTGCGACAGCAGCAGGGCCCAAGAAGCCTTGTTTTAAAATGGTGTGGCTTGTTGTTGTTATTGTGTTGTTGCTATTGTCAATAAAATTTTTCTGTGGCATGCCCCATCAAACAGCAAAAACTGTTTTTTTTTTCTGTGTGTCTAGAATTAAGCTCTCTCAGATTTTTAAGTGGATTTAGTCCATCATGTTGAGCACCAAACTATTGCATGAGGAGGGTGGCCCTTTGTTCCATCTTGGTTAGCTTACACCCAAAATAATCATACAAAAATTGTATTAATTTAAACACTGCCTAGCCCATTAGCTATAACTTCTTGTTTGCTAATGCTTACATCTTAATTTAACCCATTTCTATTAATCTGAATAGTGCCACATGACTGTGGCTTACCAGCAAGATTCTAAACAGCGTCCATCTCAGGCAGGAGATTCATGGCGTCTCTCTCTCTCTCTGCCCTTCTTCCCAGAATTAAGTTCTGTCTTCTCCACCTACCTAAGTTCTGCCCTATCAGGTCAAGCATTTTCTTTATTGATTAACCAATGAAAGCAACACATAAACAGAAGGACCTTCTGCACCACATCACTGAGAGAAGACAAGATAGGAACTCGAGACATGAACCTGGACACAGTAACTGAAGCAGAGACCATGGAAGAATGCTCTTCACAAGTTTGCTTTGCATGCATTGTCCATATTGCTTTCTTATGCAACCCAGGACCAGAGATGACATTTTCCACGGTGGACTGGGCCTTCCTACATCAATCAGCAATGAAGAAAATGTCTTACAGACATGCCCACAGGCCAAATTGAGGTAGGCAAATCCTCAGTTAAGGTTTTCTCTTTCCTGGTCATTCTAGTTTGTATTGAGTTGATAAGAACTAACCAGCATTATGAAGTTGGAGCTCACTATTTGTCTAGACTGAGTAGCCAGTGGATCTTCCTGGCTCTAACCCCCAGTGTTGTTCCATGTGTACCATTGCCTCTGAGATTTACATGGATGATGGGAATCTAGATTCAGACCCTCATACTTGTGCAGAGAGAATTTTACCCTATCACTGCACATAAGACTTTCAGTGCCATAACATACCAGACACAGAATAAAAAATAAGTGACCAAGTTTGAACTATTCCATGCTTGTTATTTCCAAATAACCAAAGATTCAAATTGCCACTATTCAATGTCATACACGCTGAAAAAAGGTGTAAAGGGGGTATTTTGGAAAATGAAAGTGGTTTTCCCATAAATTTAAGCTCCTATTTTAAAAGTGTGTCATAGAGAAAGACTCCATAGCATGAGGTAGCATGGGTTGGAAGAACTGCCACCTCTGGCCCTAGAATCTGTGAACCTTGGTTTTACTTTGTATGAGATCATGATTATTCTGTGTATTTCTCTGTTTTAAATACTTCATATATATTAAATCACTTAACAACTATAATTAAAAATTCTTAGATACGCATTCTACAGCTAAAGAAACCTAGGAGCAGAGTTAGTTTAACTCACATAACAGGGCTTCCATCCAGAGGGCCATCAGAGGGAGGGCCATCAGAGGGGTGAGTGTGATTCCGGCCCGCGGCAGGGGCCTGGCGAGGAGGGGCTAGGACCTTCCCTGACCCCATAGACTCCCAGGTCAGCCTGCTCTGCTGGCTCCAGCCTGTTAGCACCTCCGCCAGCCATCCCAGCTTCCATCCAGAGGACCTTCAGAGGGGTAAGTGTGCTTCGGGCCGCGGCAGGGCCCGGCGAGGAGGAGCTAGGACTTTCCCCGACCCCATAGACTCCCAGGTCAGCCTGCTCTGCTGGCTCCACCCTGATAGCGCCTCCGCCAGCCATCCCAGCTTCCATCCAGAGGGCCTTCAGAGGGGTAAGTGTGCTTCGGGCTGCAGCAGGGGACCGGCGAGGAGGAGCTAGGACCTTCCCCGACCCCATAGACTCCCAGATCAGCCTGCTCTGCTGGCTCCACCCTGCTAGTGCCTCCGCCAGCCATCCCAGCTTCCATCCAGAGGGCCTTCAGAGGGGTGAGTGTGCTTTGGGCCCACAGCAGGGGCCCGGCGAGGAGGACCTAGGACTTTCCCCGGCCCCATAGACTCCCAGGTCAACCTGCAGTGCTGGCTCCATCCTGCTATACTCTCCCGCCTGCCATCCCAGCTTCCATCCAGGTACAAATTTCTATATTTCTCCCCTCCCACTGGGGCCATAAAATCTCCCCAGCTCAGCTGCCTTGCACACTGGGCCTGCTCTGTAGGCGCATCCCGGAAAGAGGGAGTGCATGTGCTTCAATATCCTGCCTGAGGAAAGGTAGGCATTCTATCAGTGAACTCCCTGCCCAAGAAGGGAACCTGACCCGCTATCAGAAGTTCCAATAGAGAGCATTTGAATGAAGAGATGGGCAGACGCCAAGGCAAGACCTCCTCCAACAATCTGAAAAACAACATGAAAACACCAGATCCCAACGACCCTACAACAGAAGGATTTGAACACTCTAACCCAGATGAAGTGGAAAAAAGTGCCATTATAAAAGCAATAGAGTCCCTTAAACAGGATATGAATAATTCCCTTAAGGAACTGGTCGAGAAGTATAACAAAAAGTTTGAAGAAATGAGTATAGAAATAGATGAGAAATATAACAAAAAGTTTGAAGAAATAAGTAAATCCGTGAATGAGACCCTAAGAAACCAAGAAAAAACAATCAAACAAGTAAAGGAAACAGTCCAAGAATTGAAAACTGAAATGGAGGCAATGAAGAAAACACAAAACGAGAACCGGCTGGATATGGAAAACCTAGGTAAACGAACAGAGACTACAGAATCAAGCATAACCAATAGAATACAAGAGATAGAAGAACGAATCTCAGATTCTGAAGATACCATAGAGAAAATAAATGCTCTGGTCAAAGAAAACAGCAAATTCAACAAATTCTCTTCACAAAACATTCAGGAAATCTGGGACACAATAAAAAAACCAAATCTAAGAATAATAGGGATTGAAGAAGTAGAAGAACTGCAGATCAAAGGCCCAGAAAATATATTTAACAAAATTATAGAAGAAAACTTTCCCAATCTAAAGAACGATATTCCTATGAAGGTTCAAGAAGCATACAGAACGCCGAATAGACTGGATCAAAAAAAAAAAACGTTCCCTCGCCATATAATAATCAAAACACAAAACATCCAGATTAAAGAAAGAATATTAAGAGCTGCAAAGGAAAAAGGTCAAGTGACTTATAAAGGTAAACCTATCAGGCTTACACCAGACTTCTCTATGGAAACCATGAAAGCCAGAAGATCCTGGATAGAGATACTGCAGAAACTAAGAGACCATGGATGCAAACTCAGACTACTATACCCAGCCAAGCTATCGTTCACTATCAACGGAGAAAACAAAATATTCCAGGATAAAAATAAATTTAAACAATTCGTAGCCACAAATCCATCCCTACAGAAAGTAATAGAAGGAAAATCACAACCCAAGGAATCCAACATTGCCATCACTGCCTACAATAACTCAGACATCTAGCGACCCTTCACAACCACAACTCAAAGAAGAGAAACACACAAACTCTACTACACACACACACACACACAAATAATAAATGGAATCAACAACCACTGGTCATTAACATCTCTTAATATTAATGGACTCAACTCACCTATAAAAAGGCACAGACTTAGAGACTGGATAAGAAAACAGGATCCAACATTCTGCTGTTTACAAGAAACACACCTCAACCACAGAGATAGACATCTACTCAGAGTAAAGGGTTGGGAAAAGGTTTTCCAAGCAAACGGACCTAAGAAACAAGCTGGTGTGGCCATTCTAATATCTAACAAAATTGACTTCAAACTAAAATCAGTCAGAAGAGATGGTGATGGACATTTCATACTCTTAACTGGAACAATTAATCAGTAGAAAGTCTCAATCCTGAATATCTACGCCCCTAATATAAAAACACCCACTTATGTAAAAGAAAAACTTTTAGAACTCAAGGCAGTCATCAAACCACACACACTAATAGTAGGAGACTTCAACACACCTCTCTCACCAATGGACAGATCAATCAAACAGAAACTCAACAGAGAAATAAGAGAATTGCTAGAGGTAATGAATCAAATGGACTTAACAGATATCTATAGAACATTCTACCCAAAAAGGAAAGAATATACCTTCTTCTCTGCAGCTCATGGTACCTTCTCGAAAATTGACCACATACTTGGTAACAAAGCAAACTTACACAGATACAAAAGAATATTTGTAATCACCTGTGTCTTGTCGGATCACCACGGAATAAAGTTAGAACTCAATAACAATTCGAATTCCAGAAAGCCTACAAATGTGTGGAAGTTGAACAGTCAACTACTGAATCATCCCTGGGTCAAGGAAGAAATAAAGAAAGAAATTAAAGTCTTCCTTGAATTTAATGAAAATAAAGACACAGCATACTCAAACCTATGGGACACAATGAAAGCAGTTCTAAGAGGAAAGTTCATAGCACTAAGTGCCCAATTAAAGAAAACAGAGAGAGCATATATTGGAGACTTGACAGCACACCTAAAAGCTCTGGAAAAAAAAGAAGCAGACTCTCCCAGGAGGAGTAGAAGATTGGAAATAATCAAACTGAGGGCTGAAATCAACAAAATAGAAACACAGAAAACAATCCAAAAAATCAACGAAACAAAAAGTTGGTTCTTGGAGAAAATCAACAAGATTGACAAACCCCTAGCCAAACTAATCAAACGGCAGAGAGAGAACACTCAAATTAATAAGATCAGAAATGAAAAGGGGGACATAACAACAGACACAGTGGAAATTCAGAGAATCCTTCGATCTTACTACGAGAGTTTATATGCCACAAAGTTGGAAAATGTAAAAGAAATGGATTGGTTTTTAGATAAATACCATCTGCCAAAGTTAAATCAAGAGCAAGTGAACAATCTAAATAGACCTGTTAGTCGCGAAGAATTAGAAGCTGTTATCAAAAACCTCCCCACCAAAAAAAGCCCAGGTCCAGATGGTTTCAATGCAGAATTCTACCAGAACTTCCAGGAAGAGCTAATACCTATACTCCTTAATGTATTTCACAATATAGAAACAGAAGAATCATTGCCAAACTCTTTTTATGAAGCTACAGTTACCCTGATACCAAAACCACACAAAGACACAACCATGAAAGAGAATTACAGACCAATCTCACTCATGAACATTGATGCCAAAATACTTAATAAAATACTGGCAAACTGAATCCAAGAATACATTAGAAAAATTATCCATTATGATCAAGTCGGCTTCATCCCAGAGATGCAGGGCTGGTTCAACATACGCAAATCTATCAATGTAATCCATCATATAAATAAATTGAAAGAAAAAAACCATATGATCATTTCATTGGATGCTGAAAAAGCATTTGACAAAATTCAACACCCCTTTATTGTAAAGGTGCTGGAGAGATTGGGTATACGAGGAACATACCTAAATATAATAAAAGCAATATATAGTAAGCCGACAGCTAACATCAAATTGAACGGAGAGAAACTCAAAGCCATTCCACTAAAATCAGGAGCACGACAAGGCTGTCCACTCTCTCCATACCTCTTCAATATAGTGCTTGAGGTACTAGCAATAGCAATAAGACAACATAAGGGGATCAAGGGGATTCAAATTGGAAAGGATGAAGTTAAACTTTCGTTATTTGCGGACGATATGATAGTGTACATAAGCGACCCCAAAAACTCTACCAAAGAACTCCTACAGCTGATAAACACCTTTAGTAATGTGGCAGGATACAAGATCAACTCCAAAAAAATCGATTGCCCTCTTATACACAAAGGATAAAGAAGCAGAGAGGGAAATCAGAGAAACATCACCTTTCATGATAGCCACAAATAGCATAAAATATCTTGGGGTAACTCTAACCAAGGAAGTGAAAGACCTATTTGACAAGAACTTTATATCCTTGAAGAAAGAAATTGAGGAGGATACCAGAAAATGGAAAGATCTCCCCTGTTCTTGGATTGGGAGAATCAACATAGTAAAAATGGCAATTCTACCAAAAGCAATCTATAGATTCAACGCAATTCCCATCAAAATCCCATCAAACTTCTTCACAGACCTTGAGAGAATAATAATCAAGTTTATATGGAAAAACAAAAAACCCAGGATAGCCAAAACAATCTTATACAATAAAGAAACTTCTGGAGGCATTACCATCCCTGATTTCAAACTCTATTACAGAGCAACAGTATTGAAAACAGCTTGGTATTGGCATAACAACAGAGAAGTCGACATATGGAATCGAATAGAAGACCCGGGTATTAACCCACAAATATATGAACACCTGATATTTGACAAGGGAGCTAAAGGCATACAATGGAAGAAGGAAAGCATTTTTAACAAATGGTGCTGGCATAACTGGATGTCAACCTGTAGAAGAATGAAAATAGATCCATATCTATCACCATGCACAAAACTCAAGTCCAAATGGATTAAAGACCTCAACATTAATCTGACCACTTTGAAACTGATAGAAGAGAAAGTGGGAAGTAGTCTACATGATATAGGCACAGGAGACCAGTTCCTAAGCAGAACCCCAGGAGCTCAGACAATAAGAGAAGCAATGAATAAATGGGACCTCCTGAAACTGAGAAGCTTCTGTAAAGCAAAGGACACTGTCAGTAAGACCAAAAGGCTACCTTCCGACTGGGAGAAGATCTTCACAAATCCCTCATCAGATAAAGGTCTGATCTCCAAAATATACAAAGAACTCAAGAAACTAGACACTAAAACTCTAACTAACCCAATTAAAAAATGGGGTACTGATCTGAACAGAGAATTCACAACAGATGAACTCCGAATGGCCAAAAGGCACTTAAGGTCATGCTCAACCTCCTTAGCGATCAGGGAAATGCAAATCAAAACCACTTTGAGATACCATCTTACACCTGTCAGAATAGCTAAAGTCAAAAACACCAATGATAGCCTATGCTGGAGAGGATGTGTGGTGAGGGGAACACTCATCCATTGTTGGTGGGAATGCAAACTCGTGCAGCCACTGTGGAAATCAGTGTGGCGGTTTCTCAGGAAACTGGGAGTCAACCTCCCGCAGGACCCAGCAATTCCACTCTTGGGAATATACCCTAGAGATTCCTTAACATACTACAAAAGCATTTGTTCTACTATGTTCATAGCAGCACTATTTGTAATAGCCAGAACCTGGAAACAGCCTAGGTGCCCCTCAATAGAAGAATGGTTAAAAAAGGTGTGGAACATATACACATTAGAGTTTTACTCAGCGGTAAAAAACAATGACATCTTGAATATTGCATGCAAATGGATGGAAATAGAAAACGCTTTACTGAGTGAGGTAAGCCAGACCCAAAGAGAGGAACACGGTATGTATTCACTCATAAGTGGATTCTAACCATAATTAAAGGTCTTTGAGCCTATTATTCGTGATCCTAGAGAAGCTAAATAAGAAGATAAACCTGATGAAGATTATTTAGCTACCTGCCAGGAGGTAGGAAATAGACAAGAGTCCCAGGTAACCTCGGGTGCATGGGGGGGGGGTGTGGGAGGGTTGTTGGAAGGGGAGAGGGTTAGAGAGAAGGGAGTAGGGGAGGAATGGGGAAAGCTCGGTGGCCTGGGAGGGGGAGAGTGAGGAAGGATGAATATGGGATCAGGGAAGAATATATTTCAAATAAGGGAGTCATTTTAGGGTTTACAGGAGACTTGATTATATATGGGATCCCAGGTCCAAGGAGAGATCCCCAGATTGTTCTCTGGACAGAGGAGAGGGTGCCTGAACCGACCGTGGCCCATAACCATACTGATGAATATTTTGCTTATCACCATAGATCCTTCATCTGGCGAAGGACGGCGATACAGACGGAGACCCACATTGGAGCACCGAACTGAGCCCCCCAAGGTCCAAATGAGGAGCAGAAGGAGGAAGAACATGAAAAAGAAAATCAGGACTGCGAGGGATGCTATCACCCACTGATACAAGGGAACGGATCTAATGAGAGTTTACCAAGGCCAGTTGGACTGGGACTGAACGAGGACATGATCTAACCAGATTCTCGGAATTTGGCCGAATTCTCTGAATGTGGCTGGCCCGAAGTCTTTCTGAAAAGCCATTGACTATGATACTGGGACTTGTTTCCTCTGCATATACTGGATTTTGGGGATCCAGTCTGTTTGGATACTCACCTGCCTGGACCTGGAGGGAGGGGGGAAGGAACTTGAACTTCCCACAGGGCAGGAAACCCTGACTGCCCTAAGGGACGAAGAGGGAGGAGGAGAGGGAGTGGGGGGAGTGGGAGGGTGTTGGGAAGAGGGGCGGAAATGGAAACTTTTATAATTTAATAAAATTTACTCTAAAAAAAATAAATAACTCACATAACAGCTGTAAGTAGAGGGCAGGAGTATTTTTGCATTCTGAACTTGAGTTCAGATCCTTATCAGGGAAATCTGAGCAATTTGATGCACTGTCTGCTGTGATTTTGAAATCAGAAAGATTTGTGTTGGGATTGGTAGCCTCAGTTCACTACCGTGAGATAGATGTCTTTCTCTTGAGTCTGTTGCATGGATTATATGTAAAGTAGCTATGGAAACTCTTGGGAAAGATTCATCTCCCAGGGAAAGATTAAAGTAAGATTCATAGAGTATTTGAGCATTTGAGACTTTACTAGAACAGCAAGATATCTACCAAAATGAAGTGAGAAATTTACAATTAGTTACCACCAAGTGCCTATGATTTCTGCCTTAAAGAAAAAAAATAAAATATGTTTGAACACGCATTCCTTCTTCCAGGAAATACTCACCGTGTAGTTATCAGGGAGGCTCAGCTCTTGTGTTCAGACAGACCCTCTCTATAGCCACAGTCATCTCTGAGAGCCATGCCAGCCCTTGGGCCAGATTGTGAACACAAGCAGGAACCACAATCACTAAATACTATCTGAACAGCAATCAGAGAGGTAAGGGTGTGGGCTTCTCAATTGCTTCTCCTTTAAGGACTACACCCTTCTATCTTATTAAGATTACAAAAAAAATAGGAGGAATAAAACTACAATGTACAAAGTTGTCTAAGAATTAACAAAATAGTTTAAAATAAAGGGACCGTTTTTACCAGAGTAGGAACTCTGGTTCAGATATTCAATAGAAGACAGCAATTCCTCACTTCCCCACAATACTATGCAAAATAAAATGATTGGAAACAAAAGAGATGGGCAGGTATAACAAGTTTAATCAAAACTGAAAAAGGAATATAGCCCCCAGGCTCAAGACATCCGTGGTCTTTCCAAAGTACCCAAGATAGATGCAGACAGAGTATAGGAAGATCTATGGGAGAGAACTCAGAAGATGCTGTGAGAATGCTTCCCCTCGGTAAATGCTTTTCTCCTACTGCACCAGATAAACATCTCTGAGTAACAAGAATTATGAAGGTTGGGAAGAAGAAGGCAGAGATGGACTGAAAAGCTGTATTGTGTGGTGGGGAGTGTGTTAAGGATAACCCTTCAAACTCCTCTTGGGTCGTTCACTGGGCTGTATGGAGACAGACAGGCAATGTCTTGCCTTGAGCTAAGGCTTCTTACCTCATTCTCACGAGGAACTCAAAAGTAGAGGTACAGAAACCACAGATGGTGCTCCCCTCTCATTTCTACAATAGATGGTGCTCCCCTCTCATTTCCCACAATAAAAGTTGCTTCCCTCTCATTTCCACAATAGATGGTGCTCCCCTCTCATTTCTACAATAGATGGTGGTCTCCTCTTATTTCCACAATAAATGATGCTCCCCTCTCATTTCCACAATAGATGGTACTCCCCTCTCCCTTCCACATGCAGTGTTCTCAGGAGACTCTAGTAGGATCAAGCACCAGCTGACAAAGTAGAACCCCTAAAGAATGTGCTTTTGAATTGGCTGCCCCCTCTGTACTAATTATCTGCTTTCTGGGGTCACCATTACAGAATAATCTGCCTATATGAAATCCCTTGCATCAGGTACTGCCTTTGGCGATATCAGGCTACAAAAGTATAAATGACCCCGAAAAGCCTGTGCTCTGAGTGGAATTTTGATACAGGCTACCCCTCATCTCAATTAGGAGAAAGTAAAATTGGAATTCATGGTGGTCACTGAAAAGCAAAGCATCATAATTAGTAACTTTTCGCCATGGGGTTAAGGTTAGGTGCAGGTAGAAGGTGAACAACTAGGCACAGGCCTCAGACATTATAGAGCAATGGCAGTTATAAAGATTGTGGTATTGGCTACTCTTAGTGAGGATCTGAGTCTCCTGAAAACATAAAATTATGATCATCGGTCAGCATACCATAAGCTGTGAAAACAGGGAGTCTCTAGGGAAGTCTTTAAGAGTCTCAGAATCTGCCAAAGAGACAAAGTTGTAAAATAAATCATGTTCTCATACACCAAAGCACAGAAAATTATGAGGGATCTGGCTAGGCAGATAAGCCTCAGAAGTTTAAAGTCTTAGATTCTTCTGAATCAGCCCACCCAGTAGGTGCAAGTCCTTCCCCAACTCTCTGGGAGAAGCCAACCTCTCCTGAGCTGAGGACACTGGCCAGCAGATGGCACCTCTCTCTGTCGCCAAGGTGATAAAGGGCTTGCTGTGCATTAATATAGCCAGAGTAGAGAGATATGGCAACTGCTCTGGGAGAATGTCTTTATATTGAAGGAAGAGCTTAACTGGGGAAAACTGAATGTCAGTGAATCAGTCTCAAAAGTGTTGAACAGAGGCTGGGTGTGAGACAGACCAGTGTCAACTGGAAAATACTTACAGTCATGGGAGGGCTGCCTTGTGACTTCCACTTGAGAACCTGGAGACTGTCTTACATCCTCCTGGGCTCCTCTGCAGTGGACCAGGGGAGGATGCTGGAGCCATGCTGCCCAGAGAACCTAAGGAAGGCATGAGATTGACAGAGGGGAACATGGGATAGTTCACCAGATGGAGGCCTGTGTAGGTAGGAGGAGGGCCCGACTGGCCTGGTTGTGCCCCTGTCATTTATCCATTGAACTAAAATGCCTCATATTTTATACTTTAAAGCATTGCTCACTTCAAGTTTCCTGAAGATGGAGGCAGCAGGAAGGGCTGACCACACACACACACACACACACACACACACACACACACACACAAACTCATTGCACATAAATTACACCCCCACAAAATTGCTTTTAAATGACTCCTAAGAATACTGCTTACATGAGAATGACTCTCATAGGTTCACATGTTTGAGTACTTGGTCCCCAGTTGATTAAACTCTTTGGGAAGGAATAAGAAGTGTGACTTTGGAGGAGATGTGTCACTGGGGGTTGAAGTTTCAGAATCCCATATCATTTTCCAGTTAGCTCTCTCTGCCTCCTACTTGCTGTAAGGCCATAAACTCCCAGCTACTGCTCCAGCACCAGGCCTGCCTGCCGCCATGGTCCCCATAATGATGGTCATGGGTGTAGCCTCTAGAAATATAAGTTCCAATAAACTCTTTCTTCTAGAAGCTACCTTGGTCGTGTCGCTTTGCCACAGAAGTAGAAGAGTAACGAAGACCTATGCTGCATGTAACTTTTCTGACTGCCTCTGCAGACAGAGTTTCTTGAAGGTTCAAGGTCAAATGTGTTTCATCTGAGGGTCAGCAAACAAAGGGCACAGATAATGAGCCAGCTCAGAGTAGGGTAATTCTAATGTAGTCAATAGGCAGTCACAGTTAAAATGGCTGAATAATTACACCAGCTGGTCTGCAACGGTGAATCTTTATTAGAAAAGCAGAGATATTGTTTTCTTCCTGAAGAATATCTATTTCACTGGCTATCAGCTGGATGCTAAGATCTACTAGAAACAGCCAATTAAAGAAAGGGGTGATATCTTAAGCAGTATACCAAGGAGAAGGGAGATTTTAAGTTCTGCTGCTGCTACGGCAAAACCATACAATTATTAGAGGTATTCATTAAGCTTTTTAATGGATTAGTGAATGTGTGTATTTTGGCCACCAGAGGGCAATGTAGGCCCCATGAAACCACTCAGGAAAATGAATCAGGAAGGGGGAGGGAGGAATGTAATCAAGCAGCAGCACAATTTCAGTGCCTGGTTATAGTGCATCAATCTGCCAGGTTTCACCAAATTCATAAGCTATCTTCCTCATCTTCTTGCCGGTTCCTTTTTAAGTTTGGCTCTCTGATGTCCCTACAAGGGACAAGGCGGCACTTCTGGTGTCCAGAACTGACCTGTGCACTCTGTAACGCTTCTCTCTGCCATCCCATGGCAAACATTCGCATGACAGGGTGAGATGAAACTGCTTCCTTCTTCCCTGCTTGGTTGCCAACACATTCCAGGTTTTCTTCTATCACCAATCGATTTCCCAGGATGAACCAGGTCTACTTAGAGTGTAGCTATGTTGACCACTGGATGGGACAGGATCTCTGGATAACATGTAGACCCTAGACCATCTCTTGTTGACAGAGGCAGAATCTCTGTTGTCAGGGTGCCAGATTAGGCAGGGTTCTGTTTAGCATGTACTTGTGGCATGTACTCTTGGGATACTAACACAAACTGTGTGATGAATCGGTCCAGATCAGAAAACCAAGAGTTCTGATGGGAGTCCTATAGGGGAAGTGTGGTCCTGCTGTGGCCATTCCTTTCTCTGGTTCCATAACAAGATATGGAATGACCAAAAAAGCATCAACAAATGACTGCAAGGTGGGAAGATAGGCAGACACTCAGCACATGTCTGTCACCAGTGTGTCTTATGTTTGTGGGACCCCTTTGGGTGAAGGTGGAAATACCTGTGTAAAACCATACTGAATCAATCCGTAGACGTGACTATTTTGAGAAGTCAAAGTAAAATGGTCAGAAAATGCCAGTGAATAGTACCCTGCTAATTTAAGATATTTGTATATTGTCCAGTGTTTCCCATACTTGCTGGAATCTGGGAGTCTCTTGGGAAAGGGCTACATGTTTGTCTTATTTGGGGTTCCTGAAAAATCAGGGCAGGAACTCAAGGCAGGGGCCTAGAGGCAGGAACTGATGCAGAGGTCATGAAGACATGCTGTTTACTGGTTTTCTCAGCCCGTTCTTATATACCCAAAGACCACCTGTTAGGGAAGGCACCACCTACAATAGGCTGGGCCCTCCAACATCTATCACTAACTATGAAAATGCCCCACAGCTTGCTTACAGTCCAAACTTATGGAGGCATTTTCTCAATTGATTTTTCCTCTTCCCAAATAGCCTATGTCCAGTTGACATAAAAACTAAGCAGAAAAATGACTGACTGACTCAGACTCTCCTGGGCACACTGAAGTAGCTGCCAGCGTGGGACTGAAGCGGGATTCTCAGGTCTGCAACAGCTGCCTACACTCCCCTCAGCTTTCTGAACGTTTTAGATGATATGCGAGCACAAAGAAAAATGTAATTGGAAAATGAGGGAACAGTGTGTTTTGTTTTCTCATCATTTGACGCTGACTCACAGGGAGATGACTGTTTTGTGCAGAGGCTTGCTGTTAGTTCCCCCTTGGGGCTACAAAAAGACTCCATAGGTACTTTCCCATGACTGCATCTCTTAAAGCTGAAGGGAGGCTTTGCTGGCTGGAACATGGCTGGGGTACACACAGCTCTTCCGAACTCCTATTGTGTGTAGGCCATGTACTGTCCTTGTTGCATTTGACTTTGTCACTGTGTTGTGCTGCTGATGGCTCTTTGCTACTGGTAGCTAACTTTGTATCTGAAAAATTGTCAAGAGTTTGGAAGACGCCACAAAGTTAAAGGCATGCAAAATTACACTTTAAGTTTTGGTCAACTTTGATCAATATGCAATTTCATATAAGACACTGTTACAGCATTGCTGCTATTTCCCCTCCCAATGTAAAGCATGTGGTTTTTTGTAATTTGAATTATTAACTTTCTCTTCTTCTGTGTGTGGTAAATAGTATTTTTATATTATTAGACTCACTACAAAATTATTTTTAAAGGTTCATTGCGTAAAGAATTTACACGTCTTCAGCACTAACTGGATACATGCCATGGTCCACATTCCCATGCTGTAAAATCAGGAAGGTACTTATAGCTGTTGTCACTGACCACAGAATTAACCTGTGGATCTTGTACAAAACCATGTGCCCAATGCTGGCTTTCGAGATGAATGTGTTTACTAGGAGCTACCTTAGTCTGTTTACTGTACAGTTTTCTAGAGTGATGGAATATTTTAAAGAATACATTTAATAAGTAGAGACATTTAAATAATTACTTCCAAAAATAAGAATAGGAACATTGCCTTTTCGTGGGAGATCTGAGAGAATGCATTTACATGGGAGCATATTAAAGTGTTACTGTGGCTTACTTGGCAGGTTATGGCAGTGGTATGGCTTGAAACAAGTTTGCTTATATAGGCCACAGATCAAGTTTAAATTGCAGCACTTTATCTGCATACTATATTTAAATCAATTAATATGTCACAATTGCCATTTTCTAAAATGCTTGTGTTTTCATATGTGTGCAGTGTGATGGCACCCCAGGGGTTAACCTTGTCATTCTTTGGGCATCATCTTTATTTGTGTATGTGTGTGGGGGGGACTGCACATATATATTTATGGGGTGTGTGGACATGCATATAGAGACCAGAGGTAACCTCAGAGGCTGCTCCTCAGAAACTGTCCACCTTATTTTTTGAGATTGGTCTTTCACTGGGACCCAAGGCTAGATGGCTAGTCAGCTTCAAGAATCTGTTATCTTCACTTTCTACCTCCCCAGTGCTGGGGTTCCATGCAAGTACAACCACACTGACGTCTTATCTGGGTGCTACAAGTAGAACTCAGGTCTTCATGTTTACATGACAAAGCTTTACCAACTGAGCATTTTCTCGGCCATATTACCTTTTTCTACAGCTGTATAAAATGCATATTTTTATCTAAGTTCATATCCCAAGTACTCATGTTAAAGTGGCAGGCACCGTGGCACACACACATAATCTCAGGGCTGGGGAGGTGGAGACAGGCAGATCCCTGGAACTCCCTAGCTAGCCTGTCATTCAGACAGCCTAGCCAAACTGATGTGTTCCAGGCAGTGACACAGACCATCTTTTTAAAAAACCAAGTGGAGAACAGGTAACGAAGGAACCCAACACTGACCTCTGGTCCCCACACACTTGCACACACATGAATGTGGACACATATATACTCCATAAATAAATAAATAAATGGAGTCTGATAAATAAAGCATTTTCAGCAATTTCATGTTCATTGATTAAACACTTTTGTCATGCATAGCTTTAGAATCAAAGTACAGGGAAGTATTATAGGGTAAAATAAAAATAGTGAGGTGAAATACAGGGGAGAGAAAGGCTTGCTTATCCAGGAGGGGACATGGAAGCATGGGATAAATCGAGGATGTGTGAAAGAAAGGGCTCACCCAAAGGAAGTGGGCATGATATGTCATATAGAAGCCTACAACAGCACAGCCCAGCATTTAAAATATAAGTGGAAAAATAGTAGAGCACATGTAAAATAAAAGAGGGGGATATTGAGGGTTAAAGGATCAAGTGATGCTGGGAACAGTAGAATGACCCTGAATGAGTGGACAATGTTACTCCCAGAAGACATGGGTTACTCAATGAAAATTGTAGTACAAGGGACAGGATAGTCCATAGAAGATATTGGTCAGGAAGGCCCAAGAGGTCTCCAAAACAATTCAGGCTATTCATTGTCCTTGGTTGTTCATCATAGCTTCATGGTATAACTCTATTGCTGAAGACACAACACAGTTTTGGCTGCAGTACATAGAAAGATCCATCTCAAGTTGGCATGCAGAGTTCCTCCCTACTGGCTAGCTTTCACAGTGCCAGAAGGTACAATTCAGCCTTCCAGAGGAGAAAGGACATCAATGGCCTTATGTAGTGATGGGCCCTGCATGATGTAATATCAGTTTCCAGACAAGATGTGCCAGTGGTGCAGTGGTGGTACCAATATCATTTTCCAATTAGATCATTAATGTCATTTTCTAATTACCAATGTCATTTTCTAATTAGATCAGAGGTCTTTTCTACAGAAAGGGATTTCATGCTTTGTACTTTTAATTGTGGTCAAAAACTCATGGCTGGTGTAGGAGGTCCTTCTGTTTATGTGTTGTTTTCATTGGTTAATCAATAAAGAAATGGCTTGGCCTGATAGGGCACAACTTAGGTAGGCGGGGAGACAGAACTGAATTCTGGGAGGAAGAAAGCAGACAGAGAGAGCCACCATGGGGCTGCCAGAATCAGACATGCTGAATCTTTCCCAGTAAGCCATGACTTCATGGTAATATACAGATTAACCGACATGGGTTAAATCATGATGTGAGAGTTAGCCAAAAAGAGGTTAGAGATAATGGGCCAGGCAGTATTTAAATGAATACAGTTTCTGTGTGGTTATTTCAGGTGTAAGCTAGTTGGGCAGCCAGGATGGAACAAGGGCCCTCTTTCCATCAACACATGGCTGCTGTTGTAACCTATTATTATTACTTTTCTCAAATGGTCATGCTGTCAAAATGCCTCCTAAATATTTATGTTTATATTGGCTGTGGTTGACAGTAGTCAATACAGAGACCACCAATGACCAAAGTGTTAAGCATGAGAGACTATGTGCTTAGCCCTAAATGTGACATATATTTAACACACCTACCATCAGGAAACATCATGGAAGTGGAGCCAGAGGGAATACATGAGCCAAGGATGTGGGGGATAGCTGTGAAGTATATGATAAAATTATCTCAATCATGACCTCACTACACCTGTGGTAACCTGCACCAGATCTACACAAGATCAAGCCAACCAAAGTTCTGCATGAGTGGTGTCCAGGCCCCACCTCTTACTGAGGAGCTAATAGCAGTAGATACTTGCTGGAGAAGGGAGAATCCTTCTTTTTGGAAGGTGTGGCTACTGGTAGGTTTCCCATATTCCAGTATATGGTCCCATACCCCCCCACACATGATTAACACTAACTGGATTTAAAGATTTGAAGCTGGTCAAAAAATATGTTGGGGGGACACTTGAGGGGTTGAAGGAGGGAATAGGGGGTAGAAATGATATTTTTCTATATACATACATAAAATTAAAAGTAAAGAAATATTAAAAACAAAAAAGTCAAAAGTATAGCCAACACACTTTATTTCCTCTTTTTAACAATGCATTCTCCTGCTTACATGACATTGTGTTAAGTCATGTAACTTTCTTTTCTTCCTTACCCTCTCCCCCAAGTTCATGTCCTTCCTAGAATTACTGCTGCCAGTGCCTAAACTAGCTCATTTCTTGTTTCTGAAACTTCTTTATGTAACAAGCTGCAGATAAGGTGGGGACCAGGTCTGGATTGACTGCATTCACAGGCAATGGAGACCACAGGAGTCTCAGTCCGCCCACTGTCAGACAAAGGAACTGACAAATAAGGAAGAGGCAGAACCCTCTGTTTCATCTTCAGCAGCATTTATTGGAAACAGCAATGCTTCCCATGGTTTAGTTCATACATGAAGCAGGAAGATTTGCCTTTCACTCCACATAATCCACTACCGCAAGTGGCACATCAGCAGCAGCACATTAAACCTCAGAGAAGCCTGTACAGCTAGATAAATAGAACTCTGGGTGCCTAACGGGACTTCCACGACTGAAGGGAGAACAAAAACAAAAACAAAATCCAACACTGATCAGCTTGCACAGCACTGTACACACGAAATGAAGATGCAATAGAAGGGTTAAAGTAATGACTAGGGTGGGAAAGGGATTTATATGCAGTCACATACCTTCAACTGCTAAGCACAAAAATCATCTTTATTTGGTCCTCATTGAGGGCAGAATATACACAAATGATGTTCAAGGAACACAAACAAGATAAAAGAAGAGGGAAGGAGCAACAGTCACTATGTCTGGTTCTATGAAGATGTGGGAAATGCTTACTAGTGTTTCTCTCTTATGTCTTTGTGGCAAAGGGACTCAGGAAGTGGATGGATTCCTGGGTAAATAAACAGAGTAGGGAAGATAGCTGTTCCCCCTTCCTGTATTCTTCAGAAGTGGGCTACATATATACACAGCTTCTGTACAGCAAGGAATCTGAACTTGGAGATCAGATTCTTCCCAATTCATCTTGGAGAATTTTCTCTTTTCAGACAATATACAGAATGCTCACCAACTCATTCAGAAAGAAATGAAAATCCCCCCTTCATCGTGCTTGAACAGCAGGGAGGGAAGAAAACTGGCATGTCTCAGAAGTAGGAGTAGATGATCGATAGATAGATAGATAGATAGATAGATAGATAGATAGATAGATAGATAGATAGATAGATGATAAATAGATGATTGATAGATAGATGGTAGATGATAGAGATATGATAGATAATAGATAGAGAGATGATAGGCAGAAAGATAGATAGATAGATAGATAGATAGATAGATAGATAGATAGATAGATAGATAGATAGATGAATAGATGTAGGAGAACAAAAGTGCTTTGAACAATTAATACTTCTTCTGAGGGCATCAAAAGCCCATGTTGTTTAGACCAGCAGACAATTTGCTGGTGGGAGATGTTTTTGCCAACAATTCTGTGACTCACACATTTAGGAAGGAAAAATGCAACAGAAAGGACTTTCTCCTCTGTACATGGAGAACATGAGACCTTGAGAGAGCCCCGGGTGAGAGACAATATCTTCAATGAGGAGAGTTTCTCTGTGATGTGGCTCATGTGTATATTATCAGAAACCACAGCCTCCTGAGAACTGGGTAAAGAGCAGTTCTGGGACCACTGGCTAGTCTCCGGGTGTTTTAAAGCATATGCCAGGCCCACTGGCTCTGGAAGATACCGTCTATCACCGGGTCTCCTGTAGGAGCACACAGGTCAACCCAGGACATGTGTGGGCTTGGTGACTCATCCACTGCGGCCTGCACTCATGATGTTTTGGAAGCGGCATTACCAAAGCAGTGGTTAAACGTAACTATCTGGGTCAGAAAGAGGTGAGCCAGCCAGCATAAGATCCTAATGGGGCAGAGCAACCAGAATTTCTACATAGTTGATGGGGAAAAAGCCAGACTGGCCATGTAGCATCCCCTCATACCAGTTCTCATCAATCTGATTAGTGAGAGTGATGATATCACCCTCTTTAAAGCCCAGTTCCCCTTCGTTTTCAGGTTCAAAGTCATACAGGGCTCGGCAGCAGGGCTGATCCATCTGGACACCTGAGAATCAGAGGCAGAGAGAACATTAGGACGTCACAGGGTATTTAACCAGCGGCACACACTGCCTGCTCCACCCACCGCTTTCTGCCCGCTTCCCGGTCACTCATCTCCCTTCTGATCTTCATCTTCCTTAGACGTCCACTACCAGGGCATCTTTGTCTCCTACCAGCTTTCCTATATTTGGAAAGCTGTTCCTATGTAGAGCTTTATGAGTTGTTGAACATTCTTGGTTGCTATTTCCTGTATTGAAAAATCATTACATGCATTTTTGTAGTAATTATAACAAAGTTCATCAGGTTTATCTTCCTGATAATGCTGAGAGATGGGCAAGCAATGGCATAAGAGTTTATAATTAAATTAAGGTTAATTACAGACATGGCCAAATCCATTCATCTTAGTACTTTTGAGTATCTTCAGATTCAGAATAGTATAATTAGTTATAGACAATATTCTAAAACCTCAGAATCGTAGGTCAGCTTTCATTCTTTAACAACTCCAGATTATTGAGAACTGCGGTAACAACAGAAAGCCTGAGGCCCAGGGTTTCTCTCTGTTGGACCTGGCTCCAGCATTTCATTGACTTCTACATCCAAAATTATAGTTAACAGAAGTTGCCTTAAATCCTGTGTCATTAAATGATAAAAGCTTTAAAAATCATAATTTGTGTTTGGTAAACTGGAGAGTAATAAACACACATGAGTACTGTGTAAGAGCCACAGCCTATAAGGATAATGTAATATATATTGGATAAATTAATGAAAAATGGACTGTATCCTAAAAGGGATCTATTTTAAATGAGTAAATATTAATACAGCATGCAGACAAATACAAATACAGGAAAGTACTTATGGGTCCCACACTAGCTCGATGTCTTAAAGGGAAAACAATACAATTATTTTTTTTTAATTTATAGAAGTCACCAAGTGGAAAATTAAATGTATGCCTTGTTTCTGGGTGAGGAGAAGTGCAGTCATAGATATGAACTCCAGGGCCACTGCTGTCTGAGCCCCACACGGGGCAACACTGGGCACTCCGAACTATACACGGAGCTCAGACTTCATCTCTTCCCCTCATCACAACGGCATGTTATAGTTTGCTACTGCAGTAAGTCAGTCTCTGGAGACACAGGGGAATGGGATAGAGCTGCACATCCTCAACATCCATACTCAGGGTCAGACGAACCCCTCTTCTCTAACCTAGACAACCTCACAGCAGGAAATGCCTGAAGAGAAAACCTGGGTCTGATTTGTATGTGGGTAGCTGGGACTGATCACAGCAGTGGAGAGACTGAACTAGTGGGTACAGTCAAGGTTCCCGAGGGAAAAATGTGGCTGTCCTCATGCTGACCGCAGTTCACAGAATGATGGACTGGTCTACAGCAGGGAGTAAACAGAAAACACAGCAGGAGCTGAGGTCTGTAATCTATCCATTTGCAGATACAATCAGGCAATGCTTCCTGGAGCTACCATCTGTGCGTGATACGGGGTGTGTGTGTGTGTGTGTGTGTGTGTGTGTGTGTGTGTGCGCGCGCGTGCGCGCACAGCCCAGAGGCATTCTGTCCCCTTAGCAGACTCACAGAAGGAGGGAAGGGAAGGAGAAATCAGGGCATCGTTTACAACCGCACATTGGGGGATGGGGGTGAAGAACAACTAAGTGTTAGCTGGGTGGTGGTGGTGGCACACACCTTTAATCCCAGCACTCAGGGAGCAGAGGCAGGTGGATCTCTGTGAGTTTGAGGCCAGTACGTTCTATAAAGTGAGTTCCAGGACAGCCAAGGCTACACAGAGAAACCTTGTCTCTAAAATCCATATGAAGACAGACAATACAACTAAGCGCCGTGGGAGGTCCTGGATACTAGAACATGAGAGGAAACGTGAAGCCGAGAATGTTTCAGAGAGAAGGGAGAGAAAGAGGGGTGGTGCAGCAAGGACAGCAATGTCTAGGAGCTGAGCTCCGACCTGACAATCCTCTCATTAGGAGCGGTTTGCTGTGCAGCTCTTGTGCAGGGGAAACAACGGGATACTCTGAATGTTCTCAGCATTGTTCAAGTGTGCCCAAGTCCCAGGAAAAGGAACAGGTAGCCTTCTGCTGCTTACCTCCAGGTTTGGGTGTGCCTGTGTGGGAGAGACCCCCGTTGGGCTGAGTACTGTCTCCAGTGGCAAACTCTAGGCTCATACGGGGTTTTGGCTGATATTCCCTTCTGGGCTGAGACGAAGCTTGTCTTATTCTGTATAACAGAGAGAAGAAGTGACAGAGAATTATATAGCCAGTTAAAAAGTGAACAGAAAGGCAGTAATTTCCAGGAACTGCCTGACCCACTTAGAAATCTGCTAAGACCTAGAGGAAAACATACTAAGAACCCTTGGTCTCTCAGGGGCATGCAACGTGTTCCTGGGGAAGCTTCTCTTTCACCTTGTCCTCATGGTCTCCATTATTTCTCTCAAGCTCCAGCTCCTGCATTCAGAGCAGTTTATGCTAATATGTATCATGTTAGGGTCAGGGAGATATAAATGTGCACAAGACACAGTTGGTGCCCCAAAGCAGTGTGTGCTGTAGAGGGGAGAGCAGGCCGCTGACCAGTACAGACAAGAGTGTTGTTATTCTAGGACCTCCACAAAGAACTCAGAGTACATGGGGCCAAGGTTAGAGGTGTGGAGAGTTCACTTATCCATGAAGAAGGTGACAAATGGTTTTGGGAGGGAGAGCACAGGTCTACAGGAGAATATGTGAAAGAAGGCTATTCCATGCAGGATGTGAGAAGGTTTGGAGGTGGGGTGGGAGGGATGGTCATGGGCAGATAGGAGTGAGCAGACAGGGGTCACAGTGGGGAAGGAATAAAGACACGAAAGGTAGGGGAAGCCTGTAGATTCTGCACATCACCAGATCTTTCCCATTTTTAGGTATTTCAATAAGACACGTGTATTTAAATTTAAGGTGGGGAAGGTTGATTGTATGACAATTCTAGAATTATACCTATTTCAAACATGTTTGATATGGACAAAAAGTACACATTCTCTTCATTTTCAACAGATGTGAGAGGCACAGAGTGTTGCTGTAGTGTTCTGACAGGTGGGTTTTAAGCCTTTCCATTAGAGATGCTTCGGTGTTAGGCACACATCCATAAAGGTGCATCGAAGATTTTATATCAAAAATAAAATATCAAGTGAGGAAGGAAGATTCACAGGAAAAGGGAAGGCCAGGTACAACCAAGTGGATAACAGGTGACATTTCCCAGATGCAGCACGTGACCGGAGCCTTCACTGGACATTCAGCCACCGAGCCCCCAGGAGAGGTTACTTTAGACATGATCTTAAAAATAAAGGCTGCTACGTAATCCGTTGATGTAATTATCTAGCAAAAAATAATCCTCCTTTATCTAACTAAATGAAGAAAGAATAGTAAGGCTCCTGGTTAGCAATAAGGTCACCTGGCTGAACAAGATATGATTACTAAGGCCCCTGCCTTACAACAGTTCACGTCAACATTCTTTTGACACTACAGTGATGCACAAGGGATTCCTGAGCAATAGAAGTAACACTCCAAACTCTGGTATTTTCTTAGGTTACTAACATGTAGTGTAATGCCTTCTCACAGTTCCAGGCACCACAAATCCTGCTTACTCATGTAATCACAGAATAGACCACGGACAGTCTTCAGTACACTCAATGCTAAGCTATGTTGTTCTGGAGGTGAGGGCTACTAAACCCCTTTCCTTTATGAGAATAGAATTCAATCTGATATTGGTCAAGGCACACCTGTATTACAGTACAGGGTCATAGCGTATATACTTTTAGGCTACACCTCGCAACGCAAAAGAGTCCTGTTCACATAGAAAATCTAGTGCAGCTCACTGCGAGGAGACTGAACAGGCACAGGGAATCAGTTGTCTCTGAAAGGGGACAACTGAATTATCTATCATTCAAGGAAAAACAAGAATGAAAAGACACAGGCTTCCAAACAGGCTCTGCTCGCCTGTATGCTCCACCCTTGACTATTACGTCATCTTCCTGAGCGCCACAGTGCCGCTCATCTGTTAGGACAGATCTCTTTCAAAGTGTTCCTATGCATGGCAGCCATACAGAATATCACTCAGGAAATCCTAGTAGCCATGATCCACAGAATTCTGCTGAACCATCCATGGCAGCAAATATATAATTTATACATCAGCATCTGTACATACATGATGTTGATGTGTAAATTATACATACAAGACAGGATTTGAGTCAGAAGAAAGCAAGACCAGGAACAGTGCAAAATAAAGTCAGGCAGTCAGTTCGCAAGGTGCCTGTGTTGGATCAGCCAGGATGGATGGGCAGAAGCCCATCTCAAATATTCTTTCATTTCCGTTTCTCTGAACATCATTTTTCCAGCAGTTGAGAACCCCAGGGAAGTGTAGCTTACCTCTCCTCCAGCCTGACAGTGACTTGTTGCAGGATCTGTACTGCTTGTTTGTGATATTCCAGCTGGGCTTGCACAAGGGCGGAGAGTTGGCTCACCTGTTCAATCTGTAGGATGGGGAGACTGTGCTTCAGTTACTAGGTTATGGTCTTGAAGCAGTGTGCATCATGCAGCGCAGCTGTTGGGGATGCCAATGATTCTGCCACCTGCTATGAGCACACATGGTTCTTCAGGTTCTAAGTTGATTTAGAATCCTTATATTTAGGACCCTACATGTAGAGCCATAAGGAGAAGCAAAGAGTATCTCTGAGAAGGTCTCACTGAGTTCACGAAACAGTTTTGTACTTAACTATGAATTTTCTGGATAGGATGTAGCTTCTTTCACTGGGGTTCTATAGAAGAAAGATTGAGTCACTAGAGGACTCTTTGCTTCTTGCCTACAGCAGCCAACATGAAATCCAAGCATCATTTTACATTCTAATAACTGCTGGTAATGCAAAAGAGGAAAATTGATTTCTCACTTCAGACCATGGGATGGAATAAATCTTTTGACCTCTTAGCCTGATCCCAGTGGGATTTAAAGCTAATTATTGAATATTCTAAGTGGTCTAACTTTTACGAGTCTTGTGCAGAGAACTATCTGAGTAGCAGCCTCCAAGCCAAAAAGGGCAATGAACGCTGTCCTAGGAGTTTGAGGGTGCAGGAGGAGGGCCCAGTGTACAAGGACACACATTGATTCAAGTTTCCTACACTTAAGTGGTTAGGAGGACAAAAGTCATCTGTAGACATCTCTAGATGATGAGGACCACGTGTGTTCAACATGCCTTCCCTGCCTTTTAGGAGGTAAGCCGATTAGGTAATGTGGTGACTAATTTTGGATGGCAACATGTCTAATTTAAAGGATTCTCAAAAAGCTAGCTAAGCATGATCTCTTGGGCAGGTCTGTGTAGATGTTTCAAGACCAGATTTGCATTTGAAACAGAGGATTGACCGAGAATGAGTTGTGCATATCTAACATGGTACACTGCCCAGTCTATTGAGGGTTCAAATAAAGCAACTGGCAAAAGAAAGAGATTCAATCTCCTCTCTCCTGGGGCAGAAGATTCAGTTTCTCTTGCCTTTGGACATCAGAACTTCGAGCCTTCCATCCCTAAGACTTGTTCTCCACCTCTGCTAGGTTCTCTAGCCTCTGGCCACAGAATGAATTAGTCCATCACCACCATTCATTCTTAGCCTTTAGACTCGGTCTGTACAATGTTTCCAACTTTTCTGGTTCCCCAACTTCTAGGAGGCATATGAAGGACATATGAGCCTCAATAATATCCCTAACGGTGAATTTTCTTTTCCTACCTGATCTCCAGCTAAGCATACAACACCCATACTACCTACATCTATAGCCCTGTGCTTTTCTCTGAAGATTCCTTGCCAATGCAAGTGACAAGTATAGAAAATCCCGCAACCATCACAGCCAAATTGATGGGTTGGAAGGTGGATATAAACCATGACAGCAAAGCTGGCTTTTCTGATGCCTACATGTGTGAAAAAAAGAAAGGACTGTTCAGGTGTCTTCACAGCTGGAAGAACTCAACAGAATTTCATGTCTCAAGTCATGAGAGATAATTCAGTACGCTGAAGATGCAGAAACAACTTTGAAACCACCCCAACCATGCCTGAACATAGTACCTATGCTATAATCATCAATTTCAATTTGTATGTCTTTTTTCAACAAAAAATGTTAACCTCACTTCCACATATTGGCCATGCTTATAATTTTGGATACAAAACTCTGCATATACTTTAGTTGTCATTCTTAACTGTAGGTAAATGTGCTCTAGATTTAGACTATAGTTTGTAAGATGCTAGATTTAAAAAATGGGTTGTCATAGGCATTCTTTATCTCTGTACTATTGGTAATATTTTAAAATCCATTAATATACAAAGTTCTGGTCAAATCAAACTACCAGGATAAAGAAGGAACTTGTCATTTCTATGTCTACTTTATGATACATGATTCAAAAGAAGCAAGCATCCATGTGCTCGCATTACTCAGTGTAACCAGACAGGCGCTTGTTCCGCGCTGTATTTTTCAACACATCAATGCTGTGCCTATATGATAAAATTCAGTGAAAACCCAGAAGAGAGTGGCTTACATCCATCTCCAAGAGATTAAACATGCTTGACTCAGCGATTTCTTTAGATTCATCGAATTTCTCCAGCGCCTGGCGAAGTTCTTCATCTGGGATTTTGCCTTGTCGTTTCTTCTTGTAATCAAAGTCCAAGCGCCGGCCTTCCAGCTTTTTCAGGTGATGCTGAAAAAGCCAAAGGCAAGAAGATGCTTCAAAAGGGCATCCTACAGAAAAGGCCTGCTCAGGCCTCATTTCTCTTCCATCCTGAGTAGCCTCCAAAATGAGTCTGGTTGTGTTTGATACTGGATCTCACCAGAGAAAGAAAAACTCATGCATCAGGAAAGGTAATGTTTCAAAGGCCTGTGGACTGACACCATTACAAATAATTCAGAATGAGAACTAAATGATAGAAAGACAAGTATCCTTTTGATTTGGCATTTTCAAACCAGAGCCAAGTTAAACTATGCCTCTTCTTCCAAATGTCAAGAGGGGGTTGTGAGTGTGCTCACCCCACAAACTCTCTTCCTTAAGAAAAGGGTACACACAAGAGCCCACACGTCATTTTCCTCAGGAGAAAGCAGGGGAAAGCCCCTTTCTCTGAGGTAAACGTGGAAGAAATGAAACTTCTTTTTTCATTAAAAAAGAAAAAAAAATCTAGTTTACCAGAATCCCCTAATGTGTCCACTAAGAATACAGATCCCTGACTACCTGAGTCAGAACACACAGGGCTGAGCCTAGTAATCCACATCTCAGGACAGGCCCCCTTTGGCAAAGGTGGCTTTTAGGGGGGCAGATGACTTAGCTTTAAACCTTTCCAAGGACAGAAGACACAACTCAGTCACAAATGCAAACTGCAAATGACCCTGGGAAGATTTCATCAAAAGCCTCCCAACCTGCTTCAGTCCCTCCCCACATCATCTGTAGTAAAATTCCCAGCATTTCTAGGGCCTTGGTTAAGAAGGACTTGTTCTTCTCTTAAAGATCGATAGCAATTTTTTCCCTTAATAATCGTAGTATTCCATGACTAGCAGGGAAAAGAACAGTTTTCTCTTGTTCCTAGTGTGTATGGACGAGGGAAGAAGATAAAACAGTCAGGAGCAGTAAAGCCTGGGAAGCTAGGGACAGGTGATATTCCATAGCCCTCCTTGGCCTCCTATCCTCAGCTCATGGTCTTATCCTAGCTACCTGGTTTCCTCTAGGCAGGACTGTTCTTAAAAAGTATTTGAACTCACAGTCAGAGGAAAAGCCAGTTGACTTCATCATAAATAGCTCAACTGCTCTGTGTGCTTTAGAAAGGGTGGTTATTTCCTCTCAGTTCCAACAACCATCATGAAAATGTGTGTAGGAGTGATACAGTAGCTACTTATTCAAGCTAACAGAAAGTACAATTAATATTTAAGGGTTGCATCAGCCCAGCCGAACATTCACATTAACAAATATACAAATTCCCCGATAAAGGGCCTCCTTATGTAGAAAAGAAATGGTGTCAATATTGCTTTAACCTGGAAGTTAAACCCAGAGGAGCCAATACAATGCCCATAGGAGCAGCAGAGCTGCACCTGTGACAATAGGTTGAAACCTTTTGTCTTCGGTTCTTTCTGTGTTTGGGGGCTGCTGGGAATTCAGGTGCCCGCTGCTGTGCAGCCTAGTAAGCGCCGCCTGAGCAAATGAGAACCTGCGTGGGTCTGGGAAGACGCATTGCACAGACCTGAATCTCCCTCAGATCTTTGTCGTGGAGGTTCTGAAGGGGGTCGATGAAGTTCTGCTTCACCTCCATGTCCAAAGAGTCCTTCACCTCTGAGAGCTCCCTCATGGCTTCTCCTACCTCACCAAGAGCTGGCCCTGAGAGGGGGGAGTGAAGACAACACACCATGAAGAACAAAGATGAGGTGGCTTTGCAATAACGGCCTTCAAGCTGACAATGTAAGGGTTGTCTCTGACCTATTACGACAGCAGGGACAGAGAGAGAGAGACCATGAAGCTCTTAAAGTAACAGTGGCTTTTCTATTTCCCCGCAGACCATCTTGACAACTAGGTCCCACAGCACTTTCCAGGGAGGAATATCCCTCCTTACCAATACCATAGCGCTTTACTGTGAGCAGCTTTTGGAAGGCTCTCTGTCCTCCATGATTAGTGCTAGTTCTTAGCAATGTGAGATCAGTTGCAACTCAACGCTTTTTAGCAGAAGCAGACACCAAGAATGGAGAACTAGGGCCAAGAAAGGCCCCACATCAATGGGGTAAAGGAGGGGTGAAGGCAGAAGGTGCTGAGGTCCCGAGAGCCAGAGGAGAAAGGAGACGGAATACATGGTATTTTGCCTGGGGCAGTAGAATCAGGTACCACATACAAATGAGCAGCGGATTAATAAGAGAAAGCCCAGGTGGCAGGGTGGCGAATCATGCTGATTGTGACTGTTCACTCTGTCTGCAAACCCAGTTCCTGCCAGATATAGCCAGTAAAGTTCCAAGGCATCTGGGCATGTCTGCCAAAACTGTTGTCAAGCCTTTAGTGGAAGAGGACAAAAGCCCTTAGACAAATCACTTTAGATAATAGCAATCCTAAAAAATCACATTTAGCCCTCATGTGTAATATCTAAAAGTGAGAGTTAAAGTATAAAATAGCTGAATAATGCTCTCCAGAGTCGCTTCTTATCAACACTGTGACCCCTATGGGGAGCTACCATATGACAAAGGCTATTTACCAAAGTTGCAATCATCGCCCAGCTCCCTGCCGAACTTGAGCATGGCCTCTGCCAACAGGGCTTCCGCCTGAGGGTAGCCCGGCCCCTTCTCCTGGCCGCGGATTTTTGACATGGTGTTGATCATGCTGAGCTTCGCTCTGGAGGCTGGAGACAAAGACAGAAGACCCTTTAGATGCAAACAACACCACATGATAGGAACAGGGCTGACGGGACAACCCAGCCTCAAACCAGCCTGCACATGCTCTCAGCTCCTAAGGCTGCACCTTCGCTGGGCGAACAGTCTTTGCAGACAATATGTGGGCAACTGGATATGCAACTCTAATCATTCCCTTAAAATCCAAGTAGAATTTCACAGCAAGGCAAAGCATTGGTCTCGATGAGGCAGCACCACGGGCTCGGCTGCTGCCCCCTATCTTCCCATCCTGCTCACTGCAGTGACTCTGGAGGCTTGGCTGGCCATCGAGAACATTCTGGAAATACCTAGCCGACATGCTCATCTCCAAGTCTTGTTCCTGTTTAACATCTCAGCCCAAGGAGTCTGTGGGTTTAGATAAGGAATGATGATGAACTCAGAATGTGTGGACCTGGGCTTCGTTTCGCTTACAACATGTTTAAAATAAAACAATTTTCAAAGTCGCTTCTCAACTAAGAACAAAATAGCATATTCATTAAAATATCTAATTACTTCTCTTAAACATTTCAGCTGACGATTGGCTTGGACTCTCAAAGATTACATCTCGATTCCTTTTCTATTTTTACTTTTACAGGAAGGTGCCTAGCAAGTAGTCCCAGTTTTAGTGGAGGGGGTGTTTCAGTAACATATTACTGAGGACTGAGTGACTGGCTCTAGGTGTATTACTCATTATCAGAGTTGATTATACATTAACCTTGCACTGCGCCCACAGTGATAGCTGCACAAAAACCCCCAAGGAAATCACAGCTGAAAGTCAAAGTACTTCTAGCATTTGGGGACTAATATTTGACCTTAAACATACAATTCAAATAGGCTTTTATTTACACTTTGGGCTTCCAAGGCATAGAGTGGCAGTGAGAAAAGTTATCCGTATTGACAAAGGTTATAGAGACCTGAAGACAAAGTCTGTCATAAGAGCAATTAGAGAGAAGTGTTTGTACTACAATGAGTCACCGAGACGGGGCCCACAGGGAGGGGCATTGCAAAGGAAAGTGCCCATAGGAAAGCATCATTGAGCTTTGAACCATATAGCATGCGGCAGCACGTGACACTAAGGTCACATACAAAGCTAGACACCCCCACAAAACAGAAAAATTTCCTTTTATTTACCGTAAGCTTTTATAGAAAAGTATATAAACCATATTGAGGAAGTTGAAGTGCTTCACAGTCCCCTATTCATTGTAGCAGACCTGTGAGGCCTTTCTGCAGGCAGCCAGGGCTGAGACCCAGGAGAGGAATCCTGCTGCACGGCATTGACAACAGAGTAAGGAGTAAGCGAGAGGGTTGCAGCTGCTGAGTGCAACATCAGTGCTCGGACAGACACTAGACGGCGGGCGTGAGAAGCAGAGCTGAGGGCTGCGTCAGTGCTGGGACAGACACCAGACAGCTACTGAAAACAGAACACAAGGACTGTGGCCCACACAAGGGTCACCAGAAGGAACCATAGGACCCCAACTTTGAACAAGAAAAGATGGGCTACACACAAAATGAGAAAAGATACATTAAAAAACTGGAGCAATAAATTGAAATGTATTTCAGAAAATATTAAGAAAATAACTTTCAATGAACAATGACATAGAAAGGTCCAATAATGATGTTTTCAAATGACACCATCAAGGTTTCAATTCTTATTTTTTCCCCAAATCAATTAAAGAGGCAAGAGGCATTTCACTAAAGAAAAGTATAAGTCAAGAAAAGGGATAGGAATGAAATCTAGGAAATAGGAAATGCAATACAGGGAAACACACAAACAACAAAGCTCTCCAGGAGACCCTCTGTCAGCAGCCACCACAGCTGTGCCACATGTGCGGCTCCAGAGCAGCATAGGTTAATGCTGATGTGGATCTGCTCCCGTGTTCCCCAGTGGGATTTAACAAACAACGACATAAACACACTGAGAAAGTCATAGGGACAGACACAATCATGGGAGGGCAGGCGAGGAACACACAGCTTTCACCTTCTGAAACGGGAATCGGCAAGAAGACAGCTAAAGCTGGGAAGAGGAAGCAGGCTCGATGCAGGACTTAATTCATGACTGGAGATAGAAACCAAACAACCAATGAAAGAAAACACCCAAAACCCGAACAAACAAACAAACAAAAAAACAAAACAAGACACCCAAAACCCAAAACAAAACAAAAAAACCCAAAATCAAAACCAAAACGAAATATCCAAAACCCAAAAAAACCAAAACAAAACAAAACAAAAAACCCCAAACCAAAAGTCTTTAAAAAACAAAACAAAGAACAGTCAAGAGTCTTTAAAATGTTAGATTTCAGAAGCAGAAATGGGGACAGGGGTCTAAACCCTGAGGGTAACTAGAATTTTTTTCATACAGTACTTTTTGTGTAAAGTAACTTTACATAACATATTCATAAATTATTTTCCTATAACAAGAAATTAATTAAAACTACTTCCCAGCCCCCGACCCCACCCCCAGGAGAACACTTTAGCCATTATCTAGTGGTTGTGTTGGATAAATAGCGATGAGGGCCTTCCAAGTGTGACTACATCAAGTGTTCACTAGCTTAGTGGACCAGGAGAGAAAGTTAATGAGGATTGACATGTAAAATGGGATCAGAAAACAGCATCAAAGGAAAAGACTTGGTGGATCTATGTGAGGCCATTTCCTGGAAAGACATTTACTGGGTAAATGGCAAGAACAAAACAGAAAATTCGGATGACCACAAAAGGTTGAGAAACAGCTCTGCTGCTGTGACCCCAGCACAGAGAACAGCTTCTTTCCTAACTCTACCTTTTAAAGAATACAAATGGGGGAGTCTGGATTGTTACCAACTCCTAGAGTGAGCCCTATACAGTCTCTAGGCTCCTGCTGAGCTTTCTAATTCTGGGCACAGCTGAAGGGAAACCCAGGCTCCACACAGCAATGCAGCACTAGGCTGGCTCGGTCTGCAGTTCTCTGGTCAAAAGCAGTGTCCCTGGGAGTCACGGCTTAGCCATCCTAACTCTGCCTGTCCACCAAAGCAGAAACTAGGAAACTAGCAGGGAAAGCTCAACAGTCTTACATCTATCTTACGTTTAATTTTTATGTCTTAATCCAAACAAGCAACCAGGAAGTCAGATCCTTATCAGGTCCTGCCTTCTTTCATGGGAAGCAGTGAACTTTGAACTAGTTTGAAGTTCTGACCTCTTGAAGACGTAGGAAGAAGGCCAGTCTGTACATCTTTCTAGCATGTATCCTGAAGATGATCTCATTCAGCAGGCTGTTATCAACATTCAATGATAAAGAGCAAAAACGTCTAAGCACAGGTCAGCAGCCTGGATTAGATGACAGGGCTTTTTCTCCCCCTTCCCGCCCCGTTCAGGTTCTTCTGCTGTGAGAGAGCTGCAATGCTCTCAGGACACCCTGTGGTCGTGCAGGGAACTGTGTTTCCTGGAGTCCCTTTCCCTGAACATTTCCATCTGCCAAGTGAGGACTGGTCCACAGCAAGGGTTTGCAAAATGTGACTGGGGAAGACAAAGTGGCAATAGGACAGCAGGAAGGCAGTCATTAGTTGGAGGGGTGAGGGGCGGGAACAAGGGTGTTTTCTTCCCTCTGTGGGTTAAATCATTTCACTTAAAAGTTTCAAATGTTCCTCTGACTGCTTTATTTAGAAGCTTCCCTTTTCAAGTGTCCTGCAGCTTCTCTCTGAGCTGTGAAATGGAGCATGAGGATGATAGACTCGGCTCCCTGCGGTGCTTGCTCTGATGGGCAGCTGGCTGGAGATCAGGAGCACTGTGGGTGGCCTGGCTGGCATTTCCCTCATGGGCATTAGGGTCTACAGTTGCCAGGCCTCGGTCTTAGGACTTCCTTCCTAACCACAGTTAGGATGTAGAATTCCACATCCTTCCTGCTTAGTCCACAAGGGAGGCAGTCACCCCAAGCTTCCCTAGGAAGCACCACTTTTGAGGCATGCTATGGAAATCAGCTTACTGACCAAAACTGGGCAAGGGCAATCTTTGTGAATCGAATCAGGAAACAAACTCCCATTTCCCCCAACAACGCAGACAGTCCACAAGCTGAATTATGAGTCCTAGATAAAAAGAACAAAGACCACAGATCAATTTAGTGGTAGCTCAGTAGTGTGAAAAACTCAAGGGCAGTTGTTCTCAACCTGTGACCCTTACGACAAACATCTACTTCTAAAAATATTTATGTTATGATTTATTACACTAGCAAAATGATAGTTACGAAGTAGCAACACAAATAATTTATGGTTGGAGACCACCACAAAATGAGGAACTGTGTTAAAGGGTCACAGCATTAGGAAGGTTGAGAACCACTGCTCTAGAGGCTGAGGCCTGCAGGCTGGGTGCGTCAGAGGCCAGTTGATTACACAGTGATCTAGGGCCGCCTGGGCAGAGGGCAGCACCCTTTGTCACACGCACCGAATAAATCCGTCATTCAGTCATTTCGCAGATCACACAGGAGGGATTTGTGTATCTCCTGTATAGTAAAGTTTGGAATTTCAATGCTCGATTGGTTATTTACCAAAAATAGAAGACTTTGAAGGATTCCCCTGTGATGATGAATGACAGAGCATTTGTTAAGCACCTACTCTGTGAGGGCAGCTGTGCTAGTGAGGCCTGCTGTCCTGAAGTGTGTCCTCTACAGCCAGACAGTCCCTCAACGACATGAGGCAGGAAGTGGCCCACACTGTCAGGCATTTACACCACACAGTCCCTAAAACAGCAAGGCTGGGAGGCTCCCGAAGCAAGTGCTACTGAGATGGGCTTCTGGAAAGTGAACTTTAAAGGTAGAGTTAGAGAATCCATCCTGATCATCTGTACAAACGAGCTTAAGCCCAAGAAACAGATGCTTCAGGAACTCCAGGTGAGGGAGCAGAACTCTCAGGTGCCGCTCTGCGGGAAGAGCAAATTCGGATACGAATGCGCCAATATTCACTATATCTGAACACAGTTCTATGACTCCACCCCTTTGAATATTTCCCCCAGAAATGTGTCAGTGGACAACACAGATGTACACAGATGTGCTAGTCAGGTTTCCTGAAGAGCCACCACGGCAAGCAATTTGAGTTTTCTCAAACAGTTTAAAACGGAACCACGACACAAGCCAGCTGCTTCAGTCCTGCACAAAGAGCTGCACTTCCTGCTACAGAGATGCTCGCACCCCATGCGTTTGCTGCTCTGCTCACTACAGCTGGGGAATGGAGACAACAGAGGTGTCCATCAACACGTGACTGGAAAATGAAAACCTAGTAAAGATATAAAACAGCATAAGATTTAACCCTAAAGAAAGTGAAATCACAAAACTTTCAGAAAAATGGATATATTTAGAATGTATAATACAAATTAAGGTCACCCAGGCTTGGGGTGGAGGGAGAAGCATGTTGTCCCTGATATGTGGATCCTAGCCTATAAGACATGCATGTATGTAACTAAAGACATGTATGTGTGGGTATAGGAGAACATTTAGGAACAAGATCAAGAAAGGGGAATTAAGAAAAGAAAATGCTTACAAATGAATTCACATAAACAGTGTACTCTGTCTAGGTCTTCTGAATACTCCCTCCGTGGACAACACATTTTCAATGCAAAAGTGGGCAGTGTCCACCTGTGACTCCATGGGAGGGCTGTTCCATACCAGGAGATTCACTTAAACTTTTTTTCATTTAATATTCCTGTAGCATGTAGTTTGTTATAAGCACTACTAAGCTTAGTTCCTCTAATTCTTAAATGGCTATTAATTTATAGAATATGAAGATTTTTAGAAGTATGTTTAAAATACCATAATTGTGAAAACTCTTGAGAATACTGTGGAATATTGTTCTTGACTCTCAAAGAGCAACATGCTGGGAATAAGTACACTTTTTAAAATAAAAAAAAATAACAAAATATCTAAAAGTTAAAGCCAGGTATACACTTGTTCTCAAGATTGACTTCCTTTTATCCTCTGTGATAGCAAGTAAAAATATATTGACAAGGCGTCTGCCACAGCAAGGACAAAGAGTCCTCACCCTTGGCTCAGGTTTATGAACGTCAGTCAGAGATACTCTAGGGCAGAGCAGGTGGCCAACTCATTTCCTGAGACACATCTTCATGTTCTGATAGTTAGGAGAAACATGATAGATTTAGCCATCTATTAGGGAAGAAGGATGTGGAATACATTTTCTAGACATTTTCTAGACTGACTCATTTCTTCTCTCTCAAGAGCTCTCCCTCACAAAAGCCAGGCATCATTCAACAGAGGAGAGATCTGGAGCAAGACTGTGCTGACAGATTGTAGGGCTATTCGTCAATGCTACTGTCTGGACTACAGACACAGAAAGATCTTTAAGGTATCTTCCAAAAGCTGAATATCAGAAGCACATTTCATTCTGTGACTATCACTCAGGGGTACCTACTGTTTGGTTGGAAGCATCACCCCAGCCCCCTGGTATCCATAGATACAAAAAGTCTGGAATGTTTGTCTCCCCTGGGAGTGGCCACAGTTCAGACTCTACCTCCAAGAAAGCTCACCAAAATGGTGACTCGCCCCAGGGAGGGTCAAGACCACTCTCATAGGCTATTTAAACTGCCCCTCCAGAGAAAAAACACATGGTTGTTCTGGTTCTCCTTTCCCCTCTCCATGTTTTCCTGGGGGCCACCCGGGAGCACTGGCATCCATTAAACCTGGGCCTTTTCTAATTCGGTCTGATCTGGTTTGATTTGGATTATTGTGTCAGTGGAGAGACTTGTTGGTCAGAAAAATACTTAACATCTGCTGTCCACAGTTCACACATAGCATCTTTTTAATCCTTGCAATAGCAAAAAATCAGACAGGTTTTCTTTGTCTATTTTATAGAGAAATAGAGAAACATGACAATTTCATGACGGTTTCATTCACCTGTAAAGAACTACCAGCCATCCACCAGGAACATCTCTAAGAGACTAAAGAAGGAGACGTACTACTTAGTTCATGCTATGAGAATCTAGAACCCTGACAAACACAAGAAGGCTGCAGATACTAGTCCTCAGGGAATCTAATATAGAAATTAGCAACAAAACTCTTGCAAGCCCAGCCCAGCAGCTATCCAAAGGATTGTCCATTGGACCAATTGGAATCTGATCCTAAAACACAAATCTTTTCCGTTTCCTGGGAAATATTACTCAACCTCAAAGAGGCAGAGAATCTTAAACATGCTATAACATGTATAAGCCTTGAAGACATCCTAAGCAAAATGAGTGAGTAGCGAACAGGAAGAAACTACAGGAATTATCACTTGGGCTATGAAGAGTAAAGGAAGCTACAGCATTAGGACGTAGAATGACAGTTGTCAGAGAATGGGGAGTTATTATTCAATGGAAATATTTTTATTTTCACACCTGAAAGGGGTTATGGGAGTAGACCATGGTGATGACTGCACTGAAATGTATGCTTAAATTTGGTTAAGATGAGTTAGGTCATCTGCATTTTACCACCACAAAAATCCTTAATTTTGAATTGATGTTATTTTGAAATGAGCTTTATTCATTTTCATTGTTATGTGTATGTATGAGTTTTTGCTTTGCCTGTACTAAGTCTATGCAACACGTGTGTTTGGTGCCCTTGGTTGCCAGGAGAGGGCATCGGATCTCCTGAACTGGAGTTACACAGTTGTGAGCTGACACTGGGTTGCTGAGAACTGGACCCATATCTTCCATAAGAGCAGTAGGCTCTCTTAAACATTGAGCCATCTCTCCAGTCCTTTAATTTTGAATTATTTCAATTAAATTTGTAAAGTTTAATATAAGGATTACAATGGAATCATGAGTATAAATCTGCAATTCACACAATTACATCTGGGTTCCATACTCTGAATCAAATATGTTGTAATGACTAGTAGGCTTTGTGTAGGATCCCGTGTTTTCCCCCTGCTCCTTGAGGAGCAAATCCTAAGGACTGTTTTGGCTAGCCAACTAAGCTTCCTGTTAATTCCCCATGCTCACTCTGCCAGCCTGGTGATTTAGCTGCTGGGCACAGTCCACCTTTGGTATGGTAATTTCCCACCTGCCTGGGAGAATCACACAGCGCCAAGGTCTCTCTAGCTGCCATCTCTTCGCCCCCTGCCTGGGAAGGAATTTCCACACAGTGCCAGGCTCCTCCCTCTGTGCTTTCCCGTCTGGCTGGGAGGGGATTCCTCTTCTGGGGCAAAGGTACATTAACTTTGTAGAAAGCTAAATAAAGTGGCATTCGGCTATCTCTTGACGAATGACCCAGGTCTCTTTGTGTGTGTCTTTATTTCAATCCCCAGGCCTTTGCCCCAAGCTCGTGATCGGTATGGAAGGCGCACGAACCATATCTGGAGAGGGTGACGCAGAACCGGGTGGTTACAGCTTTGCACATGTTTCATGATGGTGATATGCAACAATTATATGGAAGAATTGCAACACACCTATGATTCTGAACTTCCCCCTTCTGATGCTCCCAGAACTGTGAGCATGGCGTCTGTCTCCCTCAGTTTGCACACTCATGCTGAGTGAATAGGTACAAAGATGCAGACAGCAGGGAAGGCTTATGTGAAGCTCCTGGCTGTAGGCAGTTACTTTAGTGATCGCATGCAGTGCAGAACTGAGGAGAGAGAAGGGGTCTGCTTGCATCTTGTTTAAGGAGGCGACTCAAGTGCTGGAACATGCTACTTTCGACCTAACAACTGCATTTATGTAACGCCACTCTCTGAGGTGACAGTGCTCTTCTAGCCCTGAGTGGGAAGCAGCAGGGTGGTATTTTAAGACACTGTGCTATGGTACACTCAGCAGCTGTAGGAACTCGTGACACGAACAGCAAATATTTCCCACCTCAGGACGAGATGCTGCAAGGAGCCAACAAAGATCTCACAGCATGCCCTGGGAAAGCAAGCAATTGCTCCCCAAGAGCATAAAATATTTGGTACAATTTTTTAAAAACACACACAAGCATCACTTTACTAACATTAGGAGTCTTTGCTTAAGTGGCTTTTTAGAGGAAAGAGTGGAATCTGTGCTATGACACTGGTGGGTGACGGCCCGAGACTGAACTTTCCTCAGACCCTGCTTCGTGTCTGCAGACACAGGAGAATCTCCAGCCTCAGCACAGGATGGGCTGTCTTTTATCTTGTCAGCATTGAGAACCCTTCAAAAGCTGAGTGCAGTAAGAGGCACTCTAGTCTACCTTAGCTGTTCTGTACTCTAAAATAACTGGGAGCTAAAATCAATAGCAGGGAGTGGCCCAACAACCCCCAAGAGTGACGGCTGGGAAGCTCCACCCAGGATACACTTACTGTATCAACGTTTCTATAACAAGAGAGAATCCCCAAACTTGTCTACTTTACCGATGTTTGTTCTGGGTCAGTTGGGGTCAGTTAGCTGCCAGAAAGGATGACTAGACAATGAACAACTTGCAATATTTTTCCCAATGATTTTGTAAATGTAGGAAAGCCATCTACTCTTTTCAATAAATAAATATAATATACTGCCCATCTCCAGATATGTATGTTTTTTTCATTATTGTATTTGTTCTCAGAAGAATTATCCCTCTGAAATTCAACACTTTCCATAATTGTAAAGGGGAATCTATCCTTTATATGTTTTGAATCACTTCTCAGTGTTAAGACTTAGGAAAGTAAAATCTCTGTCTATGAGTAAACACACATCCCTTACTCATTAAGTGAAGGCTCACTGCTGTATATTCCCTCATACATACATGTGGACAGACAGACGGCAGAGATGCGAAGGATCAGGCCCTCCTGCCCAACAGAAAATTAATGTGCTGTCCAACCAACCATTTGGTTAAATGGGTGCCAAATGACATATAATTCATGCTCAGTTCCACTACCAACAAATACCTGATTATCATGATTTAATATTTATTAATTATTCATCTTTGGAAGGAGATGACTAAAAGAACAGCCTGTGGGAAGAAATACAATTTTAATATAAAATTATCCCATGGATTAATGAAGCATTTAAAAATTCATGCAGCACGCTTTTACTTCCACAGGTAATATTCCGTAAGTGAGAAATGAAATTATTAAAAAAAAAAAAAACCTTAACCGAAATCCAATACCCCCAATTTAATACCTCGGGTTTCAAGCATGCCGCGTAAACAGCGCACATGCATCAGGGAAAGCTCCTCTGCAGAGCAGCAAGTGTCTGCTCTGCATAATAACTCCCATGTGTGAGCTGCCTCTTCCCCCGAGGAGCTTGGAAATTTATATTGTATTATAACATTTGGGTCAGAGCAATTGCTCCATGAAAACTGAAAAAACCTCTGGCACAGAAAACATAGCAAGCCTAGAAAGACCACACACTGTCATCTGGCCACAGCTGTCCACTTAGTAGAGGGTACACCGCCACTGAATCAGTAAGAAGGGCATTTTCAGGAGATTAAGATATTTAAAACTGTCTTGATGGGAATCTGATTGTTCATTTCTTTATCGAAAGGAAAGAAAATCCTGCAGTACACAAACCAAGGAACTAAATATCAAATCTTTATCAAGCTATTGCTTTGCCCACCCGTATTCTAGAACTGATGTTCACATAAAGAGAAAAATGCACGTGATACATGCTGCGTGTATCTGTGGGGCTGATGATCCGAGGACGAGGAAGACTTCTCCCACCTGTCCCTTGTGGAGAGGCTGTAATTCATCAGCACCAGCCATACTTCGTAACTCACATCGTCACTTCCAAGAGCCGACAGGCTGCCCGTGCCTGCCATGAGCCCAGGGAATGCAGCTGGAGTGAGACGGGTACAGGAGCTGAAAGAGCATCACTGGGCATGATGGAGGAAAACGGCCGGTTCAGCTGGGCAGTAGGGGCATGATGGAGGGGAATGGACAGTTCAGTTGGGCCGGGTAGGGGGGAGCTTATAAGCCACTTTAATTCTAACAGCATGAGAAACAATTTAATGTTTTATGTAACATAATATGATCAGATTTGGATTTTCAAATGCCACTCTGGTGGAGGTCAGGGATGAAGACGGACCTTCATAAAGTATCTTCATGAATTCCTGAAATTCAACATGCTCTCCTTCATAGCCTTTTCTATAAGAACTGGGTTTAAAGGATATAAATGCTCTGAGAATCTGGAACTGTAAGGTGTGAAAGCAACACGGAGGTTGGTGCTCTCAGAGGAGCGCTCTTTAAATACCCTCAGAGCGGAACCTCCCAAGATTCCATTATCCTGTCTATAAGAATCTGTTCATTGGCCCCAGTCAAAATCCTCACCTAACTCAAGCCAGATCAAGTACCAATGTCCAGACTCCTTAGTCCAGCTTTAATTCCTATGATGCCGAGTAGGGACCAGATATAGACAAGATGGGGATTCTCTCTGTTTTGCTATGCAAAAGCACTGAGTACTCTGGATATTGGTTAAACTTCGGTGTCTCCTTCCCAAGGACATCCAGCTGGCTTTCAATAATCAGCATAATGATAACTAGCCATGTTTTAGGAACTCTGTGCAATGCCTGTTTCCAGGACAAAAGAATTAGAGAAAGCAAACCCTCTCTGTCATGTTATCAATATTAATTGCTTAAATTATACAGAATTATTATATGTAATTTTGTTTGGTTCTAAATTCTTTGGCATGATATTTATTTGCATTTTTATATTATCTAGTCATAAATAACTGCTTTTCTGGAGAAAATTTGAATTTGTCTGAGTTTCTTTTCTAGATGGCATTTGTCCATTCAATTCTCAGAGTCATAAAATAACTACAATGACAAATATCAACACTATTATGATGTGTTTCTAAACATTTTATTTGCTCCAATTACCTCTTTGGATCTATCATCAAAACAACACAACAGCACAATCCCACAACTGTCCTATTTCATTTCTGAATTCCCATGGTACCTACACTACAAGAAAAGGACCTCCTGCACCCAAATGAAGTAGAGCATCCTTCTCAGAGGCAGAACCATGCATGAATGGCCATGGGCTTGGAAGGCAATCAGACCTGGGTTCCCATTCTGGATTTATGTATCCTAGATAAGTGAGCTAGTGCGGTTGTTTGAATAGGAAAGGACCATACAGGCTCACATATTTGGATGTTCTCCATTACCAGAAAGTAGAACTGCTTGAGAAAAACTAGAAGGAGTAGGAGGTATGGATTTGTTGGAGTAGGTGTAGCCTTACTGGAGGAAGTATGTTATTGGTGGTTATTAGGGGTGAGTTTTGAGGTTTCAAAAGCCCAAACCAGACCCAGTCTTCTCTCTCTCTCTCTCTCTCTCTCTCTCTCTCTCTCTCTCTCTCTCTCTCCCCCTCTCTCTCTCTCCCTTTCTGTCTCTCTCTTTTGCTCTCTCTCTCTCTACCCCCCCTCCCTACCTCTCTGTCTGCTGTTTCCAGATTAAGATATAAAGCTCTTAGCTACCACTCCAGTGCCATGCCTGTCTGCTTCCTCCCTTTATGACCATGGACTAACCCTCTAAAAACTACAAGCAAGCTTCCAATTAAATGCTATCTTTTATGAGTTGTCTTGGCCAGCATCAGACTTGTCTCTTCAGAGCAATTCAACAGTAACTAAGACACCTGGTCATTTCTTAAACACCTTGGCCTAGCTTTTGTTTTGTTTTTCTGGAGGGCAAATCAAGCCTACCCAGCAATATCACATTCTGGCACTACTATTGCAATTTACCACAAAATCGATTGACTTCAAACAGTGGGATTTATTCCCTTACAACAGGATGCCAGAGATCTGAACTCAAGCTGTTGAGAGGGTTGGTTCCCTGTGAAAGCTTTATGGGACACCCTCACCTCTTCTGCATGGTGTGGCTCCTGGAACTTTCTGGCTTGTGGCAGCATAATTTCAATGCTTAGTCTTCACTTGTTCACGTTCCTGGGTTTCCCAATGTCTTCTTTTCTGTTAAGGATACTAGTACTGGGTTCAGGGCTCACTCTTAAATTTAGGGTTAATTCATCTGAAAATCCCTCCAAAAATAATATTTCCAAGTAAGCGCACATTATAAAATCTAGGTAGATGTGAATTTGTGAAAAGATAATGGTCAGTTCAACATACCTACCTGCAACACATTATAATTTCACTGAAATTAGGAAAAATAGTTAGTGATGGGTCTTTACTAAAAATCTGCATTACAGTGTGTGTGTGTGTGTGTGTGTGTGTGTGTGTGTGTGTGTGTGTGTGTGCATGCTATGTATGTCTTAGTTAGGGTTTCTATTGTTGTGAAGAGATACTATGACTTTGGCAACTCTTATAAAGGTAAACATTTAATTTAGTGGCTTGCTTACTTTTCAGAAATTTAGTCCATTATTGTTATGGCAGGAAGCAAGGCAGCATACCAGCAGACATAGTGCTTGACCTGACTGTTTTTACTTCTTGATCTAACGGCAACAGGAAGTGAACGCTGAGACACTGGGCAGTATCTTGAGCATATATGAGATCTCAAAGTGACACACACTTCCTTCAACAAGGCCACACCTTCTAATAGTGCCAATCCCTTTGGAAGCCATTTCCTTCCAAACCACTACAGAGCGTATGATGTGTGTTCCTGGTGAGTGCATTAGTGCAGACACAGGTGTTCTACAGCTTGTAAGTGGAGGGTTGAGGACAACCTCAGGTAGGCGTCAGTTCATCTTCTTCATCTTGTTTGAGATTTGAGACAGGGTTTCTCTCATTTGGTTCTTCAAATACCAGTCAAAGTTCTGGGAATTTTGTTGCGTCTGCTCCCCAGCTCCTGATAAGGACATTGAGGGGTATGATACTGAATCTGGACTTCTGTGTGTTCAGAAGAGTCTAAACCAGGCTATCAGGCTTGGATGAAGATTACTCAATCACTGAGCAATGTATTTTTAATACATTTTAAACTATGAATTGATTGTATTTTATTTTTATATTGGGAAAATTGCTGTGAAAAGAAAAATTATTATATATACTAATAAAATTCATAATGTTATTGGAACAGACCTTAAACATGTATTTCATGAGATTGAAAGTAAAAGAAATACATGAATTTCTAGATACACATACCCTACCAAAGTTAAATCAAGATGAACTAAATAATTTCAACATATCTAGTAGTATAACAAACAAGAGAGAAGAGAAGAAAAAATGAAAAAATGTTCATCTGAAAAAGATCTAGGCCTAGAATGGTACAATGGTGAACCAGATCTTCAAAAGAAAGCTACCACAATGCTTCTCAAATTATTCCATAAAACAGAGAAAGACACAACTCTCTCTCTCTCTCACTCTCTCTCTCTCTCTCTCTCTCTCTCTCTATTTATTTATTTACAAAACAAGTATAAAGTCAATATTATCCTGATACTTCAACCAGATAAACACACACACACACACACACACACACACTCACTCACACAGTTTATTTGAAAACTAAATAACTGGATTTAAGAACACACAAAAATATCATTCACTGTGATCTGTGATCATTTCAACATATAAAACTCAGTAAATGTAATAAATTATATAAATGGGTGTAAGAATATAAATTACATGATCATCACATAGATGTAGAAAAGGCCTTTCACAAGATCCAATATTCCTTCATGATAAAGTTACAAATAAACTGGTAACAGAGAGGACATATCTGTATACAATAAGGCAATGTGTGCCAAAACTATAGGCAAAATTATATTACATAGGGAAAAACTCAAAACATTTCCACTAAAATCAGGAACAAGACAAGGCTGTTTGTCCACTTTGTCTACACTCATTCACTATAGTACTGGAAGCCTTAGCAAGAGCAATAAGACAAAACAAGCAATGTAAAAGAAAACACACAAGGAAAGGAAAAAGAAAAGTATTCTTATTTGTAGATGATAGAAGTCAATACATCATACCATAAAGATTCCACTAGAAAACTCCTAGAATTGATCAACACTTACAGCATACTGGCAAGATACAAGATTAACATTAAAAAATCAGTAGCCTTTCCATATACCAATATCCAACATGCTGAGGAAGAAATAGGGGAAACCATCTGATTGATAAATTTCATATGTACAAAAATAGAATGACTCTAAGCAAAGGAGTGAAAGGCCTTTGAAACATTAAAATACTGGAAAAAGTTAAAGGAGACACTTGAATGTGCAAATATATCTCACACTCATATTGGAAGAATCAACATTATAAAAATGGCTATCTTACCAAACACAATCTATATATTCAACATAATCTCCATCAAAATTCTAATGCCATTCCTCACAGAAATAGAAAAAAAACATTAAAATTCATCTGGAAGCACAGACTTCCAAAGTAATCCTGAGCGGAGTGGGAGAACAGTAGGGCTAGAGGTTTCACTATGCCTCCTATGAAGTTACATTTCAGAACCATGGATGGAAAACAGTGGGGTACCGGCACAAAAGACATGGGTAGACTACCACAGAGCATTCAGCTATGAACCCAAGCAATTATAGATACGTGGTTTTTTACAAAGCCACTAAAAATGCTCATTGGAGAAAAGGTGGCCTATTCAAGAAAGAGATGGTGCTGGGAACCTGGGTATCTCCATAAAGAAAAATTATCTAGGTCTTATCTCTCATCTCTCCAAAAATCAACTCCAAGCAGAAGGAAGACCTTAAGGTAATATCGAAATGCCTGAAATGCTAGAGGTAAAAATAGGGAAAACATCATCATACTGGAATAAGTAAGGTCTTGGAATAGGACGTAAATACTAAGGAAGTAAGGTCAACAGCTGATAAACAGGACCTCAAGAAGTTAGGAAACAGCTATGAAGAGACAGCCTACAGAATGGGACACAATCTTTGACAGCTATACATTTAATAGAACTCAAAAAAACAAAAACAAAAACAAAAACAAAAGCCATGCAACAAGAAAGCAAACACTCCAGTTGAAAACACAGCTATGGAACTGGATGGAGAGACCTCAGAAGAAGTTACAGATGACAAATAAATATTTTAAAAAGTGTTCAAGATCTACATTAAAAGTGCTAGTCATCAGAGAAATGCAAACTAAAACTCCTTTGAGATTCCATCTCACTCCAGTCAGAGCAGTCGTTCTCATGACAAAACAAATGACAACGCTCACTGTCCAGAGCCTGGAGAATGCAATGGAAACCCTTACTCATTCCCAGTGGGAGGTTAAAGTAGTGCGAACTCTACTACGGGAATCAGGGCAGGGATTCCACAGGCGTCCTTGCCATCACGTTCATTTACAATAGAGAGGAAACAGACGATCTACATGGAAAGATCATTTTGTTGAGGATACCACAGCTTCAGATAGGAGGACGGAGAGAAACAGAGCTGAACTGAGCTGGAAGCTTCCTCCCTGCTAGCCAGCCCTCCTATCACTAGCAGGTTCTTTTCCTGCTGTTATGGGAAAACTATCAACTGTTTTACTCAGCTGTGGATCCTGTAACAACCCAAGCAAGATGTGTTTCTTGGTGCAACCGAGGCTTGTCTCTTATGGGGGCACTCACCCCTTCCTGATGTTGAGGTTCGCTTCAAGGGAGAAAACGTATGCCTACTTCCAATTTAATTCAAAAAGCCCAGGATGGGGAGGACACAGGCCTCAGGGGTATCCTAAAGCAGTTACTTTGCTAAATGGCCATGTTGTTCCTCAAACATTTTTCTAAATATTTCATTTTTGCCCACAGATTAGTGCTACTGTCAGCTTTGGTCAGAGAAGCTACGTCTGTAGTAGATAGACAACAGTTACTGCAGATTGCTGTGTCCTATAAAGATTTGCTACTCTTATTGGTTTAATAAAACATTGATTAACCAAGCAGGAAGTATAGGCAGGGCGACCAGACTGGGAAAATTCTGAGAAGAGAAAAGGCTGGGTCTGCAGTGGCCACCCAGACACAGAGGAAGCAAGATGAGAATGCCTCACTTTTAAAAGGTACCAAGTGACATGGCAAAACATAAACAAGAATTATGGGTTAACTTAAATTGTAAGAGGTAGTTAATATTAAGCCTGAGCTAACAGGTCAAATAGTTTATAATTAATATAAGCCTCTGTGTTTTTCTTTGGGACTGAACAGTGGTGGAACCAGGCAGGACAGAAACTTCTGTGCTACCAAACTCACAATTGGTAAAGTGTGAGAGAATAAGATCCTGAGTGCTCAACACAAAATGAGACATCTACGCTTAGTCTCTCAACACTTAGGGAACAGTGTAGTAGAAAAAGTAGAAAGAATATAAAAATTGAAGGAATAGAGTAGCATTGTGGAATACAGAGTTTAGGGCTTGATGTGGTGCTTTCACTCAACCCACAGGAGGTGTGATTCTCTCAACAAGATTAAGACTCTCCATATTCTCTTATGGATGGGGAGGAACTAATGCATCAGGCTCCACCTCTCCCTGACGATTCAGAGGCAGTTAACAGCTTCCGGGAGAGAGAGGGACTCATCTTCTATGGTGTAGGCCACTCATAAATTGCCCATGCTGTTGCAAGAACCCTCACTCAGATTGGTAAGCAACCCTTATGACACTCACAGGATCACACAAACAGAGACACCGAAGTAGGAGAGGGACTGGTTGAAAAGTAGAAAAGTATCTGTGGGAGGAGGGAAAACCCAAGAGAGAAACTAACTGAATATGATCAAAACATAATATATACATGTATGGGACTGTCAAAAATAAAGTTAGATATGTTTCAAGATGAGATTGTATGTTACTGGTACTGTACTGAAGCTGCAATAGACCTGGAAAAATACCATCTTTCTCCTCTCATTCCTGACACCATGTCCCACAACAGTTAGTCACTAATGTAATTCACACATGAAGATGAAGGAAACATGGGGTTCTTTAAGGATTTTTGCAAAGATAATAGGTATATTTCTTGATTCTATAAAACCATCACTATGGTAAAGCCAGGTGAGGTGAGCAGCTCTCTTTTCAAGACTTGACCTAGTACCATTGTTTGAATAAAGGTGTGTGTGTCTATGAGATATTTGTATCTCTGTGGAATATAAACACTAGGAAGAACGAAGGCAGTGACATGAAACTTGGTTTCTTGGTATTCATGACATTGCTTACAAATCACCTTGAAAACTTATCTGGTCTATGATCAGTTAAAGTCATTTCTGAACCTTTCATATTTTCTTCTATGTTTCCTCTATCAGATTACCTCATCTCTAATATAGCTTAAGAGAAAATAGAGTGAATATCATTTCTACATCATGGATTCATGTTGGAGATAGTAACTGAGCTACCACAGTAAGATCGAAAGAAGATGGCAGTCAGCAGCCAGGAATCAGGAGGGAGCCTGCAGCCTCAGCACCTCAGCACTTCCGTGCTTCTGCCCCACACTCTCTTGTTCCCCTTTGCCACTTAGACCCTGTATCTGAGCCCACTGAGACTGAACTCATTGCCTGGATCTTAAGGACTCCCAGAGACCTAGAACCTTAAGTGAAATTCCCACAGAAACAAGACTAAAAGGCAACTAGCATTCCAAATCCTCATATTTCTTCAAGTAGTATAGTTAGCCTTGCTTCAAATTGTAGCTGGGGTCAGGCATTAAAGCCCATACAATGTAAGAAGGCCTATGATGGAGGAGAGAGTGCTCCGCTCTACCTAGTACCACAGAGATAGCAGCAGTCATACCTGGTTCTGTCTTCTGGGGACTCCCATTATCTCTACTACAATTCCTGTCTCAGATCTGTAGGCAGAGACCACTCATTTGTTTCCTGGCTACTCAGACCCAAAATAGTCACCCAGAAACTGTATTAATTAAAACACTGCTTGGCCTATTAGCTTAGGCTTCTTTTCAAATAACTCTTACATCTTAAATTAACCCATTTCTATTATTTTGTATTTTATCATGAGGCTCATGGTTTACTGGTACCAGCACGCAGGCATCTTTCTCCTCCGGCAGCTACATGTGTCTCTCTGACTCCGCCTACTTTCTCAAAGCATTCAGTTTAGTTTTTGCACTTAACTCTATTCTGCCCTGCTGTAGGCCCAAGTAGCTTCTTTGTTCATTAATCAATAAAAGCAACACATATACAGAAGAACTTCCCACATTAGAGACATACTGCAAGAGGTGAGCAGGAACTAATGCTGGCCTATGATGTGCCAGGAGAGAAGAAGGGACAACCCTCTATGCCGTATAAGCATAAACCATTTGTACTTCACAAAAATATTTAGCTTACTCTTTTCCTTATCATTTGGAAGTCATCACAACCAATTCCAAAACTGTCTCATGTTCTTTCTTACCATTTCTTGAAAATTAAAGATCAGCTGAAAATAAGTTGTAGCTACCCTGACATGATGTGTCACCCAAGCTGTATACATTCACTGTTAAGGACACCACAGTCGGATAAAATACCACATACTTTGCAGGGATTTTAACGTGAGCTTTAAAATGGACCCTCCCTCACAGGAAGGGGAAACCTACCAAATCTGACCTGTCAATCAGTGAGAGGCTAACCTGAGGGAACTCCAACTGCACAAGACAACACTTACCCGGATTGGGCTGAAGGTATTCAATTGTTTTCGTCATTATTTCCATCACAGCCCTGCTGGTGACATCCACTTTCTGAAATGAAAATATAAATATGAGAAATGGCACAATCATTTGCTTCAGAGCCTAAGTTTCCTGAAGCCTACATAGGACCCCAGTGGGGAAAGCAAGCAGTGAGGAGTCCTGCAGGAGCGGGCGAGACACTATGTGGAGCAGCTGGACAGAAATGTGACATCGTGTTGAGCGCTGTCTGTAGAAAAGCAGAGCTACCCAAGAGGAAAACTGGTAACCTCCAAAAATTTGCTTCAAAACATACTTCATTACCTTTCAGCAAAATCAATACAGTGATTGTCAGAAACCTTTTGCCTCCAAACTTTTAGTAGACACCATGAATGGACCACACTTGGCAATAGGTTTCTCTTCCACAAAGAACAATGCTGGGACATCCAGGTTGCTCAATGGATAGAGCTTACCAGACAGCCTGGCGATCTGATGGAATCCACACAAATATAGGAGAGAAGTAACTCCACAAAGCTGTCTTCTGACCTCCACAGTCATACAGTGACATACACACTCCCATATACATACACATATATATATATATATATATATATATATATATATACACATACATATAGAACATGGTGGGGGCATAATAAATAAAATTAGAACAATAACAATAATAATTTAAAAAGAGTACATCTTCAATTCTGCTTCTACTGCCTATGGACATTCTGACAACATCCTCAGAATGTAAATGCCCTCAGTAAACACACCTAGTTGGTACTGAACATTTGGTTTTATTATAAATACTGAATTCTGAGACATAAATCCTGTCTGAGGACACGGTGAATGGTCAGCATTTCTTCCAGAGTCTGCCCCTGCGCTCTCCACGCAGCCAGGTGAGGGAACACCGTGAGAGCCACCTTCTCTTCTCCGTGAAGGCATTGGCTCATCTCACAGAAGACTACCAGGAATAAACCAATTTCCCTGTCATTGATAATATTTTTGTTTTGTCACTTTTTATAGGACTGTAAGGATTCTGAACCAATCTCCACAACTCACTGTATGTAGTTATCTGCTTTGTATGGAGTAAACTTCTTTTTTTTCTATACTGTATCTATTAATTTATTGATTTTGATTTTGGTTTTTCAAGACAAGGTTTCTCTGTGTAACCTCTCTGGCTATCCTGGAACTACCACTTGTAGACCAGGCTGGCTTCGAACTCACAGAGATCCACCTGCCTCTCTCCTAAGTGTTGGGATTAAAGGAATATGCCACCACCACCCAGCTATACTGTATCTATTAAAACATCTTATCTTGTTTGATTTTTCAATACTTAATAACTTCTTATCGTACCAAAGTCATACTAAAGCATGCAGTTGTGGTTATGCGGATAAGCAAAGCCACATTATTTTCTTTGTGGCCCTGTAATGGTAATGGTATAAAACAACTTTTACAGCTATTCTCTCTTGGATGCATTGGTATGCTGGTAAGCCCTATACCACTGTCCTTTCGACTGACTCAGAATTTTAAGATACTTGAGGCCTGGTTGATTGGTGCTAATGGGGTGGGAGCTCCTGGAGAGGAAAAGTGCAAAAGGAGGTCCTGGAAGTTTTAACAAAATGCCAGGCAACATCATAGACTCAAGTCATGGAATGCTTGAAACCAGTGGAAAGAGCTCAAGTTTGCATACAGGGTAAACTTGTAGAAAGTGCAGAGAACATGAGAGGTCAAACAGGATCTCCTATTGACTACAAAACAGCCTGGGACTGAGGAACTAAATGCCAGATGCATCTGGGGCCCTCTGGGGCCCTGCCAGGAAGAAATGGGCTCCAAAGATCAAGGTTTCTAAGAAAGAAAGCATCAGAAGACTTGACGCTTGAATCAGCCAATGTCCATTTGATACTGTGGGTTCATCTTCTGCTAGGGGTTGACATGTTTCTAACTTTCCCCAGATCCTTCTCAATAATCCAAAGATTTAAGCACTGTCATATGAAGGAGAAAACAGATACAGAGAGGTTCAGAAGCTTGCTCCAGACTTTGTTTTCCCTAAAACTGAAAGGTCTCCGCGAGAAGATATGAAGTTATATTTCTCCCCAATTCCAGAAGATATCACACCAGAGCTGAAAGGCACTTTCTACTATCCATGATTGGGGTTGGGGAGCTGAGAGGAGCAATCCAACAGGGTCAGGAACAAAGAACTGCGCCCATATCCTCTGGTGAATCATGATAGTCCTCAACACTTAAGGGACTCTCATATATAGTAAATATCTGGACCTGGCTCTGCAGAAGTGATACTACCATACTAACTTGCTAGGCCCTTTATCTCCAACTCTTCTGCCTTCTCAACAGAGGCTGCAGCAACAATGCCTACTGCAAATTGTCGATAGGTGGGTTAGCAAGAAAGATATGGGAAGCCATTCACAGGGATCAAGCCAGTAGTCCCAGGTCTCCAGAGAAGTTAGAAACAAAAATATTAAGAGTCTTTTGTTTGGTCCCCAGAGTAGAATTCAACATTAAAATGGAATGGAGACAAAAATAAATCTGTGTTCCCAATGGTCTGACCAAAGTCTCCTAAGAAGTTGACAACACAGATTTTCTGGATTCTGTGCTCACTAATGCAGATGCCTCCAGCACTTCTGTTATCAATACCAGACATGCTCCATTGAACTATTTGATGGAGTTATAATATAATCTTCACTTGAAATTCACTTTTCTTAACTTTTTAAACTTTATTATAAAAATTGGCATGAAAATATCACACACCAAAATTAACCGAACCCACAGTCTATACAACTCAATGAACTTCTACAAAGTTAGAACAGGCATTTGGAACAGAACCTGTGTAGGTTCACATTAAACTTTACACTTTCAGTACAGAATATATTTTAGGCACTTAGCGCTTTTGGAAAAAATTTCTTTCAATATGGTTATTTCTGTGGTTTCTTTTCAAGACATAGACACAACAGGGAATAGCCTTTATCAATTTTTTCACTGGCCCTTTACTTTTTATTGAATCCTCCTGGGCTATCATCTGATAGAGATAATGGACACAAGAAGAAGAAATCAGTAGTACAGTAGCCCAATCTCTGACCTTTAAAATGCACAACTCAAAGATTAAGAGAGGGACAATGAACTTCCCAAGCTCACATAACTAGCAACGTGGTTATGAAAGCAAAATCCTCCCCGACGGCCATCTATGGAGTTTCTAGAAAGAGAGCTGGGAGGGAATTGGCTAATGACTGTTCACTACTCCAAAGAGATCTTCCAGAGGAAGGATGACTGATTCCTACCGTCTGTTCTTTATCCTCAAGATTCTGGCTAAACTGATTGCATCAGACAATGACAAATAAAGACCACAAGTGGCAACAATCCTTAATACACCATGTTAGGTTCCTGCTAGGAAAGCCATTCATATACCTAAATGGGCAATATCCAGCCATATATTCTCTTAATATTAAATCTGGTAGCATAGGCAAAAAGATTTATCATTTATTAAAACTAGCAAGAGCTTAACCCCGTGTAAGAACAGCACAATTTAACTTTGAGCTTATGATATATACCTGTTTGCTTTTACATTGTCAAAATCTCCTAATCAGAAAATGACTTTTGGTGTATGGGTTTTTTTGTTTTGTTTTGTTTTGTTTTGTTTTGTTTTGAGACAGGGTTTCTCTGTAGCTTTGGAACATGACCTGAAACTAGCTCTTGTAGACCAGGCTGGCCTCGAACTCACTGAGATCCACCTGCTTCTGCCTCCCAAGTGCTGGGATTAAAGGCGTGTGCCACCAATGTCCAGCATCTGGTGTATTCTTAATTAAAATATCTTCTACTTTTGAGCTCTCCCTAGCTTCCATTTTTAGTCAATCTTGCCTGAGATTGGGAAAGTACAGTATATTGTTTTGAATATGAAGCATCTTCTCCCAATGTCTATGAACTGAAGACTTGGTTCCCTAGCAAGGGAGCCACACAGTACAAGGAGACTGAGTCATGAGGGCTCTGCTATGAAGGGTGAATTAATTCACTGATGGGCTCAAAACTCAGTACTGAGAGCTGGTGAAAACTATGGAAGGGGGGGCCTGCTCTGGCAAATGGAATAGCTAAAGTTATGCCTTTGACGGCTCTATTTGTTCCGGCCTCTCCATTTCTCATCTCTGCATCCCAACCATCATGCATTGAGTGGCCACCTTAAGTCTCATGCTGCTGTTGCCATGGTGTTCTGCATCATACTCATCCCAAAGCTAACCCTAGAATGGAATTTCAGAACAACTGTGAGTTAAAACAATTAACCTATTGCTCTTGAGCACTTTTTATAGCAATGGATTTTGTTGTTGCTGTTTTGTTTGTTTGTTTGTTTGTTTTTTAATTTTCGTTTCTAACACAGGGGATATTGGAGAAGGCTGTTAAAAGGCAATTAATTGTGAATGTATCCAACATAGGTTCATATTTAGGGACTGTATACCCAAGTGTAAAATATGGCTTTCTTTTTAAGGCAGAATCATAAAAACACATGCTTCACAGATTCTGGTCTGTTTACCTCTTTACGTCTCTCTCTCTCTCTCTCTCTCTCTCTCTCTCTCTCTCTCTCTCTCTTTAAGAATTTTACTATAGCTATCTTTGGGGTTTTTGTTTGGTTTTTTTTTTGCTTTTTTTAAATTTTATGTTCATTGGTGTGAGAGTGTCAGATCCCCTGTAACTGGAGTCACAGACAGCTGTGAGTTGCCATGTGGGTGCTAGGAATTGAGCCCAGGTCCTCTGTAAAAACAGCCAATGATCTTAATCACTGAGCCATCTCTCCAACTCCCTACTTCCATCTTCTTAATACCAAGGTTCTAGGAACGCTCAATACATTAGATTCCTTCCCATTAACCAGTCTTGAAATATATGACTATGAGTTCAGCAAGACAAACGAGCGAGGAAAATGGCTCTCTTGGAATGGGCAGACAGCTCACTGTGGTACAGTGTCTGACACATGAGCCTGACAACCTGAGTTTGAATTTCTGTAACTAACCAGACATGCTAGCACAAGCTTCTGGATCCCAATGTGCCCTACTGCAGATGGAAGTTAAGACAAGGAGGTTAAGTTTACAGAGCAGCTAGGCTGACACTCAGCTGTGAATAGGAGACAAATGATATGGAAGCTGAGGCCAGACACTGGAAGTCATTCCTTAAACCCTCCATGGATGCAGCGGTTTTGGAATGCCTGTTCCTATACTCCACTCACAGAGAAAACAGAATTTTCTAATTAAATAAGGGGTTGCCAAACTATGGCCAATGGTCAAAACTTACGCCAGTAAGCCACAAGGCAGGATGAGATTCAAAGACATTCTTCTCTGTGGCCTGAGAGTTAGCAGCCTGTCTCCAAACTGCCTTGCTCTAAAAGCAGATATCACATGTATTCAGAAAGTATGACTAATAATTTGAAAGATGAGGAAGGTATTAGGCTCTGATTACTGTATATCCATTTTAATTTTGCTAATCTTCTTAAAATATCTCTTTACAGTGTATAGGTTTGGAAATACACCATAAACAAATCTGCCCACCTTAACGGATTAAAAAAGAAGTTAATGTTTCTGTTTTTACTGCAGAAACAATCATAAAAATTTCTAATTTCAAGTTCCTCCCCCCTCCCTCCAGGTCCAGGAAGGTGAGCATCCAAACAGACTGGATCCCAAAAATCCAGTATATGCAGAGGAAACAAGTCCCAGGGTCATTGTCAATGGCTTTTCAGAAAGACTCCGGGCTAGCCACATTCAGAGAATCCGGCCACATTCAGAAAATCAGGGCTGGAGGCCCTGACTGCTCTTGGGGATGGAGAGGGAGGAGGAGGGGGAGTGGGGGAGTGGGAGGGTGTGGGGAGAAGGGGAGGAAATGGTAACTTTCATAATTTAATAAACTTTGAAAAAAAAAGAAAAAAAATTTCTAATTTCAGTGTCCTCTAAATTTTGGGTTTTTATTTTAACTTAGCGATAGGCATTGACATAGGCGTTTCCAGTGGATCCCTTCTGTGGCTTCAACAGCCCTAGAGTGATGGGGAAGCTCGGCCAATCACATTCGGCTAGGGTGTGGCCGCCTGGGGCCAAGGAAACAAGAACAAAAAATACAGGTGCCCGCCTCTTGCTCTCTCTTGCCCCCAGCTGCATGTGTGCTCGCTGGATCTCGGTCATGTGAGTTTCTCTGTTTTTCCAATTATTAGATACATCATTTATCTTTGAAAAAAAAAAAAAAAGAGGGAGCTGGAGAGATGGCTCAGAGGTTAAGATCACTGGCTGCTCTTCCAGAGGTCCTAAGTTCAATTCCCAGCAACTACATGGTGACTCACAACCATCTCTAATGAGACTAGAGAGGAGTTACAACACAGAGGGCAAAGACTCTGAAGCCCAAGATTTCCTAAAAGAATGTGCTGATCCCTGGGCTAAGGTGTGAGCTTTATTGAGCATGCCATGCTTAATCTATGGATGAGGTTGCTATTTCCAGTCTGGAGGTATCAGATACCAGAGTACTAAAATGTTGTGAGTTGACATAATGGGATTATTGTTTCATACACAGATGTATGACTATATAATAACATGCTCCCCTGTAGAAAATAAATCAGTATTTCCTGAACATAGAAAACGTGAAACCTATGGAGTCTTTTACAGAGCAGTGGAAATAGGAAAGACATTATTTCATATTGTCAGATGCCAGAAGCAGAACTACTTATATGTGGCACAGATAGTCTGTGGGTTTGGCAATCAATAATAATGACATGAATTAAATGCCCACTTAGATCAGGAAAAATTCCCAGTGGTTATGCCAAAGAACTTAAAATGTCATATAAAACACCAATGTATTTTCAAGGTTTTAATTCTCTGATTACTGTAGTTAAGAACACACACACTCACTAGAAGCGCTGAAAGAGAGCAGCTAAATAATTAAGTCACGGGGAGATGATGAAGGCTGCAGCCTGGGAAAACCTTTCTGGCAGCGAGACAGGCTGACGCAAGAGCGGTATTTTAAGCAGCTCCCCACTGTCTCCGGGAGAATAAACAGCCATCCCCAAACTGCCTGCTTTAAGCAGGAACCATATATTCAGAAAGGCTGACAGATAATATCTTGAAAAATGAAGGATGTTTTAGGCTCTGGTTATCTAATATGTTAATTTTGATTTGGTTAATCCTCTTAGGTATTACCCCATACCGAGTATAGTTTGAAAATATACTCTACATATGTAATGGAGAGGAAGGCTGTCACCAGAGAAGGTCAGGAAGAGCAGAAGGATGTCTTTGGAGCTCATCTTGTTCTTGACTCAAGCCCCTCATTTAACTTACACCAGTCAGTGAATGTCTTAGGCCAGTGACCCTTGACTCCTTCACTACTATTCCTTGAAGGAGACCCTGGCATCATGGTGGATCCCAAGTCTACTCAGAGAAGTTATTCTGAGTGAACAGTTGCACGTCATTCCTCTCTTCTCTCCCATTTGGGACACATCACTGGACTCCAAGAGTACTATCTTTGAAAAGTGTATAATTAGTAGAAAATTACTTGCTACAAAACGCCGGGAATGACTAGCCTGTCTCCCATAACTGGGAACTGTGGGCTTAGTCTGAGTTTCAGTGTGTTCAGGTAGGGAATTTGGTGATTTCTGTGGCCTTTTCAAAACACAGCTTTGGTAAGCGGACGTTCTCTCTCAAAGGGAGCCAGGTGGTTTCTCCTCAGGAATCCTAGTTCTTTCTTTAGGGATTAAACAAGACTAAACCCCTCTTCCTGCAGTAGCTGAGATATGAGGGTAACTACCTTGGGCACGGTCTACCAGCTCTCTCCACATTGCCAGCAGTTCTCACCCTCTCAGCCCCAATCACAATGGCAGCTTTTCTTTTCTCCCTCAAGACCTTGCCTTTCTTAAAACTTGAGGTTCGCTTTTAGGAATTCTATTTTTACTTAAAGGGTTTATTTCCATGCTTCTAGCCCCAGAGAATTTGTGACTTGAACAAAGAATTTTCCAAGATGTTTTTCAGGTTGCAGAAAAAGACTCCATCCCCCTTGGCTGGGAATCTTGTATGATACTTGTGTGCAGTACAAGAGAAGAGCTGAAGATTCAGCTCACTTGTCTCTCTTCGAGAAGTTGTTGCTGCGCTAAGAAACCTGTGTTTGTCCTCTCTCTGGTGTCTTTCATGGGACATACCTCCCAGGACACCAAGTACTATGTTTTTATTCCCCTTTTTTCCCACCCAAATTGAAAGCTCCTTCAGGGATTGGGGTCTCATGAACACTCTGTGTTTCCAGTTCCCAGCACAATGTCTGGCACATAGAGGTATTTACATATTTTTCAAGTGAATTAATGAAGACAACTACATACCAAATCATCAAAACCTCCTCCATTCAGTATAACTATAGTATATAACTATAGTAACTGATGGAAATTTGAAAAGGAACCAGAAGTTCCTCAAATTCCAGAATCTTCTCTTAACAGCATCAATAACAAAAATCTGCAGCTTTATAAAGAGGAAACTTCCCAAAGATCTGGATCACAGAGAGAAATTTAGCCTCTATTGAATGAAACTGACGAGCAATGAAAACATTTACAGTTAAAATGAAAGCGACTCCATGCAAGGTACTTAAGAGAAAGCACAACGATTAAGGGCAAGGCTCTGCTGGAGACAGCCAGAGGCCTCAAGCATCAGCTAGGCAAGGGTGGGCTGAAGGCTGAGCCAGGCAGGGAAGGCACTGCATCTCTGGAGCAGAGCAGATTAGGTTGAGATCAGAGAGAACTTCTAGGGACAGCCACCTCTCTCCCAGGAGTGCTGCTTGCTAAAGACCTCTAATTTATTTCACATTGTTGGCTAATTGCACCTCTGAGAATACAACCAAACAAAACTTTCTCCACCTCAAACATTTGTCGAACAGAAACCCAACTGCAAACGGTTAGATGGTGATACTTTGGTAGGCTTGGAAACACTGACCTAGAAGATTTTTCTGAGTACCTAACTTATTAAGATTCGAAATCCACAGCAAGTCTTTCATCAATGAATGCAGAAACAGTCTGTCTCCCAATACACTCAGCACAAGGTGAGTACAAACTTTAGGAAAATCACAGAGAAGACAAAGGATGTGTACAATAAATTAAACAATTTCAATTTCTTCAACTGAACTCAAGGGAAAAATTTCAATTAAAAAAGATATTTGCTGAAATCTGAATTTATAGAGAAAACACAAATGCAGGACACACAGGTAGGCTCTTCAGTTAGAAGTCTACTTTATTATTACAGGAGTATCTATTTTTGAAACAAACACACCAGAGTCTTTTGATGAAATAGGGAACATAAATTCGACACTTTGTCTTCAGACTCTGAGGGAAGTCTGTGGATATTTGCCTAACGTGAAATGCTTGGCGAGATAGTCTCACTTTAATTAGTCTGTAGGACTGGCATGGATTTCATAGAGAACGAAATAAGTCTCCAAAGATCTAATTAGCTGCTCAGTGATTAAACCCCGTTCTCCACATTTCCTTGGCTTTTTAGTTTCATTTAAGACACAGGAGCTGGTTTGCCTTAGCATTGCAGTCAGATACCTAGTTTATCAGCTTTAATCGGACAGATGTGCAATTCAAGATGAATGCTTTTGGTTTTTTGTCTTCTTGTTTCTCGAGACAGGGTTTCTCTGTAGCTTTGGAGCCTGTCCTGAAACTAGCTCTTGTAGACCAGGCTGGCCTCGAACTCACAGAGATCCACCTGCCTCTGCCTCCCGAGTGTTGGTATTAAAGGTGTGTGTTATCACCGTCCGGCCCTCAGGACTAACTCTTGACTCCTGTACATTTCAAATTCCTAACTCCTTGTGTAGGCCTCTACAATGGCGTGGTATTTAGCCATGCAGCTTGCCATCAGTGCTCTCAAGAGCAATGAAGGGAGAGAGAGGCTAAGGAGAAAAAGCATGGACCCAGAGCTGGAGCAAATTAGCAGATCCGTGGGTTCCTCGGGAAGAAGCAAAGCAGTCATCCTGAGGATGAGTGGGTGTCTAGAGACACGGACGTTGATGAGGGATGGGTAGGCTACCATTTCTACCACCATTAAAGATGGTATTAATCAGCTTTGGTTGAAGATCAAGAGGAGGCAGGAAATAAGGACAGGCTTCGACTCCATTTGGGGAGAGTGGCTGCCAGGTACTGGGTATGAGAAGTTAAATTCTCAGGCTTTTGGGCAAGACTGATATAGGAGATCAGCAATGGGCAACCACTAGCAAAGCCAAGGTAAAGAACTGAGGCAGAATGGCTGGTCAGACTGAAACTGTCCAGCTGTACTTCCCCAAACCTGGGCATTTTGACCTCGTCTTTTCAGGAACTCCATGTTCTCTCCTGTTTGCTTCTGTGTTCCTTCCTTTACTTGAAACATACTAGGTTCTCAGTGCCTGTTCGGTCTCCATGGTTACAGCAGAAGGTCATCAGAGTCTCCAGCCCAGCGCTTAGTTAGCTGTACCACGGTGTCATTCCGTATCTTCTCTGTCCTCCCTTCTACACTATGGATGCCACACGTTTGGGAATCTTTTATATATCCTATGTCACAGACGGCAGAAGCAAGTAATTTTTAGTTTATCTGTAAACACATCAGGAGGAAAACTGAAAAGATAGGAAGCAGCCAGGAACACTGTCTTTCACTCATCAGAAATGCATCAAAGCACTCCACTGGAAAGGAGAGAGACTAATAAAGAGATGTGGCCCATAAAAAAATCTTCTGAGAAGTCAAATCAGAATATAAAGAAAAATATTCTGTTATAATAGTGTGCAGAGGCAAAATATTAATAATGGTTTAGTGTACTTTCTGTGTATCCTGGGCTTATGACATCCTCTTTAAAACAGGGACTGTTTCTTCCAGAACCTCCCACAGTATTCTTTCCTCATTTCAACAAGCACTCATCCTCTTAACTCTCAACAGTTCGTGCTATGAACAACCTCAACGTGAAAGGGAAAATACATCTAATATCGCAAGAGAAAGAGTCTGAATTCACCAACTCCAGCTTTACCTGCTGAGAACCTATAATGTTTCAGAGAGAATGCTTTAGCCAATAACAATCATTCTTAAATGAGCCTTAGCGTTCTCATTTACTGACATATGAAAATAGGAACTCCAAGAAAAAAAATGGACTTTTAAAATAGTGGTGGAGCAGAGTTTCAGCCAGGTCAACTGGACTCCCAAACTATCCTGACCTGATAGCTCTCCTCACTATCCTGACCTGCCTCTTGCAGGAACCATTTTCAGAGAAAGGGCCACTGAAGTTAGAGACTCAAAGTCCTTCCATGGTTTGAGACGTCATTCTCCATTTTCTTTTCTTTGCTTTCCACCTTCACTCAAATTCAAGCACAGTCTACACCCAGCACCCTAACTAGAAACTGAGGACAAAAGCTCCCAGGAAAATTGCACCACACCCCTCTTCCTCACAGTGGTTCTGGTCTCTGGATGGACACAGTAAAGACAGGATGCTTTCCAGTTTCTATTTCAAAACACGCAGTGAAAGGAGTGGGACTTCTGTTGTTGTTGCTGTTTTTGTTTTGTTTTGTTTTGTTTTGAGAAACAGAACATTTGGAGTCTCTAGTACAGAACAGCTTCACATTTCCTTCTTACAGGGAACAACTGGATGCCAAGGGAAGGCTAAGAATTGAAGACTCACCCGCTCCATCTCCTTGAAGTCATCGTCCAGCTTGGTGCCTTCAGCTCCCCCAACCTTCTCACTCACTTTCTGCAGAAGGTAACAACAAAAGGGAATCATTAGAAACAGTTTCTTTCCTTTACAAAAGGTGTTAAAAGTTTCAGGCATTCTTAGAGACAGCACCTAACCGAACCTTGGAGCCATGCTCTGACCCGTAGGCAGTTCTGTTTTCAAAGCAGCATAGCATTAGCTTAGAGTGGCAAAGCAAAATCCTACAGGTCATGCATCTGGTGGGTACTGGAGAAGGAATTCAAAGCCGTGTCTTCTTATTTCAACTCCAGTGCTCTTTCTATCATATAAATCACTTTACAACTACCTAATTGCTAACATTTTTTATTTGTAAATCCTAAGGAACATCAGCACCACAAGATAATCATTTCCCTCTGATAATGGATCTAAAATGCTCCTAGGTAGAAAATTGCTACTTGTTCAACCTGCTCCTCATGGGCTATTGAACAGATAATCACAAGCATCCATTTAACTATTATGAAGAAATGAGCCCAGATGATTCCAGATAAAAGGACTTGCTTTCTCCTCTCCATGTTTATATCCTCACAGTCGTGATGAGCTGTATCAAACTATGTTGAGGGATTTCCTTGCTACGCAATCACTTTCATTACTGTACATCTTATAATTATCAATTAACATACGCAAATTATCATAGTTCATATACAAAATTCACGTTAAGAAAAATGTCTATACTAATCTTTTCAAAATAATGATTCAGATTAAGGATAATAAAAATGTACGATGAGATCACAGAAAAAAAATGATTTCACCATTAAAGACAGGATTATTGACTTTTTTTAAAAAAAATACCCTAACTGTAAAGGCGGATAAATGTTTTTCCCCAAGACATCACTGTAGTATACAAAGTCCACCCACACAGATAATGAAGTATATGAGTTCTAACTTCCTTCAAGAGTTGCTTGGCTGAGAGGGTTTTCAGAGGAGCCCGTGTGGTTTTCCTACAGCAAACTGTACAGCAATGTGAATTTTCTCAGTGAGCTTGGTTCAAGTTTCCTAAAGCGGCTTCTGGAGACATAGCTCCAACTCCTGGACCTGAAAGTCCTAGCAGTCTCTTGCTGGTCCCTGAAGTGTGTTTCTTACTTTTTCTTTCTCTCTGTCCTTCTCTAGGTTCTACCAAGAGGAAAACATTCCGAAGAGACTACCTTTACTGCACGTAAGATAGCACTATTTGCTGCACCAGCAGTAACAGACGGAGTACAGTGTAGGATAGAATATTCCCAGATGAGGTACACGGAGGTGTCATGAAAATTATGTGGTATAATAAGAAACGACATTTGAACCTACAATTTATGTGACAAACTCTACTCTCTAATAAAGTGCACACCTGCTTCTAGCACTCTGGTTTCTTACAGCAGTTTATTGAACTTTCTTTCATTCCACACTCTGAGAAGCCAAAATTTTCCTTAATGTGATCACAGATAGATAAAGATCAATGATTTAAATGGAAAGATTAATAAAAATAATATCAATAAGTTTGTGTTACTGTCACATTTCTTAAGGGACAGTAATTTAGTTCATATTTCAGCCCTTCTATCTTATGTTCAAAATATATAGCTGATCACTACTTTTGGGCAAGCAAACTCTAATCAACTTGAAGACATAAACAATAAATAAATATTTGTTGGACAACTATAATTTGCCATGTCTATTCAATACAACTCTCTCCAATGTTAGAAAACCTCACTATGCCCAAAGTCTCATGTTGTCAGAGAATTATAATAATTGGACTCCTCATGTGACCTGTAACTGAGGTCACAGGTCCTCATTTATTTGCAAATAAATAGACACCAAAAACATGTACCTAAGAAATACCTCTATGTGTATTAAAATGAGAGAATTCTGATACTGAGGAAATAATCCAGTTTTGCTTAACTCTTTAAAATATACATAGTATTCATGCAAACCATAAGAATTCATATTACACTTTAAAAAACATATTGTGCAAGTAAGAGCTGGCTTTGTTTCCCTTCTTTCTGTATCCAGCAATTGCCAAGCACCACAGTAGCTGACTTTAGATATCAAACGGGAAATGGAGGTCATGCTAGTGATTGGTAACTCATATTGACTCCAGCCCACTAGTCTACTGGCTTCAGATATTTTATTTACAAAGCCTGCACAAAAGTGGGTGGGGAAGGAAAGAGGATACAGCTAGACTAGGGTCAGAAAAGTTATTACATTTTCTACCAATGCTGACATTTAGGCCTCTTTGAGATGGTTTGCCACACAAAGTGAATGAAGCTAGCGCATTCATATTGATGTTGTATTAATTGGCTGGTTGATACACAGCTTTCTTGTTAAGCTACATTCCTGAGAGGGAAGCACTACTCAAAATAACTTCCACATTCTCTTTGATATTTTTCCAGGTCACAAAGGATCTAAACATATCATGGCACAGAGGTAAACACTGAGCTACTTAAATAACAATTAACTCATTCCATTGGAATATGGCAAATAACTCCTTTTGTTTTTAATAAATGCTATAAAAAATGAACATCTCATGAATAAGAACCAAGGTAAGGAAATAAATCTCTTGAGCTGACATGGCCAATGATGAAGGCTTTTGGCTTCATCACCAGCTAATTATTTATTTTGTGCTATAATTTTTCACAGAAGTGGATCCTAAAATGAAAATATAACAATAGTATATATTTAGTATTTGTGATATTATTTAATATTCTAGTCATTTGAAAACTTGATCGCTCATTTAAATAAACTAAAAAAAAAAAACCTATTGATTTAAACAGAATAGTATAAGACGGTAGACAGAAGTTTCTGTCCCACCTGGTCCTACAGCCATTCAGTCCAAAAGAAACACACAGAGGCTTATATTAATTATTAACTGTTTGGCCTATTAGCTCAGGCTTATGATTAACTAGCTCTTACAACTAAAATTAATCCATAATTATTGTCTACGTTTAACCATGTGGCTTGGTAACTTTTGTCAGTAAGGTATTTTCACCTTGCTTCTTCTGTGTCTGGAAGACAATTGCATCTCTACCTTTTCTCTTCCCAAAATTCTAGTCTTGTTGCCCTGCCTATACTTCTTGCCTGGCTACTGGCCAATCAGCACATTATTAAACCAATATGCGTGACAAATATTTACAGTGTACAAGACACTATAAATCCCACAGCACAAGACATTCAACATTCTATTTGTAACAGTTACAAACCTAAAAGAAAAACTAACTACAACTCTCCAATGTCGTCTAAAAAAACCTATAACATCAAGGGTTCAAGATGGTCAATGGTACCCCTCTGGCATAACAGGGAGTTTGTATTTCTAATTGCCTCTGTCACTATACCTCCCTTAATACTATCTTCCAACCAATCAATAATATTTTAAATTAAAAATTTCAAACCAATTATCATCCTTCTCTCACATACTCTTGATTAGAATCCCTAAGAAAAACTTAATAAAGATTTGCCAAAGTGAGCTGCAATGTGAATTCTGCAGTGAACATGAGAGAGGCAAATAAGACTGATGATTCTTGGCTGTCTTTCAGGAAGCATAGCCTTTCAAGAACAACAACAGTCAGGTCTAGTTTACATCTAATTCTTCATTCTGACTCTGCACAGTCTCAGGCTGTTGTCTATCTGCTACGTAAGCATAATGTGAAGGTTAATCAGCCACAGGAGACATCTTTAATAAATAACTGCTGTCCCTAGTCCAAAGGATGCTGACCTGCTTTGCAGCAATGACTCATCAACCCTCTGGCCACCTGTCATCTCCAGGCTCCATCTTCTTGATGCAACTTTGATCTTGGCCAGCACTACATTTTATTTACCAAACATGTAAGAACCAGCTATCTATTGCCATAAAGATGCACACTGGTCTATAGACCCCTACACCTCTTATTGAGGTCCTAACTTCTCTGTTTACTTCTATTTTTGTTCAGCTTTACCCCCCCAATATTATAGGATATTTGATCACACTGTGAACCCTGATATTGTGTTATTTACTGGGGAAAACCTGTTTCTAGTTGTGGTGTGACTCAATACTAGCACACATCTTTAATCCAAGAACTTTCTGCTTGGATATTGTAAACAGGATTAAATAAATTCAATCATAGGTTAAGAGGTAGAACAAGCAACCAGTTGACAAGAAGTAGTCATATAGAGTAGAAGGATGGCTAGACACACACAGGAAGTAGAAGGGAGGGACGTTCACTTTGAGGATGATGTAGATATTTGAGATGGCGTAGGAGGAATGTTGGCGGAAGAGGAAGGTCAGCTGGGTATTTTCTCTCCCTCTCTATCAGGTCTTCCCTCCAGAATCTGGCTCCTGAGTTTTTATTAGTAAAATTGAACAATTGAAATTTAGTAAAAAAAAAAATATTCCACTGTCTGTCATACAAAGACAAGTTTCTTTGCCATATACCAAACATGCTGTGTTGATTTCTTCTGCTTTATAACTTGTACCTATTTCCTTTTCTGCTCTTCAAATCCCATATATTATTTAAAAAGTCCACTCGTACACCTAACTTCCCACTCTCAGTGACTGCTCAAGGGGTCAGGCTTCTTTGGGATTGTTCATGAGACTCATCAGCCATCAGAGTGCCTGGAACTGTTTCATTAGCACAACTGCACAGGGCTTCTGCTCTGTTGAACTGTAAGATGGAAAATGGAGAACTCATACTGCATGTGTTTTACTTAGAAAGTCTGACTCCTCAGTAAGGAACATAATGATCAGAGAAAGATTGCCCTGATAAGAAATACTAACGGAAGACAAGCAAGTTAGCACTGGCTCTGAAGCTCTATGAATTAGAGACAGCTTCTAAATATATTTTGTCTCTATATGGGATAGATTTTAAAAGTCAGAAACTTCAAACAACTAATACATATGCTATTTTCACTGGATAGAGGTTGTTTTTATCTTATATTTTAATTAAAATACAATTGCATCACTTTTTACTCCTCTTTCCTTCTCCAGCCACTAGAGACAACGATTTTTTTAAAACTATCCAGGAGACATAAATTTCAGAACTTACAAGGTGACCTCTCAGTTTCAAAAATGGCAAATGCATAATATTTTTGCCTCAGTTTCTTCGCTTAAGAAGTGGTACCAACATCACTCAGTGCTAGGTCATTTTGCAATTAAACCAGATTGCATGTGGAAGAGAATGCTTCCACACGTTAAAAAAAACTGTTCCTAAAATAATGAATCTTCTTTCGGCAGGCTTCGTACCCAATCTGGCCTGGCACATGCTAGAGAAGCAGCCTACCTGAGAATCACAGCCCTGTTTAAGGGATATCATGACTTAGCAAACATCCGTACACACATACACACACAGACACACACACACACACACACAGAGAGAGAGAGAGAGAGAGAGAGAGAGAGAAGGTGGAATATTTAGCTTTATTTATATTCTGATAAAATTAAGGTTCAAGCTCTTCACAAAGAAACTGTCAGCGCCACCCCACAGCACGCTGTTCTGTTTCCTCTTTCTGAAGAGGGTCATCCCAGAGACCTCTAACCCACCCTCTAACCCTCACAACTGTCTTTAATGATACTCATCCAACAAATAGAAACTCTGACTGCAGCAGCTGACAGTTTGCCAGAAAGGTTAACTCTACAGCGGCACTTTCCCAACACAGGGCTGCTGTGCGCCAATCTGGGCTGTTGCGGATGGGGCCACTCCCACGGGCGGAGGGGTTGGGTAGATTCCCTTTATGGAATGTGAGTCTCACACCAGCTTTTCTCAGTTGCTCAGTTGGAATGCTTAAATGTCATGATGCTTCAAAAACTGGGTTTCAAAGAATATAGGTTGATCTTTGCCACCCAGACATTTAAATTTCTGAAATTTCTAAAGAAAAGTATTTTTTTATGTATCCTCTAGGTTAAACACATTCTTACTGTTTCTAAGTACTAATCAGAACACTGGAACTATTTCATAAAAAAAAGAGTTTTTGTTTGCTAAAAAAAAAATCAACAGGATAAAGACAGGCTAAAAGATATTTTTTGAATATCTACAGATAAATCCCGTGAAAGAAGCTTGGGTGTGGTTATCTGCTTGGTCTTTCTCTGGGGCTGCCTTATCTTCTTCCTTGTCAGATCCCATGCAGAAAATCAGGCGTCGGTCGATGCCAGTGCTTCTCAGGCTTTCTAATAGTGCAGCCCTTTAAAACAGTGCTTGTGGTAGTGACCTCCCAACCATAAAATTATTCTCATTGTGACTTTATACCTATAATTTTGTGACTGTTATGAACAGTAATTTAAATATATGTGTCTTCCAGTAGTGTAGGTGAACTCTTGGTAAAAGACCTCTGACCCAAAGGGTTTGTGACCCTCCAGGTTGAGAATCACTGAGTGTAATACACACTTTCTGCCCTGGTTCACTGGGGTTAAAAATAATAATCTTCTAGTCCCTACTTCCCCAAAGCAGAACTTCCCTTAGGTGATAGAGCTAATTACTTCCAGATACCTTTCTAAGAAAGCTGGAGAACTTAGCTCCTGTGCTTTGTACAGAGTGAGCCCCTCACTAGGGAGGTACTTTATACGCATTACTTCTATAGTCTCATTAGCAAGTAACCTTATATTTTGTCTCACAGAAAACTGAGTATCATACGAGAATATTTTAAGAAGCACTTTTTCAGTCCTCCCCCCCCCCCATAACGTAGTTCTTGAGGGAATAAAGAGCAATTCAAGAGACATTTCCATGTGCTGTCTACTCTGGAAGCAGAAGGATTTTTTTTTCTGTTGTCTGCCACATGTACATCACAGTTCCACCAGAAAACAGTCTCATAAGACTTAGGACAAAATTATATACTGCAGGGCTTATTTCTTCCACTCTGCTGAAAGCTATGTCACAAGCTCACTTGAGTAAAGAAACAGAATCACAAAGAGAAAAGGCATAGTGTTAATAATGAAGTTTAGGATCTGTTAAACATATGACCTAGAAACCCATGAAAGTGAAGCTGGAGAATCTCTGAAGCCAGATCCTGCAATTTCTTGTGGGCCAAACAAAAGCCTTCTTTTTATGGGCAATGAGAGAGTATATTAGTTTTGTTATTTTTCAAAATAAAATATCATACTCTAAATGATGTAAGCAATAGAAATTTATCTCCCCAGTTCTGAAGGCTGGAAGACCGAGGTTAAAGTAGGAGCATACTGACGCTCCTTGAGGGCTGCCCTTCTGACTTGTAGGCAGGTGCCTTCCCGCTGCATCCTCATGTGGCATGGGCTCTACCCTCAATATCACATCTAACCTGAATTCCAAGCTAAAGACCTCACCTTCAAGCAAGATCACATTGGGTTGGAACACCCACATTTAATATAAGCACTCAGTCTGCAGGAGTAACATGATTGGAATTAGATGCTGAAAATGTTGCTCTAGATATTTTTAATGCAAAACCACTGGGCCACTGAGAGTCCTGTACCATGGAGGGGTTCTGCATCAGGAAGAGTCCACTGCAGCTCTGAGAACTACACAAGGCATTTTGCTTTGATTTTTGAGACCGCAGTCGTGACTGTCGCAAGGCTGGCATGCAGAAAAGAACATACGGCTTCTTCCTGGAAGCAGTCCTACATGCCTCTAGCCCCAAGATTGTTAATAAAAACATCCTGTTCTCCCAGAAAGCTTAGTGAACACATTCTTTAAAAATATTCTGCTGCTTTTTCGTTCTCCCTGTTATTTTCGCTTTTTCACTTCTGGTCCACCACTTAGCAAGCACATAAAGTCCTTCATGGCATTAAATTTTTCCAGAACCTGAAGAAAATTTTCTAATAAATTATTTTAAAGTTTCCTTCAAATTGTGTTTCTTTTGCATACATAGCAGCAATCCACTCTTAATAATATTTTTAAAACTCAGATAGCATATTCAACCTGTCATCAAGTGAAAGAACATTTCTTTATTACAGTGTAAGGTTTTCGATGTCCTTCTAGACTATTTGATGTGAAATAAAGTTCCTGTCATAGGTTTGTGCCTATATGACGACCAATTTCAGTTGTCGACTTGCAAGATGCTGAATCAGAGGTAAGGGAATCTCAATGGACTGTCTAAATTAAGTGAGCCTGTGGAATTGCCTATAAGTGATTCTCTTCTTAAATCATTAATTAATGAACCAGTTAATTAATTAACCTATTTACTTACTAGTTTGGGAGGGTGTGTACCACAGTGACTCACATGTGGCGATCAGAGGGCAGCTTGTACTTTCCTCCATCCACCATGGGAGTACAGGACAAACTGCCTTTGACCTGCTGGACCAGCAGGTCATCCTGCCAGCCCAGCGATTTCCTTCACTGGGTTAACCGAGGTGGGAAGACCCACCCTAAATGTTTTATGTTTTATGGCTAAGCCTTGGACTAATGGGGAAGAAGAGAAAGAGAGAAGCATGAGTGGTTACTGCTGGGCTGGAGGATGTATAGCTGCTTGTTGGCTACAGATGCGTTGTGACAGTTGTCCCATGCTCTTGCAACTGTGACCCTCCCAGTGACGGCTTTGACCTGGACCTGTGGGCCAGATACACGGTTTCTCCATGAAGTTGTTCTGTCATAGCATTTTTATCACAGCAAACAAGGAAAATAAGACAACATATAATCTTCCAGCGGCCCAGTTATTAAAGGTAGTGCTAGCATTTACAGTGACACCTGAACTTTGCCAAAATTTGGTTCTCCATACCTTCTCCAATACTTGGTTTTATCAGAATTTTTAAGTATTTGAAAACATGATCATTGTGACTTTATTTTACAGCATCATGCTGAAATCCTCATAAATACCAGGCCCTGGAACACAGTGTAGGAAGGTTGGGTATTACTGGGAGCTGGCTATGAGAGAAGATGGTATCAGATTCATAGTTCACCAGGTCAGATACTGTTGGGGACTGCAGACCACCAGACCCTAAATTTCTTGTAAACAATTTGTTTTCCTCTGCTCTGAGCAGCCTGCAGCTGCTCTGAGCACGAGACCCTGACAGCAGGGAAGCGGGTTCTTATGAGTCTGCAGCTGAAAAATCCTGAGAGCTGGGGCGTGGCCAGAGCCCTATATAAGCTGTACCTGAGCACAATAAAGTGGGCATTCTTGGCATTCTAGTCTCAAGGATGTCCCCGTGTCCCCTTTTTCTGTCTCTGTCTGTGCTTGTATATATAATTTTAAATTTTCAGCCTAGTTCCCATAACACCTAGTGAGCAGATTGCAGAATGGATCCAGTGGAGTTTTACAAGACAGAACTCTTTATACAAAGTTAAGAACGACGTTGAATACAGCATTCAACAATTAGATACACCCTTAATCTCAGCCATCGGGAGGTAATCAGTTACATACTCATAAATTGCAGAGTGTGTTTCTCACCTATACGGAAGTGGAGATTGGACCCAAGCACCAACCAGCAGCCAAGTGTGGCTAATGGAATGGTAAAGACCACAGTCTTATCTGGACTTTGTCGGAACTGATGTGCTGGCCCAAGCAAGAAGTATGGCAGGCTAGAGTACATCCCTTGAGCCTCAGCTGATCAAGCAACACAAGACAACAAAGCAGTCACACACCAGCATGTTAGGAAGGGGAGCCCAGAAAGCTTATGTAAGGTGCCTGAATATCATATCATAGAGGGCAAGATGGGGCATGTATGCTATTGTACCCTATATGCCTCTTTCCATAAAAACTTAATAAAAGCAATGAGATCTTTCTACACCTTGCTAACATTTCAGTTTTAGCTTCCTCCTAGCTTCATAATACTGACTGGCACTTAGGTGGAGTAGGGAGTGATCAGCCTTTGGAGGTACTGCTCATCCTCTGTAAAAAAGTTTATATAATGCTAAACCTTCAAAGTCTTATACATTTGTTCTTTTTAAAAAAGTGGATGAAAAGCTGGAAAGGAGAATAGCTAAAGAGTTTAAAGGAATAGGCTTAGCATGAGGCAAAATAGGACTTCTAGGAGCCGCAAGGATGCTGGGTAAAAATCTCCGTATCATGGACTTGTTGCCACTCGTTTTGTTTCTTGGTCAGGTTCCCAAGGTCTCCCAAATCATAAAGGTTACTGCCACTGCTGTTGACATCATGTCAGAATAAATAGTAAGATCCCCTTGATGAAGACACTGGATGCTTTGGCTGCAAGGCATGGAGAAATCGGACCAGAGCAGAATGAGAAGCTCCTTTACTGATGGATTTTTACAGAGCCAGAAGGGAGAATATAAGCCACTAAGGGAGAATTATTTCCAATAGTAGGACGATTCATTTACGGGTACTGTACAGGATCATATCACCACTCTAGGCAAAATGTGTCCATTAGTCCAATAGTAGCAGCAGGTGCAACCAACTATTCTCCGATTAGCTCTAAGCCCCATCTCACAGGAGGGAACTCACATATGATAACATGAGGCAGTGTTAAAGGGTAACAGCTTGAAAGCTCAATGGCCCTGGTAGCAATGCTAATGTCATTGTTTGGCTCAGTGAATGTGATGTTCCTCTCAAACTGCCTTCAAAATGTTTATTGAGGCTTACGCCCATAGATCACTGTTACTGTCAGCCCCAGTTGGCCATGGACGGAAAAAATATTTTTACAATGGACAGTGTAGTGAAGGGACTCATAACCCAGTAAGCTCCTGAAAACAAGTTAGTTCTACTGTAGCGCAGTGGTTCAGTACCTAGCCATAGATAAATAAAACTACAGATATCTATATCACACTCTCCAAGTCTCAAAGTATCCTAGAGGTAGGAAATATAAGAGAGGGAGAGCAAAATAGTTATTTATTTTTGAAATTGAAATTTCTTCTTGAAATTGAAGCATTCCATCCTTGAGGGAGGCACATTAAGCCTCAAGAACTTAAACAACCCACAAGTCTCAGGAAGTTCCTGAAACTAACAGGATTCTTAAGAGTATTCCTAACATTGTATAAGCAGTAACAACTGCTGGGAAAAAGAGACGCTTCCTCTGGTCAAGATCCTGGCAAGTTGTTCAGGAAGTGCCAAGGATGCAGCTCTTGTACTTTGTCACTCATGCTGGGGTGGCTTTCCTATGATTGGCTGCCTTTGAGTCATCTGTGCTCCTTTAAGTGATTTCTCATTCCTACAAGTAACCTGAATAAACTTGGGTACAGTGATTATTTTGTCTGTCATTAGTACACTATCTGGGTTGAATGGACTTTGTCACCTCTCACCAGGAAACACACAACAGTAGTGAATGGAGAAGGTGAAGAAATCCCAAGCCATAGAGACTCACCAGCAAAATGAGAACTCTGCTATCCAAGGTTACAGTGGCAACTTTTTCTAACCAAATACTAGCTGAACATTGTGATCTTCTAACCCAGAGGTCCTCCCTAGAGGGATTGAGTAAAACCACATTTCTTTCCATCTGGAACATCCAGATGTGAGAAAAGCTCTAATGAATCTTGTCAAGAAAGGATGAACAGGGAATCTTTGAGTCACTAGAGATTTTCTCTCTCTCTCTCTCTCTCTCTCTCTCTCTCTCTCTCTCTCTCACACACACACACACACACACACACACACCTTCCCGGAAGAGTTTAAAAACAAATTTGATCAAAACACTTTGGGCAGACCTGGAGGTGACTTCAAGTAAATCAGACTAAACAGATAAAAGACAGAACAAAATCCCACAGACTACACTGTGAAGGGAAAAAGGAATTTATCTAGCCAATTGCTAAATATACATACAAATGATCAAACAAATCATATCAATAAACTTTCAGATGATGAGATCAGTACTTAGAGATACAATATTATCTATATACAAAAGGTTTTAAAGGAAACTTCTTGCTTTTCTTCCTAATAATAGTTTTTTCTTTTAAGAATTTCATGTACAGGCACTATATTTACCTCACTCCTCTTTTGCCCTTCCCCTGCGCAAACTCCTCCCATTCACCCCAGTCAATAATCTCTTCTTTAATCATTATTGTTACACATATATGCAAGCATAAACATGTGTGTAAAGGTTTTTTTAATCAAAACTTACATGTACCTTGCATAAAACTCAACACATAAAATCAAAATCAAACAATGAACAATCACTAAATATCAGTCAGTTCCTCTGCATGGCCCAAATGTTGGATAAAAACTCAAAAGGCGGTCATTAAAAATAAATTCAAGGAAATAAGGCATTATGACAATGTTTTACTAACCAGAGGTCATGAATAAAAATATACAAAACTTGTGAAAGCTAAATGGAAATTTTTAAATAAAAATATACAATAACAAAAACAGAACAGAAAAACCTTCACAAGAGGGCTAAGTAATGATTTGCATTAGCAGAAGCAAGAGCTGGCACAGCTGATGATAACTGAGTAGTCCAAAATATGAGAGGAAAATGAAAAAAAACTAAAGAAAAATTCACAGAGCCTCAGAAACATGAAACTATTAAATGTATAAATATATTCAATCTAAAACTAAAGATATGAAGACAAAAAGGAGCACAAAAAATGGTCAAAGAACCAAAGGAGAAAACCTTCAAGTTGGCAAAGAGCATTTCCAGACATTTGAGACACACAGGTCTGGAAGTGTCTAGAGCCACACCAGACAGGTGAAAATCTGAAAATCAAAAATCAGTTCTTAAAATCAATATAATACTACATATTGACTCTTACAATGAAAGCACAGAAAGATTGGCAGCTGGTCTCTCATGAAAAACACTGGACACCCAAAGGCAGCCATAAAACATGTTTGAAGTGCGTTTTTATTTGAGGAGAGACAAAAATCCAGAAAAATATATCTGAGACTAGTTTGGATGGGTAACAGAAAACTTAAAAAAAAAAACACAGGATGGATGGCCAGATGACAGATAGAATATGAGTGAGATGAAGGGTAAAATAATAAATAAATAAGTTGTGAGTATGTTACTTGTCCAGAGGTTGTCCCAGAAACCTGCTACTTTATGAAGGTGATAATACAGAAAAACATCTGTTTATGTGGTTTGGAAATTTATGAGAAATTCAAGGCTTTCTCATCTCGGCAACCTACTGAGATACATTTCTTAGCCTGATCTGCCAGCAAGAATTTGTATTTAAAGTCAATTTATGAAAAAGGTAGAAAAATCACTTATTCATTGAAAAAATCTGATTACATTTTTAATAACCATTTACAAACACATGCCAGGTGGCTAATGTAGAAGACGAAGGTGGCAAAGACGAAGGCAGTGCCACCAGACAATTCATTCATCCAAATGTTTTTCTGAATATGTAGGAGGTAAAGTTTTGTTTTGTTGTTTTAAGTAGTGAACACAAGAAGTGTGCTAAGCAGTTCTTGTTAGTAATTCCAGGAAAATGCATTATGTTGCCCCGGTAAGTCACGTTAAGACGGCAGGACATATCTGTAAATCCCGGGTGATACAAAGCAGTTAATTCCACTTTGAGCACCCTGGATGTGCACGTCTGACCTACACACTACAAATCATCCTGGAACCAATTCTGCTTTTATTGTCAGATGGGAAATAAATACTGACAAAAGAAGATGATTACCTGGTGAAGAACAGCAGTGATGGCCAACGGTGTCTATCCAGACAGGGAGGATCCCAGAGCAGATGAACGCTAGTGATCCGTTAAACAGAAAATCTATAAACCAGGTTTACTTCATGGCCAGAGTTAGATAACAAGTATTCAAGATAAACTGGATGCTCCCAAGTGTTGTGGAGTATTATTTTAAGATGTGTTACATTTGTTTATGCTGTAGAACATTTGTTTAATGATGCAAGGGTGTGTTGCATTCTTTCATGCTGCATTTGTTTAACTCTGTGAAACTGTGTTACTTACTTCTCTAAAATACCTGATGGTCTAATTAAATGCTGAACGACCAATAGAGAGGCAGGAGAAAGAATGGGTGTGGCTGGCATGCAAAGAGAATAAATGGAAGGAGAAATCTGGGAGAAAGGGCAAGAGAGATAAAGGAGCAGGAAAAGAAGGGACCAGTCACCCAGCCATTCACGAAGTAAGAGTAAGATATCCAGAAGTAAGAAAAGGAAAAAGCCCATAGCCAACAGGTAGGCGGAATAATTTAAGAAAAATTGGCTAGAAACAAGTCAAACTAAGACTGGGCCTTTAAGAAAGAATAAGAATTACTGTATGATTTATTTGGGAGTTAGATGGAGCCCCCCCAAAAAAGAGTAAAACAACCAACTTCATTTTGGCATTCTAATGCGGGGCTAGAGTAAAAACAACAACTATACCCGGGCGTGTGAAGAAATGTCTCCTTCTGGCTAACGGGACACTGGTCTAAGTGCTGGTCCAGCCCAGAGAAAAGTGACAGGTAATGTTGAGAGTTAAAATGACATTGCATATGAGAAAAACTAGTCTTTTTATAAAGATGAAGAGAAATAATGCCCACTCACTAGACAGCAGTCATAAGTATATTTGCCTTTGCTGGTCAGGCAAACACTAAGTCTATGTTACATAAACAAGGGCCTGGCTATGGTGGCTCACATTCTCATTCTCAGCACTTGGGAAACAGAGGCAAGCAGATCTCATCTACGTAGTGAGTTCTAGACGAGCCATGGCTACATAATTAGATCTTTTCTTTAAAAAGGGAGTACAGGAGACAGGCAGGCTAAAAATCACACTTTCTGAGAAACAATCCTATGACTTCTTGGTTACATCAACTTGGACAGGGGTTTCACCTTCTTTGTGTCTCAAGATTCCTCATATACTGTGTTAGTTAACGGGAGTACTGTTGCTAAAAGTACCCAGTAAAATCAACTTAAAGAGCGAGGGTTTATTTTAGCTCCCAGTTCCAGGGTAGATTCCATCGTGACAAGGGAGCCATGATAACAGGAGTGTTGGCAGCTGGTCCTGCTTCACTATAGGAAGCAAAGCGGGGTGAAGGGTATTGATCAGCTAGCTTCTCCTTTTTATGCTGTCTAGAACCCAGTCCCAGGAAACGGTGGAAAAGATACTATTATATTATAAATTACAAATAAATGACCACAAAAATGGTATGAGTCTAACTATGAAAATACTTGTAAAAAAGATAAAATTGGGGTGCACAGTGAGTCCTTGTCTCAAATAAACAGCTAAGCTAAAGCAAAACAAAAAACAAAAAACAGAAAAACAGATAAGGATCCAATATGAAAATGATCTCCAGTAAGAGAACTTCCTTAAGTTTGTATTTTTCACAAAAGTACATATGACTTTTATAATTCTGAAAGCAAAGCTGAAATGCCAAGCTCCACAAAACTCCAGATGTTCCCTTGTCAATGCTGGTTTCCAGAACTAGATAGGGGAGTCAGTGTGTATGCATCTAAAGGCCAAGATCAGAATTAGAAGCCAAGCAAACTCTCAGTGCAGAGGGCTGTGGAGGGACCACAGGCCCAAACTCATGAGCAGGAAGAACCGGAGAAGAGCAGGTGGACTTTCCACACTCCTAGCTCACTGTAGCTAAAGTGTTCAATGCACGCCAAGGATATCAAGCCCCCAGAGAGGAAGAAGATCACACTTCCGGGAAACCTCTGCAACATTGTCTTGGTACCACATTAATCTTCTCGTATGTATGTGACATAGAAGGCATAACAATTGTCAATTTGAGGGCAGATCAAAACCAATTCCTTCTACGGAGGAAATCCAGCCTTTTCACTGATAGTCGTGTGTGTTTACTGTTACCAACTCTCTGAACAAGATATTCAACAATAGACAAGGGTCTCTTTAGCAACAAAATTGAAATGAAAATGGCTCTGTTTACTAAAAGAAGATGCATATAACCTACAACAGAGTGAAACATCACTCCATGCTTTGGAAAGATGCATAATCTTGCCAGTTAAAAGCAGCATAAATAATCGAACGCAGGAAGGACTCTTCACCTTCACAAAGCACCGTACTTTAAATATGAATAACCAACCACAAGGACACTGAAGCTTCCACATATCCAGATAACGCTATGATGCTGTTTCTTCTTTATATTTATGGGCTGTATTGACCTTGGCAGCTCACAGAAGCATTGATCAGAGTGAGGCCTGGGGAGTTTCTAGGAACAATCTAGAGAGATGACTCATGCATACAGGGGTTGATGTTTTAGAAGTTACAGCTTCATATGATAAAGCAACATTTGCTGACTGTGGAAGGAAGTGTTGCATCTTCACAAGTCTAACGACCAGCTTGATCATACCGTTCCTGGCATACTTGAATGTAATCCTCAAGTATTATTTGTGTATCTGCATATTTTTGTTTTCTAAATAAGACAACAAAAATGAAGATTCTTTAATATAAGGACACTACATCTCATTCTTCTGACACCTCCATTTACATTCATGATATGAATTTGATTTATCAAAGCGAGTGGAAGAATAGAAGTAGAGAAGGAACTAATATAGATGACATGGGCAGAAAGGATGCTGCTCATTCTCCATACCAGTGTTTCTCAAAGCAGAACCACCTGAGCCAATTCAAGAAACTAATTAAAAATGCACCATAATGGACTATTCAGTGAGAATACTTGGAAGTGGGACTTAGAACCTTCCGTGTAAGCATACTAAATACTGCCACACAGTACATCCTCCCGGGCCTGACCTAGGTCGCATGTCAGATCAATAAACAACATCTCCTTTTCATTTCAATTCTTCAACAGCTGACAAATCAATGGGTTGCTTCTAGACCACAGTAAGATGCCCTAGCATCCTGTGAGTGGAGGACAGCATCATCTGGTGCCGCAAAGGGATGGCTCTAGATTTTGCCTCTGCTTTCTGCTGAATGTGTTTACTGCTTGCTCCATATGGCAAATGCTAAAGTCTTACCACTGCCATCTGGAGCTGCAAAGTGTTCAGCAATGAAAATATCAGTAGTGATGCAGAGTGCCCTGCTTAGAAGACTTGAGTTCACATAGGAATGCAGTTGTCTTTTGCAAGAGCTGAGTCTAAATAGTGGCAGAGAAAATACATTAAAAAAGTGAACTTAATGCATGTTTTCACACCATGCACTGAAACTCATTAAATATATAGGATCCAGAGGTCTCAAACAGAACATTTAAATTAAAATGATCAAAGACATAACGTTCTCCAGAATAAAGGAAAGGGCCACCTCTCCATACATCTTTCATTATTGCATATGGTCTCACATGTCCTCATTACTTTCATCTTCCCAGAAATAGGTTGTATCTAGCGATCACTGCACTTCCTCTCTGTGTTGTTATCACCATAATTCATCCTGGGAGTTTCTAGAAGAAGAGTGTAGTCTTATGACTCCTTTGCATATGCTGTGCATCTGGCTCATAAAGAATGCAGGTAGACTTCTTCTACTGAGTCAGAGATGAGACAACTGAGCCTCACAGAGATCTGGAGAGGTGACGTGGGAAGGGAGAATATAATCTTAAAGCTGAAGTGGGGATACTATGGAGGAAGAATTAGACTCTGATCACAACAGCACTAGAGAAATTTGGATGGAGATTAATCAAGGACTGACTTCAGCTATTACAGGCACACTATGGTTGTGATTATACCCACAAATGTCTAAAATAGGAAATATATTCTTTGAAAGGGAGAGGTATATTGGAAGGGATTTGTGTAGGGGTTGGAGACAGCCATATGACCTGTATGGTTTCTTCTTTTGAACTTCTGACCCTCCTGCCTCTATCTTTTAAGAGTTGGGACTTTACTCCTTCCTCTCAGGTCCCAAAGTAATCTGCGTCCACAATACCTCAGCAATGCCTTCACTCTATTGTCAGTGCTTTTACTTCCGTCTCCTCATGCATCAGCCAGCTACTCGAAAACAAGATACATAATCTTATTCTTCTTTGTATCCCAAGTGCCCTTCCACAGTACCTAGAACATACTAGAAGCTCAAATATGTGTACGTTAATATTTGTTAAATTAATGAATGCCAGTTCAACTGTTCAGAAAATTAAAAAAAATTACCATAATGTATACATGAATGTGTGTGTGTGTGTGTGTGTGTGTGTGTGTGTGTGTGTACAGTTTGCTACATAAGTGTCCTCCAAAACTCTACATTAAATGTTTGCTCCCCAATTCATGGATCCAACCACTGCAAGTTTTATCATGAGGACTCTGAGTTAATCAATTAGTTAATCTGTTAGTAGATTTGTAATTTGATGACATTCCTGGAAAATAATGGAAATACTAGAAGAGGAGTCTACTTGAAAGAAGTACATCACAGAGGGTTGAGCCTTTGAAGGGTGCATCTTACCCTTGACTTCTCTGGGCCTCTCTCTGCTTTTCAGATGCCATGAGCTGACCAGTTCTGCCCCATCATGCCCTGTGCTTTGAAAAGATGCAAAGCAAAGGAGCCTGGACGGAAACCAGGAGCCTCAATGCATCCTTCCTCTACTGTACTGTTTTAACAACACCACCCTGACTAACACCAGGTCAGGTCACTATACACAGACCTGGGTTTATATTCATACTGAAATCCCTTTTCCTTGCATGCATTCTTTCCATTCACATGTTAGCTGAAGAATACTATTTTAAAATACATTATTTTGTTTATGCCCTGGAACATTTGTTTAACGATGCAAAGATGAGTTTGAGTAAATAAAATTCATCTGCTTTCAGGAGGCTGCGTCAGCAATGAGCTGACAGGAAGTGGTAGGGAGGAGACAGGTGGAGAAGGGTTTATAACAAGGGGCGAGGGGACGCAAGAGAACATCTTGGGAGATGCAAGGAGGTGAGCTAGGTGAGCTGCTTGCTGCTCAGCTCCTGAATCTTGAGTTCTTTAGAGGGACAGAGATTTAGATAAATTCCCTTGTAGCCTTGAAAGAGGGAAGAGAATTTCCTCAGGCTGCAGCTTTTGTGGTGGAACCGCTGCCGGTAGTGGCGGAGTTGCAGTTGCTGACTAGGGTAGCCATAGCTTAAAAGGCAGCAAAGATTCAAAAAGAGGACAACACATGTTAGTCTCTCCTCTCACTCAAAAGCTCTTACTGATGCCTGGTGGAGCATTAAATACAGTGGGGATAAATACACTAAGGTCCATTACCTGATCGAGTGCTGAACACACTCCTGGAAACAGGCTAAGACCTTGCTCTCTGCTGAGGAATATCACATACCTGTCTACATACAAACCACATACTTTGGTTTCACAATCGTGCCACATGAGCATCAGGTTCTCAGGGCTGGGATTGGAAAGCTGGTCAAATGCTTTTCCTGAAGGCTTTCGTAATGCCAGATAACACACTGCTAAAGAGACAGTCAAAGCTGGTGAAAGATCACAGATAATGGGCTTCCTGAAGCAAATGCTTGATCTAACATAGACATTGGATCCTAACTGTGCGTATGAGAGAGATGACAATCGATTGTCTTCATGGTATCCCTGGAAAAGGAAAATGTCAAAATTTCCAAAGTGGTCCGGCTTTCCAGAGAGTGCCGCTGCTACCTAAACACTCTTCTCAGATGACATTATCAGCCTTTGAGTCACCGATTAATCCATTTGGACCATGGCAGATTGCACTAAGTTTCTCCTTGTGAAACTCAAGTGAATAAAACAGCTTCTTCCAGGCCCCCACACATCCTTCTTGGGCTTCAAATAAACAAATCCTGGGAAACATTTCAACACATACAAGATTTTTCTTTTTGCTTTTGATTAGCAAGAGAAAAAAAACTGGGGAACACATTTTATATGCATTAGAAATAAATACTATGCCAGGCGGTGGTTGTGCACATCTTTAATACCAGCACTGAGGAGGTAGTGGCAGGTGGATCTCTCTGAGTTTGAAGTCAGCCTGGTCTACAGCATGAGTTCAAGGACAGTCTCCAAAACTACAGAGAAACTCAGTCTCAAAAAAACAAACAAAACAAAAAACAACAACAATGAAAGAAATCATTCATTTCTACAGGTAAGAATCATCTGGAGTGTGATTTAGCAGTGGAGTACATGCTCACTATATGCACAGCACATATGTGTTTGGTTATCAGCACGCATGTATAGGCATCTGTCTCTATCTTTCTCTCATGCACACACACAAACATGTGCACAGAAACACATACATATGCACATGAGCTATAACAGAAATAAACTCATAAACAAAAGTGTATGAAGGCAGCAAAACCAACCTCTCTACATAAAGAAAAATAACAGTCACAACACAAGGGAATCAAAATGGAAAAAAATATAACAATACTGAGAATGAAATCTTTTTATATAAACCATTAAACACCTAAAATTCAGGTTTCAGGTTTAGTTTTTAGTTCCAGTAATAATTAAGATCTGTGGTAAGAATGAATCTCAAATACACTTCAAATTTCTTTCAAACTAAATCTTGTAATCAGGTTGGATTAGCACAGCCTAATTTCTTCATTGGGGCCATGCAGTCTTTAAATAGCACACTTTAAGCATCTCAGAAGCAGCCTGCCATCTAGCAAGTTTAAAGCTCATGAAAGGCACTGTCTCAGTCACACAGGGGCCAGCAGTTTCCACAGTTGCCAGAGCCCTGACCACAGCCTCATGGTGGAAACGCAACAAGTTCAGGAGTCAAAAAGTATATGCAAGCTTGTGTATCTGGTTCCCGTGTATTTACAGGACTTAGAAAAGCAAGTCTCTCCATTCAGTCTTCAAACTTGATATGCTTTAAAAGCCCAAGTTAGAATATGTCAAGCCTGGAACTGTCCTACTTAGAGGGTTCTTAAATTATTTAAAGTATAGTTTTTCTAAGAAAGAATCACTTGACATGAAAAGAGGGCCAAGCATATTTTAACACCAGAAACACAAAGCACAGATCATGATAATCAGATAGGATGCAGAAACACTCAGCAGCCCTCGGTCCAAAGGCTGAACTGCAATGCAGGTGTGAAAGATGGAGAGAGGAACAGGATCCGAGAGAGTCAGAGCGGTGCTGAGGCAGGCACGGATGCCAGGGAGAGCACAGCAGTGGTGGAAGAAAGAATCCAGGTGAGAAATAGTGGCCCCAGTCTGGACAAACTGCCCCATTCCACCCAGGGTTCCGAGGGCAGCCCTGACCCTCAGACAATCTTAACAGAGCTTCAGAGAGAGGAGGATTTTCTCAACTAACTTTGCACACCCTGCATAATGCGCTGGGAACATCACATGCAAACTCTACATGCTTCCAAGAGTTTAAATACGAAAATGCTTCTTTCTTTGCAATTGTGTTTGGGTGGAATACAAGTAAGTACAAATGAAGGGAATACGTGAGGTGATAAATACTTAGGAAATCATCTTAAGACCTGTTTGTGTGAAGACAGGATTTTGATTATCAGTAGCAAGTGGACATGCTAATAGATTCTCAGAGGTAAATAAATAAATGTCACTGTTCAATATGGGAATTTAAGGTAAGATACAAGTGGGTTTCAGTTCAGACAGATGACTCAGAAAACTCAACAAGTGGCATTGAGACAATTGGGAAAGATTGGATCGGTGGTTCACAATTAATACATATCTTTGGATAAGTTCCTCACGGAATAAGTCACAGTTTAAACATGGTTTCCAGTTAAACTTGTTTGAAGTCAGAAAACACTAAGGAGAAACTCTGGAAGAAATTAACTAACACTGTTTTAATAGAAGTTTTTTTTTTTTTAAAAATTATGGCCCTAGACATAGAAAGTTAAAAAGAAAGAAAGAAAGGAAGAAAGAAAGAAAGAATGAATGAAAGAAATTTTGTACATGTGTTTAAAAGAAATCATACTGCAATATAGAAAACAAAGAAAACTCCAAATCCAGCAACAACAAAATAAATCTGGAAAAAGTTGAAAGATCGAAAAGCAAGTAGAGAAACCTCATGTGCCCCCATTTCCACCTCAGGGCTAGGTTTGTTTATGTCCTTCCTGCCATTCCATCTTATCTAGAGCATTCTCTCTCTCTCTCTCTCTCTCTCTCTCTCTCTCTCTCTCTCTCTCTCTCTCTCTCTGTGTGTGTGTGTGTGTGTGTGTGTGTGTGTGTGGTGTGTGGTGTGTGTGTGTGTGTGGTGTGTGTGTGTGTGTGTGGTGTGTGTGTGTGTGTGGTGTGTGGTGTGTGTGTGTGTGTGTGTGTGTGGTGTGGTGTGTGTGTGTGTGGTGTGTGTGTGTGTGTGTGGTGTGCGGTGTGCGGTGTGTGTGGTGTGTGGTGTGTGTGTGTGTGTGTGTGTGGTGTGTGGTGTGTGTGTGTGTGTGATGTGTGGTGTGTGTGTGTGTGTGTGTGGTGTGTGATGTGTGTGTGTGGTGTGTGTGTGTGTGTGTGACTACAGAAGGTCGGCTTTGCTTTAACTAGCATTTCATTATCATAGCTCCGAAATTAGTGTTACCCTAAAAATCATGCTCATTTTTAAAGAATAGGAAAAAGAATCTTCTGGTATATAATACGTACATTAAAACACAGACATGTGAATTCTGTAACTTTAGAATTTTTTAAAACTGGAAGGCTATGCTGTAGAATTTTCTGCTCACCTAAATTTAGAAGCGCTTCCCTTACATAGCTAGATATGCTCTGAATCTGCCAGCGCCTTTGTCAGCTGGGCTTGCCCCTGGGTTATCCTTTCGTTAATCCTGGATCTTGCTCTGACCTGAATGAAGCCCCTTGCTTTGCCCTGTCTGTAGGACTGGAGCAGATGACAGCCCAGCAACCTCTACTAAAGCTCCAAGGTTGCCTGTGTCAGCCACCGGCCAGGACCCCACACTTTTGAAGGAGATTGAACACAAAGGAGATGTGGATGCTACAGGCTGCTGCCTCCAGGATTTCTTGCCTGTCAGGAAATGAAAATGACCAGAAAGTTATCTGAGGGATTTCTATTACTCAGAGGAGAAAAAATGAAAAAAAAAACCCAACATTTTAAGAATCATCTAAGTAAACCACTTTTTATAAGGAAACTTGAGATGCTTCTGAGATCAATCAATTGGGAGATTAATGCCCAGACTTTAAGGTTATACTCCTTAATTAGATTTTTAATGAGCATGACCATGCATTTAGATTAACATGTAGTAGGTAGTTTACTAAGATTCTTTTGAAAAGAATTTAATGAAAATATTCTGGAGATCTAAAGCAAAAGACTGATCAGAGCACACTCAGCAATATCAAGGTAATTTCATTGAATATAAATAAGATTTAACATGTGTTTGATGAGTATTAAAGCTACTTTTCCCTATTAGCTTTTATTATATTTCCCTGGTTATATTTAGCCACATTTCATATAATTTATGATAAGCTTTCCTATTACAAAGAGTAACTTTTTGGCCTAGGATGTAACTTGTAACTCAGGGATCCAGTGCATGACTTTCATGTGCACAATTTTCATTTAAAATAAAAAATGTATTAAATTCCATTGCCAGTCTAAAATACATCACCCCTTTGTCATGCTGTCTTTGCCGCTGTAAAATTACAATATCCTTTTTTATTTCTAGTGTTGTTGAGGATGTCTATGCCTAATATTTTTATATTTAAAAAAAAGAAAGTCATTCTGAACCATGCCTAATTTTAATTTTGAAAATGCTACTGTATCTGAGATCTTTCCTTCCACTCTTCCATCTGATTGCTGTCTACATCTATCTAAGTTATTTCTGTATGTTAATATAGCTGTGTGTTAAGAATAAATGTGCTTATCATGTATTTTCATCTGAGTCTATAAAATTCGACAGATACAATCACAGCATGTAATAACAGTGATTTATTTTACAATCTCTTTTCTGCTTTCTTTTTTAAATTATTTTTTAGATTTCACTTTACATTTCACCACAAATCTCCCTCCCACCCCTCCACTAGTCCCTCCTCTCTTCCACCTACCCTACCCCAGCCTACCTCTCATTCACTTCTCCCAACAGCTAAGGGCTCTGATGGGGAGTCAACAAACTCTGGCACATTAAGCTACTGCAGAACCAAGCTCCTCCCCAGGCGTTAAGGCTGAGCATCGCATCCCATCATAGGGATTAGGTTCCAACAATGTATCTTTTCTAGTTTCTATACCCTACCTTTTCTTTCTATTGTATTGCATTGGTTACAAGGTACCTCAGAAGAAACTTAAGGGGTAACACAGAGAGGTTGCATCCTTGGCCTCATGAATATTTCCCTGTTATGATCTGTTTGTGAGGCTGGAAGAGATTAGGGAAGCAATGCTTTACTGATAATAGAACTTATTATAAGGACTGAATACTGAACTTGGTCAACCACCAGCGGTGGTATTCTCTCTTTTGGGGGTATTAGGATTGATTCTAGGGCTTCATGCATGCCAGGTAAGTCCTCTACCAGTGAGCTACATTCCAGTTCTGTGCTGGATAGTTTTATGTCAGCTTGACACAATCTAAAGTAATCAGAGTAGGAAACCTCAATTTAAAAAAAAAAAAATGCCTCCATAAGATTGGGCTATAGACAAGCTCCCAGAGCATTTTCTTAGTGATTAATGGGAGAGGGGCCACCCCATTGTTGATGGTGTCATTCCTGGGCTGGTAGTCCTGAGTTCTATAAAGAAAGCAGGCTGAGCAAGCCAGGGGAAGCAAGCCAGTAAGCAGTATCCTTCCATGGCCTCTGTATTAGCTCCTGCCTCCAGGTTCCTGCCATGTTAGATTTTGAGTTTCTGTCCTGGCTTCCTTCAAAGATGAAGAGTGATAGAACTTCAAGCTAAACAAATTCTTTCCTCACCAGGTTGTTTCTAGTCATGGTGATTTATAACAACAATACTAACCCCAATGAAGACAAGTTTCCATTAGAAATTATGGAGATAATTTTCTAACTACCATATGCCTAAGCCCACATACTGTGGGATTTTTCCTTGACAGTAAGTAATCATGAGAGATTTGTTGTTGGAGAAATCCAACTTCAGGTTCCATGAATACTTGCTGTGAAAAAGAACAATGTAAGGATTTTTTACTCACAGGCCTAACACTTTGATTTCCACATTGCTTTTATATATGTATTATTATACATACATTCTTTTAGCTATGAAAGCAAATTACTGTTTCATAATACTTTATTCTCAAACATTTAACTAAATATCTCCTAAGAATAAGCACATTGCCTCAACCATCTAAAATCAAGAACTTAATATCACTTAATATTTTATCTATATGGAAATTTGTCTAATTATCCCATCTTTTTAACATTAATTTTCAACAAGAATCCAATAATAGTTTGTATACAACACTGGGTGTTACATCTTTAAACCTTCAATCCTGGCATACGCCAGCCACTCTCCTTTTAGCTTTTTTCTCACAAGACTCATTCCTTTCCGATTTTATGTTTTCCTTCTATAGCTCAGGTTAACCTGTAACTTGTGATCCTCCTGCCTCAGACTCACAGATGCTGTGAGGACACATGGCCCTACAGGTTGTCACTGATGTTATGATGGGTCCAGGCCAATAGTCTTGGAGAATATTTCAATTCTAAATACCATCTAAATGCTTCCTGATGGTATGTCACTCACCTAACCTTCTGTCTCTGTAATTTCTGATACAAAAGACTTACAGTTATTTTAGTTGTTTTTAGAAAATTGTTCATCACTATTTGATGATATATATATATATATTTCAACTAGAATCTAATAAAAGTTTATTCACAACTGATTATATCACACTAGGAGGCACAAAATATGACTCTGTCTCACTATTCCTGATTTATAGTCTCAGTTTGATCATTTGATTGACATGCTGACCACTAGTTTCCTCTGTTATAAAACTGCATTTTACCTTTCATTTGGGAGTGGTTTTGTGGAGCGAGACTTAGACACTATGGAAGTGGGTTACAGGCCGTAGAGCTTCTTCCATGTAAATACACTAGCACCAATCTGTGTGCTGATTGGAGAATTCTGATTTTACTAACGTTGTCATTCCCTACGTATATATCACTAGCTGGCAAACCCAATGGCATTTTCGGAGCTTCTTTTTGTCTCACGATGCTTTGAGCTTTGCTTTTTTTTTTAACCTTACACATCATTTGCTTATAAATTATGATTTTTGACTTTGCTTTTATGGGTTTTCTGTAGATATGAACATGTGTGTCATGGCATCTGGATCTGTTTCTTGTGCTTTTCCCTTAGCTCTTATTTATCTGCTTATTTGTCTTGTACTTTTCTGGCTTATTTATTTTATTGCTTATTATTATTATTATTATTATTATTATTACCACTTTAAAGCCTGCTTGCATTCTAAGGTGAGAGCCCAAGAAAGGGTGTGGGTGTGTGTGGGTGGGGATGTGGGGAGGCTTTGTGAGAAGTTGGGGGAGAGGAAGCCAAAGTTAGAATACATTGCATGACAAAAACTATTTTCAATAAATAAATAAATAAATCATAATGCTATAGAAAGAAAGAAAGAAGGAAGGAAGGAAAGGAAGAAAAATAGAGGGAGGTACGGACAGGGACAGGTCAGGGGCAAAGCATTTACTATGCAAATAGGATGGTCTCCACCGAGATTCCTAGGAACCATGCAGAGCTGGATGTGTCTACACATATCTCTAGCTCCACCACTCCAATGGCAAGATGGCTGGTGGAGACAGGTGAGCCCTCAGAAACTCATGGGTCACCTAGCTGGTGACCATAGCAACAAAGAAGTGACTCTGTCTCAAACAAGATTAAGTCAAGACTTACACCCAAGGTTGTCTCCTGGCTTGTATGGCAGAACATGGATACACACACATGCACACACATGTGAGCACACGCACAGACACACACACACCCGAGACAAGGCATTCCTTTGCTTTAAAAAGAAAAGCAGGAAGATATGCATTCATTTCATGCTTTCCATCCATCAGCTTAAGCATGTGTAATAGTTAATTCAAAGCCATTTTTTTTGCCCAGAACACACTTAATAATCGTTTATTTTTAATCCTTGTGAATCTCTCTATTGTTACATGTGTCTCTACTGTATAGTATAGGATTGCTTCTTGAATTCTGATCCAAAGCAAAAGCTTTCTTATAAACAAATTTAGCCCTGTAATTTTACTGACTATGTAGTGTTATGAGTTTGTTATCTCCAAAACACCAAATTGAAGTAATAACTTTTGATACTGTGGATGTGACCTTATTTGGAGACACAATCACATTTGGAATCCTGTACAGAAGTAGTCAAGGTAGCATAATATTCTACACGTGTGACTCCTTTAACAAATATGACTATTGTACTAATAAAAGAAGGAAAACGGGGGCTAGAAAGATGGCTAGCAGTTATGAGTGCTTGTTCTTACAATGGACCTAGGTTTGATTCCCAGCACCCACAAGCAGTTTATAACTGTCTGCAACTCCAGTTCCAGGGGATGGGATGCCCTCTTCTTACCTTGACCTCAGTTGGCACCAGGCACACACATGGTGCAGAGACATGCATGTATGCAAAACACTCATACATATAACATAAATAAACCTAAAAACTGCTCTTAAGAGCACAATAGATACTGGGACAAAATGAATGTCAATAAAAAATGTTTTTAAGAGGACAACCGATATTGGAACAAAACAAATGGCATGTGACAAAAATGGAAAAGGCCAGTGTAATGTCTCTAGAGGCCAAGGACACAGAATATCAATAGGAAGTCATTGAACGGGTTCTCCTCTTGAGCTGTGAGTGTAGCTGCTGGCCCTACAATGTTACATTTCTGGCCTACAGAACTGTGAAGAATATAATGCTAATATTTACACTTCACATATAGACTATATTTGCATCCTTTCCCATCCTGCTCCCTCACATTCATTGCCTCATTTTCTTTCATTGCTGTTAGAGCAAATGTACGTGTGTATGCACACACACATATGCATATAAATGAATGACTATATAAACTCAACCTGGTGATTCCATCTAATAGTGCACATTTGTATGTGTGTTTAGAGCTGACCACTTGGACTGGATAACCAATTGGGGGCTCACCCTGTGGGAGAATGATGTGTCCTCTCTTACAGCCATTAATGTCCAGTGGCTCCTCGTTCAGGAATGGGCCTTGTGAGATTTCTCCCAACCACATTGGCTCATCAACTGTTATTGTCGTTGTTCATGTCTTTAAGGCTCCCGGTTTATCAAGCTTTGCTATCGTGACGCCAGGAAAACAGTCCCCAGTTTTTCTGGTTTTAACTCTACTGTATCTTAGGTAATAGTTTCCTCTTAAGTTGAAAGTGATTATTACTGTCCATTTTAATTTACAAGATTTAGACACATGCAAATATGTTTAAGGTTTTTATTGAGCTATAGAAATGATTACATAAGTAAAGTGCTTTGGAGAAGCAAGTAGCTTCACAGTACCGGAACGTGATATGCAAGCTATGGAAGGGAAATAGCACACCCAGTCTGACCCAGCTAGCTGTCAACACTGTATGCTACCGTGATGCACAGCAGCATGACAAGAAATCCCCATGGGTGCAATAGTTGCACAAATATTATGAGAGTTTAAAAAAACTTTCTAATTGGATTATTATTATTACACATGAAGAAATGCATGTCTGGCAATGTTAAATCAGGCCAAGAACCCATGGCTAGGGAGCTTACAGGCTCCAGATGTGAAGCCTATTCTTCTGCTGAGTAGACACAGTCTCAAACTGCCTTCTATAGTTGTAGCTCTCTATCCACAATTCATGAAGCTCTCAGATCTCATCCAGAAACGTCTTTGTATAGCAGATAGTGGTTGGTTATCACAGAAACTCACAACTGTTCAAAGTACAAAGAAAAATGTCCCCAGAGTGCTTAGACGCAAAGGGGACATCTAGATATCACACCCCTCCTTCCTGGGGCTCAGACACCAGCAAGAAAAAACCAGCAGAAAGAGCAAGAATCAGAGGGTAGGAGGGAGGACCAGAGAGAAAACAGTATCTTAATATGTGGCAGGCCGGCTGCACTCTCGAGGTCACAGCAGCTGCGGCTGTCTGCACAAGAGCTGCCTGCGATCGAGCCAGTCCACATCCCAGCAAGTGTGAGACCAAAGACACATAGGCTCCCACCCCAGCCGAGGAGCTGCTGCCCACAGATGGCCTCAGGAGGAGGGACATTCAGTTATCTCTAAGGGTATGGCCTCTGGTAGGCTGACTGCATTCTAGCAGATGCTTCATATCCGGGCGCATATGAGCAACACAAATCTGTTTCAGCAGCTTATAAAATAAATGCATAACTAAATACCATGAAGTCATGGGGGGTGGAAACTAGATTAGCTATGGGGAAGTTATATGGGATAGATATGAATATAAAACATTGCATTATGAAATTCTCAAAAAATAATGACAACAAATTTTTTTTTTTTGATTTTTGAGACAGGGTTTCTCTGTAGTTTTTGGTGCCTGTCCTGGAACTAGCTCTTGTAGACCAGGCTGGCCTCGAACTCACAGAGATCCTCCTGCCTCTGCCTCCCGAGTGCTGGGATTAAAGGCGTGCGCCACCACTATCTGGCCTATAATGACAACAATTTTAAGAGAGAAGAAGAAAAGAGGAGGAGGAGAAGTAGAAGTAGAAGAAGCCCAAGTACAGAGGGTATGCCTGCAGTCCCAGAGATGGTGAAGTGGAGTCAGGAAGATCACTCGGGCTGGCTGCTAGTCTATCAGAGTCAACAAGCTTCAGGTACATGGGAGTCTATCCCAGAAAGCAACACGGAGCGTGAGTGAGGAAGATACTAAATGTCACCTTGCGCTTGACATGAACCGGTGCACACATACACCTGCCCAGACATGTACGCACACATAGACAATTACTATTCACATACCCTACCTTCATGAGAGGATGAATCCTTTCAAATTCTCCCATCAGAGGGCCCCAAAGTACTACATGGTACAATCAATTTATCCTTTACACCCCATCCCCACCTTAGTCTCTCCTTTACCACTCACAGAATAACAGGGATTCGGCTTCCTGTCCACTTTAGGGTCTTGATACTGCTTTCTAACTCTGTACTTCATGAGAACGTGTATCCTTTATCTTTGGCCAAAGATCTCTAGGCATTTTGTAGTAAGAATGCTTTCCAACATTTCTGGTCTTAAGCCCTGGGAAGGCTTGGAGTATGTGCCTGTCCAGCATGTGCTGATTATTCTGTGATACCAGTACTCTTTGATGAATATGTGACTGCTTTCACTGCTTTCCTCTCTTCACCTAGGATCCCACTTTATCCTAAGAGGGTACAGAATAATGGAAAAGTATAATCTGAATCTGGGTTTCTATCATTTGAGGCTAGCATCCAGTAGCGATTGACTTGCCAAAGGGCAGATACACAACACCCAGCTTGATGGAAATTAGCCAAACATTCCATCCACCTCTTTAAAATTGTCATTGACAATGCACCCACCTGTTTCATATGGTTTGTATACGCAACACCATCATTCTTTATATACAGGCTGAAGTACTCAAACTGTAGTTGAAAGTCTCAGAAGCACATGGCCTTGCTGCCAACAGAAATGTAGTTCAGATCCTTGTAAATTCTAAGAGATTCTTCAAATAAATCACAAGCATTGAACACAGGAAATACTTCTCAAGAGTAAGGTTAAAAGCTGGAAAATCATGAAAAACTTGAAATGGCAAAAAAATCTTGCCAAAGAACAGAAGATAATAGGCTAGAGAGATGACTCTGTATTTAAGAGTGCACAGGGCTCTTCTACCAGGACCTGAGTTCAGTTCCCAGCACCCATTTGAGGGCACACATTTGAGTCTCAGCTCCAATGGCTCAGACACCTCTAGTTATCACAAGTGCCTGGGTTTCCATGCACATAGCCTCACACAGACACAGAAGCACATCAACATAAATACAAAGTTTTAAATTAATATAGTTTTAAAAAAGAACAAAAGATGGACAGAAATTGGTACTTACTAATCTATGGTCATTAGGAATGTGGCAAATACAGGGTCAAGTGAGAGACCTCCAACACCCAGACCACAAGAGATCTTGCCTCAAAAAATGTTAATTTTAATATAAAGAAATTCTGGTGTGTTTTCAGCTCACAAATAGGTTTTAGAGAATCACTTGAGTAACTTTTATCTTGCTGAATGTACACTTACGCTACAGAATGAATCAAATGCACATGGAAAACACAATTAAAGGATTAAAAATGCTTGGAAGGCCAGGAAAAATCTGACAATTCCTTCAAGTACCATGGGAGAACCTGATCTGCTGTGGGAAGTCTTACAGCCAGTGGTTACCCACCCACTGGGGCGTGGCCTCTTATACTATGTACGCCACTGTAGAGCATGCATCCTGCCTCTTTTCCGCGCTTTCTGTTCTGGTTGCTGGTGTCAGTCTCTGATCTCCGTTCAAGCTGAGGATTCTGATTTGTGAGTCTACCCCTAAGTAAATAACTATCTATTTCTCAATTCTAAGCTAGTGTGGGATTTCTTGTAAGTGTCCTTCCACAAGGATTCAATGAGCTTTTCTCTGAATCCAAATGAGTCAACAAGACTAACTCAACACAGAGGTACAGAGGACAAAACAGGAAAAATAATAAATCCCTAGGAAAGGGATCCTCAAAACTGAGCAGCTTGATTTCTCTAGAGGTGGTACGGCCAAGCGTCAAATCATGTGCTCCTCTCTGAAGACCATCACAGCCAAAGCTGGTTTCTTACAGGGAGAAGCTGGTTTCTTACAGCATGGGGGACATGAAGGAACTCTGGGGCTCATTCATCAATAGAAACTGGTATATTTTGTTCTGAAACACAATACCCAGTAGAAATTTAACAGGCCTAGATGTTGTTATAGCAACATAACACCTGAAGAGATGAACAGACATCCAAAGGGTATGTACAAAGTCGCCATGATGAATACTGGATGTGATCTAAGTCAATCACCATTGGACAGCTGGCTAAATAAATATGGCAGAAGATGCTATGGACACAGAAGACATAGGAGGCATTGATCTAACTCAGCAGCCCTTATCTAAGCAGCTATATGGTTTATGCTGAGACATCAGGCTCGTGAGAAGTCAAGTCTCACAGCTGTGAGATGCACACCATGAGACAGCAGGATGGTCAGTGTCCAACCCTGAACCCCCCTGCAGCACATACTAACAGGCAGAGAGCCTCAGGAAACAGGTAGGGATGAGGCTCTTCCCTGCTTGAAAGCAGATCTCGGTGAAGTTCACTTTTTGGCTGTGTAGACTGGGTGGTTAGTGGTTCAGGGGGGGCAGCAGGGAAGACACAGAAGAGGGAATTCCTGGAGGGAAATATGGAAATGACTGTCGATCTGGCCAGGCTGTATTTCACTCGAGTTCAATTTAGTTGGAGAAAATAGAAGATGGAACGGCTTCTTTCCTTCACCTTGGATGTTATGAAGCAGTTCGTGCTGCTTATACAAAAATCTAATAGTATCTTTACCAATGACTGACAGTGACTCAATCATAGCTTCATATGTATGGAAATAGTTCAAAGGAAGTTTTGACTTTTCCTTCCCACGTCTTTCTGATTTAACCTTTCTTCATTTTTTTTAAAGAATCTGTACATAATATACCCTTGGGGAAATAAAAAAAGAGTAAAAGAAAAAATAATGATTAAAGAATAATAATTTCAAAAGTGACTAAATGACCTTCAAGGCCAGAATCATCTTCTATTGTGACCCACATAGAGTAGGAAACAAAATACAGTCCAACATCCTTACTTATACCAAAACAAAGAAAGAAGCTTGCTATATGAACTCTGGAGAAACATTCTACTTACATTTTATCTTATGCTCTGCGACACTCTTACACTTGTTTATAACTCATCAGCTTCAGCAGATGAAATCTTATCTCTTGATATTTCCTACTTCCAAGCTTATCTAAAGACTAAAATTAAAACCCTTCTAAGGAAATATATCCATATAGATTGACAAATCCTTTCCAGATTTTCATCTTTTTCTCTTCCATTCACTGAAACTTTCCAAATGTCTACCCAGCCACTCTTCCGTCTATTTTAATAGAATCCAAAGTTGATACTAAATGAAGTAATCATTTTCTGATTCTAGCATTTGGGATGCTGAGGCAGAGGCAACAGGATGTGTTCACACCATACAATAGACTTTGTCTCAAAAACAAATGGAACACACAGAAGAGCAACAATCACTGACAGCGCGGCCTGGGCTGTCTTATGAGTCAGAAATTCGAACTGAGACAGCACGGTTTACTCAAAACAACTGATACCTGGAGGAGGGGGCTTAGCATGATGGCCAAAGTCCCAAGTTACCATCTGTATGTGGCTGGCGATCCAAGTCTGCAATCTGCCTACCCATGATTCTTTCTACCTAGTACACAATATTGATCTTAGAATTCTTCCACAATTAAAACAATCCTGTAGCATCTACCTAAGAATATCAACAGTTGACAAAAGCCAAGAAGGTCAGCATGGGACAAAACTGAGGTAAATAAGAACTAAGGAAGATGGGTAGCCCATTCCAGACTCAGAGTTTTCAAAACACTAACCTAATTTTAGTAACAGTGATATGGCAATAAAGCAAAAGAAAATACACACACACACACACACACACACACACACACACACACACACACACACACACGGAAATCCCATCCTGGAACCAGGCCTGGGTCACAGAACTGTACAACAGTTGAAATGCCCATTCAGCTCCCCATATCTCTCCATCTGTCTGTCTGTGTGGTCATGGCAGGGAAGTAAGCTTAGATGTTTGATACAGTTTTATTTACTAAGTCTTCATCAGAAACGATGTACTAGACAGTTTATAATGACCATAAAGTACAATCCTTGATTCGGATAACAAAATACTGCCGTGCTGTTATCCTCGGGTGAAGTTTTGAACTCAAGAGTCATGACCAACTACTCCTCTGACATAGATAACATAAATTCATTTGAAGGAAAGCCCAAGGCGAACACTGTAAAGTCAGCTATGAAAATGGAAGAGAGCAGATGTGTACACAGCTGTTAGCAGTGACTCTGACCAATCTGAGATTCCAAATTCTACATCCCACATGGCCTTATAGGAACCATGATTCGAGAGACCCCCAGATCTGCAGGAGGTGTGTAAGTGTCTGTATCCAGTCTGCCCCAAATTCCTCTTCAGCGAGTACAAGCCTGGCCTGAAGCAGCAGAGGAAAGTGAAAGGCTGCCGATCAAGATGCTGTGTAAAGGTCTCTGTGAGGATGCTAGATGAGCATTTCATCGAAGGTGCAGCCGAGAGAAGCTGCCAACAGGAGGGGAGGACAGCACCCAAGAGCAAAGGGATTTGCTTTCTTACTATAAAACATGCATGCTTTCTGCTTGGTTTTAGCCACCCCTTTTTATTACAGTACATTTCTTTCGAGGTACAAACATAAATTTGAAAACATAATCACAAAACTTAAAAGCATAAAAGTGTACTGAAAATATTCTTAGGATTATAATGCCATCTTTCAGAAGATCTTTTAAAAACAGCTTTGTAATGTGGCCTGGGTTTTTTAGCTACCCCTAATTTTCAAAACTGAAGGGGTTGGGGATGATAGAAGATGTTCACTGTAGGGAAAAGGAAAGGAAGAACTCAAGGAAGCTGCATCGTTGGAACGTGACTTCAGAAAACCTCAGCCCTCAGCCGGCAGGACGGCTAGCAGGCCTGCCTCTGCCTCTTCGCTCTTCCGGTTTACTGTTTAACTCACATTATATCAAATATCTGTTGTTTTAAATTTTATTTATCATTATTGTCTTCTCTGTGTACTCCTCTCTTTCCTCTCTCTCCCTCTACATTCCCCCATATCACTCCATCTGTCTGCATGTGTGTATGTTTGAGGGAGGGGGCAGAGAAGTAGGTCTATGTGATGGGGTGAGTATAACATGTGTTATAGTGTCCATGTAGAGGTCAGAGGCCAGTTTGCCGAACTAAACCCAGTCCCTGAACCATGAATTTCAGGTCTCCAACTCAGTTCCTAAGGCTTGGCCGGCAAGTACCACTACCTGCTGAGTCCTCCCATCAGTCCATCAAATGTTTGTTAAGACACAACATCTATTGACTCAAAAAAAAAAAAGCCTCTGTCTTATGAAAGGCAGGTCAAAGAAGTAACCCTGATGCTCCCCACCAATTCCTTCAGATAAAATGCTGGTCTCCTATTTCAGAAACATCAAGATTTTTTTTTCCTGATGTTTTCATTTTTTTAACAACAACAACAAAAAAAAAAACCAAAAGAACATTGAAATGGATCTTTCTTTGCTTACTCCTGCCAAGAAGAAATCCACCCCTAGCACTGTGCCTAAAGGCCACCCTGACAGAAAGAGACTGCGATTATGTAACTGCTATTTGACCCACCACCTCCTGTGAGCATCAATACAGAAAGGGCTTTTCATAGAGAAGGCCAGAAGGCCCCAGGCAAGCATGCAGGGAGTGCACTACTTCCCAGTCGCCTGCTGGCAGTTGCCATTTGCAGGAGTGAGCTGAGATCTAAGCAATGGCTTTTGTTTCCCAGAGATTATATGACACCAAAAACCTCACTGACTTGGTGAAAAGAATCCAATCATTCCCTGTGTGCACAGGGGACAGCAGCTAGGTAAAGTCCTAGCTCTTTGGAAATAAAACTGTCCCATCTTTGCTGATAGCTCAGGCATCGTATCTTTTTCAATGAAGCAGAGGCCAGCATATGGGGGTCCCCAGTTCCTCCCACCTCCTTTTCCATGGGTCTGTCATCCAAAGGAAGTACAAGATAGCATTTCAGGCTAAGAAAATAAAACCATCATGGTAGGATGTTGAGCTAAGAAATGCTATCAAAAATTGACATCTCATCAACTGGATAAAACGAAGCAGGGGACCCGAATGAGGATGGGAAGATGTCCATGCAGCTCTTGGTCCAGTCATCCCTCTGAGGCCCCTGCAGGCATCGTTCCAGCTCCTCCCTTTTTGTCACCATTTCTTGATCCATCCTATTCTTCCTTTGCTATCCATCTCACAGGACTTAGTAATAGTCACCCCCTTTCTTCAATGTCCAAAGCTGTGGTTGCTGTGAAGGAAGAAAACACCAAGGGGTGTGCCTGCCCCCCACCACTCTCCACCAAAATCACGCAAAGGTAGTAGGCTCTGTGATTATGAGTTTTTGTGTTTAACACGGTTATTTTAATGCTTCAAAGCAATACCTTCAATTAACTCGTTTCCTGCCTCCCTGCCACACAGCAATCTTTAGCGATGGGTGGGTAATTCCATTGCTAGCTGTCACCCTTACAGCATCCATACTCTCAACTGTGCTTTAGTCTCCCTTACCTGGGCTCTCCTATTCCAGGTGCCAGGAAAGAACCAAGATGACAGGCAATCCTTTCAGCTACTGCAGGCAGCCCATACTTAGTGGACAGCAGACTTAGTGATTTTGGCATTAAAAAGAATGCCTTCTTCCTCGGGTAGAAAGCACACAGTAAACACCAGCCTGGGAATAGCCCAAGCTCTGATTCTATCTCCAGTTTCCTTACTAGGATTTTTCATCCTCAATGAATGAATGAATGAATGAGTTTTTCCAGTCAGCAAAGAAAAATACTTTATCAAGATGTTAATGAACATCTTGATAATATTATTAGGAACAAAAAGAAATAGAAAACCTAGCATGTACTTAGCTTTCCTGGTTTCCCATATACACAGTTGTAGACTCTTCCACGTATAGAAGTTTAACTACCGCCATGTGATTATCTCTAACACACAATTATTGCTCCAGACAAGTGATACTCCGTGCCAATTCGGGAATCCAGTCCAGATGCCCTCCCCAGCACTGCCTTGATTAAGGATTCTACTCACCACTTCTTTCCTTAGCCCAATCGAGAACCAAAGTTTATAGTTATTCCAGCCGGGCTCTTACAAAATAATAACACCTAGAAAGAAACTTACTGATTCCCAAGTGACAACCGCACTGTCCTTTTATTGGCCTGTATGGACTATTGTAAAAATAAAAATGCATAAATAAATAAATGGTGGAATAAACAGCATCCCCCTCCATCTCATTTGCATAGGGATGTCTGTGTTTGAGCATGGCTCTCACAAATTACATTGGGATCAAAAAGTAAAACAAAATCATTTTCTGGATCTTAGTTCACACAACTCCCAGGAAGGAGAACCCTCCATTTAATTCCTCTTTATTTCTTTGTTTATACAGCACATCCAGAAGAGCATTCACGAAGTTCCTCCCAGTCAGATTTCTGTGCCAGTAGATAGACAGGTGCTTGCTGAGGACGAAAACATCACTGTTGACAGAGATTTCTGTCCTGCCTGGTCCCATAGCTGTTCAGTCCCAAAGAAACACACAGAGGCCTACATTAATTATAAACTGGTTGGCCTCTTATCTAATTAGCTTTCTTATTAACTAATTCTTGCATCTTACAGTAACCCATAATTCTTGTCTTTGTCAGCCATGTGGCTTGGTCCCTTTTATCAGTGAGTCATACTCATCCTCCTCTCTCTGTGTCTGGGTGATGACTGCAGTCTAAACCTTTCCTCTTCCCAGAATTGTCCTGTTCTGGTTGTCCCACGTGTACTTCTTGCCTGGCTACTGGCCAATCAGCATTTTATTAAACCAATACAAGTGATAATACTTTACAGAGTACAAGATCATTATTCCACAGCCCATCACAAGCCTCAAAAGGAATATCCCAGCCCACATAACCAAATATTACCTTTTCTTTACAAAAAAAAAAAAAAGATCAAAATGAAATTTGTGCCCTGGCAATGCTGAAGCATGCATGGGCAGCCTGTATATGGCAGTTCTGTTGAACTTGCCCACATTGGGTTTCATGGTCTAAGTGGATGAGGATGACTGACCAGGTCTCTTCCTTTTACAAAAAAAAAAAAAAAATTTACATAAATTCCCAAAGCCATCATTGGTATTACCAGACAAGCAAATTCCCATCACTTTCTGGTTTTAAAATTTTTCAATAAGTAGTACAGGTCTTTGCAGGTCAAAGAAGCTGAAAGAGGAAAAATTCATTTTCTCCAGGGAGGATCCCTCCATTTGATTATTCAATCCCAGTGCTAAATACATGTATACAGGAGCAACCCTAAATGGAGTCTGTAGTGTGTGTGTGGTCCCTATGTTAACACCTCAACCATAAAAGTAGTCTTAAAACACAGAAATAGCTTTATTCAGAGATCTTAGTTCACATGGCCACTTTTGGAAGTTTTCTCTAGACTTGTAGATCCTACAACTGTCAACCACGTAAGACACAGCTTTAGGGCTATTGGTCCTTATCTACCCATCTAGAAGTAGAAAAGTAAGGCAAAAGAATATAACACCCTCCAAAAAATATCTCAAAGTAACCCATTGGCATCATAAAGGAAACAAACACATAAATGTTAGTTGACAGAAAGCTGGTACAGAGTACTTGCCAGGGCATACACATCGTTAACTTTAGATACCCATACCATGGCTGTGAGTGGTTAAAATAGGCTCCCAATACCTCCTCTGTGTAAAGCATGCCTGCTTCTCTACAGCATGAGCTTATAGAAAACTGTATTTGCCAAGACACTGGGAACAAGGCCGAGAAGGCCAGGGGCGAAGATGCAGGCTCCCATTGCTTCTTGCTGATCTCCATGACTCTGGAAAGTTCTACACAGTACCTGGGGACCTTGGGATACACTTGATGCATAAAGGGTTCCCATTACATGAGGACCATTTGTTTGCATTATGAATTCTTCAGATTCTATCTTATTCCTGGCATTTTTCCAGTTATTCCTGGTAAGTGTGCATGGTTGGAAAGGGAGTGGGAGGCTGTTGATTCCAACTTAGCAGACTTTTCAGGAGAGTTACAGTGTACACAGTGTGAAGCTGAGCTGTTGGTGGGCTCTAACTCCCTCCGTAGGCTTCGCTGCACGTAGGAACTTAGTGTCTCCTCAGCACAATCATCAGACGTGATAAAACGGCACCAGCAAAGTTTCTAGGCTCTCCAGATAGAGACTTGGTTTAAAAACAACAGCAGGGACTCATTCGTTCTCACTGGGACATATGACCTGGACGAAACCAACGCCAAAGCCAAGCAGGACAAATACGGAGGGAACTGCAACATGCGATGCTCGGATCATGACCAGGAAGGGAGCCTGGGAGGAGTCTCCAGCAAAGCCAGCCACATTAAATTCTTCTGCAGTGCCTGTGGTCTCTAAATGGGAATTCTGGAAGCAGTTCAAGGACATATGTAAGCAGATACAAGTCTGTGACCCATGAACGCTACTAAGCAGTAACTTCCTACCAGGCTCTGAGGCGGGTACTGCAAGGGACAGAGATAAGTCGGCAGCACAATTACTGTGGCATAAGCAAAGGCAAACGGGATTTTGTGACAGAGCCAAAAAGCAATGTGCTGTTGGCATTTTGAGAAAGGACTGGGGCATTCTTACAATATTTCCTTAGCACTCACCTCCCACATGTCACACATCTGTCTAGGGGCTACAGATGTCACAATAAACACAGCTGACAAAGTCCCTGGTCTCATAGGAAATAGTTTATATGGGGTGAGACATAAAAGTAAGTCATGATTATTATTTCAAGACATATTGAGTATTATAAAGAAAAATTACACGGGATGACGGTTATAAACTATGAGAGATATCAGAATGAACAGAATCATCAGAATAGATCTTTCTAATAAAGCCTTGTTTGTAAAGCAAACAAACATAAATTGAGGTGAACAGGACCTGTGAGATATCAGAAGAAATGGGAAATGAAGGGAAGGCACCACACTGAACAGTTCAGGTACAGAAACAAGGCCAGTGTGGACGGGACAGGGCTAAGGAGCAGGTGGCTGAGAAAAAAATGAAGACAGAAGATGCCATATGAGGCAGACGTTATTGGCCACCGCTGACAATCTAAAACAAGGTTCACATGCACCGGGCTTTCAAATATGTGTGCCCCTAGTTACCAACCCCGCAGTTAATATGCCACGTACCGTGTAATGCATGAAGCAAGATTGGTACAAGAAGTGCACAGACTATTTATATCCCCTCCTCCTTTATTGAGCGATTTCCTGTCTGCTTCAGGATTCCTTCCAAGGTAGCATGGTACATTTACTGCAACTGATTCCCGTAGGCTCGTCTTAGATGTGACAGTTTCCCAGACTCCTGTTTGTAGGAGCCTTCAGCTAAGGAATAGTAGTAAATCGTGTTATAGGTTGTCTGTCTACTGAACTTTGATATGACTTCGTAGTTTCATTGGGGAGTAAGCTTGGAGGAGGAAGACCACAGCAGTATGTACAGACCAGATCCTGACCTTGGCTGCGGAGTGTCTGTCCTGTTCCTTGGCTGGAAGGTTACTCTACCCCACTGCCCTCCCCATGTTACAGTCTCAGTTGGAAGTCAGCATGAGCAGCTCACCTTCGGGAAAAGGTCACTGAAAACCCTCTCTCCTGAGGACAGACTGCAGGCATTATTTATACTTCTGCAGAAGAAAGATGCCCCTCCTTCCTTTCTGAATATATTCAACAATCCACTTACATCAATATGGACTCAAGGCTATTAACCTGATAATTCAATTTATGAAACTAATCTATCTTACTTATTTCTCATTGCTCAAGTTATTCAGTCTGTGGCCATGGATAAATATTGGAGATTGCGGGGCGCCATCCTGTCCAGCAGGAATGAACCCCACCAAAAACGAGAATTCCTTCTCTGGTCACATCTTTATTTGGAGCATTCCCTTGAGGAAAATTGGGGGAAGGGACGATAGAGCAGGGACGAGAGAAAGCTTAGAGAGAGAGCGTTGGGCCCCAAGGCAGCTGCTTTTAAACGGTGGAGCAGCTTGAACGCTGTCCTGATTGGTTAATGCCATTCTGCTGGTCTGAGCATGTGCAAGCAAGGGTGCAGGCAGGGGTGCTCAGCCCCACATGGCTACCTCCAAACTGCAGGACCACCTGTGCCTCCAGGTGGCTCCCAACAGGAGATGACTCCTCTGTCCCTTGACACACTCCCAGAACATGCTGTATTTTTTTTTCAGTATTTTCTTATCTTATGTAACCACAAAATACTTCCCACTCTTGCCTGTGTGATTTTCCAGCCCTAGGATTAGCTGTTTCACCAAGGTGCTCCGGCTCTGTCCACCAGGGAACAGCATTAGAAACCAAAGCTGAGCACTGAGTAGACGCAGGACCACTGCGGCTTTCTGCCATTATCCCTCACCTCCCCACTTCTATTGCTTGTAATTCATTTCCTGCTTCTCCCCCTGAAGAATATGTTACCTCTCATCTTACAGCAGTGATCTCCTCTCACCCAGCTTCTATCACAGTGTACACTGCTCCTCAACAGCTGATCAAAGCAGCTCATAGCAAATATTACTATAAACAGAAATTACTACATAAAAGGCAATTCTACTGGTTTAAAAATGGTCAAAATGTTTCTCTTTTCTGTTTCTGAAAATTCTTTAAAACTCACTTGATAGGTTGAAATGGATAGCCGTGGTCCCTGTGATTGTGTGGGCAGTGACTGCTCCCCAAGGACCTGTGCTCACTCCCCAGAGTTGGGTATGGAGAGGTGGTTAAACCTTTCCAGGAGTATGTTCTTAGGGGATCTTTACACAGATCTTCAAAGGAGGTGTGTGTGTGTGTGTGTGTGTGTGTGTGTGTGTGTGTGTGTGAGAGAGAGAGAGAGAGAGAGAGAGAGAGAGAGAGTGAGGGAATGTATTTTAGGTGTATGTGTGTGTGTGTATACATGTAAGAGTGTGTGAATGTGTTCGAGGGGTGTGTGTGTGTGCATGTGTGTGTGTGTGAGTATACATGTAAGAGTATGTGAATGTGTTTGAGGTGTGTGTGTGTGTCTTTTCCTTGCTCATGAAATAAGCAGGTTTTCTCTGCCAAGTGCCCCCTACCACTCTCTTACCAGAGTACCAAGGCCATTAGGCCACCCAAATATGGAACTGTATCATCCAGAATCACTAATCAAAATAATTCATTTCTCTTTGTAAATCAATCACCTTAGGCAATTAATTTTAGCAATGCAACTTAATAGACATGGCTTTACATTAGGTGGGTATAAACAATGCAGATAATATTGACTCTATATTAGGCATACATCTCTAAATTAGCACAAGTTCATGTTCAGAGGTTTTTGAAATTTCAAGAAGACCAAGAAAAGAAACTTTAATACTATGAGAAAGCAGCTATTGCCATGTTGAACACCCTGTGTGCATCTCCAAGGCTGTTGTGTTATGCATATACAACCAGCCATATTTTAAATGAGTTCTGCTACAGGACATACTTGTCTTTAGGTAGAGCTCTTCACCAGAGTCACAAATAAGAAACCACATTTTAAATCATAGGCCCTAGATAATAAGTGGCTGTTGAGATCCTTTTAACATAAATCCTTAGAATTTACATGATTATTCTGTTCTCAACAGGCATAATTATAATAGATAGTCAACATAATAGTAGTTATCAGGGAACAGATAAATATGTATCTTAGTCTTAATGCATCATCAGAATAGAAAAATATCACCATTTTCAATAGGGAACATTACTTCTTATTTAATTATATACATGTTACAGAGTGTTTTTAACACTATTATTGCAACATCTGATCTTTTATGAGGAACTTATTCTTATAACTCTCTGTGTTAAAATTCTGTTTGTAAATTCATATTCTTTAAAAGCTTATTTTTTAAAGTAAATATGCTATTATAGTGACATTCAAATAAAATCACAGTTCACCATTGATCTCAATTTCCGTCCATCATCACAAAAACACTATCGTGCAAATCCTTCCAAACTGTCATGAAATCGCAGGGTAAAACTTCTTCCCTTGCACATGAGGTCATAGTGAGTTGTGAGCTCTCAATGCCTTGTACTGGTTAAAGAGCTCATGCAAAATAAAAGGCCATGTTTGGACCGAAGGAACACAGGGCATATATAAGTGCTTATATAAAATGGTTATAATAAAATACTTGCATATACTTGACATAGGAATAAGGACACATAGCTAATAATGGTTTCCATCTCCAATTATATTATCAGTTTATTTAGTGTGCATCTTCACTATGGGGTCCTTCCCTGCTGCATTCCTTCATCTGTAATGACTTCATTCTCCATCTTCCCACATATCAGTCAATACCTCTCATGACGGCTAATGTGTCGACTTGGCTGGTACTCAGTTATGCAGCTAGACACTGATGGATGCATTGCTATCATGAGACAGTATGTACACAGCGGAAATGAACATGCAGTTTACTTAAGTCAAGGAGATCATTTCAGCAACATGGATGTGTTTCATTCAATCAGGTGAAAGGTTTCAAAAAAAACAACGCTTATTTGTTCCTAAAAAAGAAATTCAACCACAAGACTGTAGCACCAACTCTCACTTGATAGCTCTGCCCCTGGCCTGTCCTATGAATTCAGAGTTTGTCAGACCTTAAGATAAATAAGCCAATTTCTGAAGTAACCTGTTAAAATACATGTCCACATGTGCATGTGCACACATACACATACATGCACACACACACACACACACACACACACACACACACACACACACCCCTGTATGTTTTTCTGGGGAATCCTTATTACCAAGCATATTTCTACCTTATAAGCCACTAGAGCTACCATAATGAACTAGAATCAAACAAACATCAGAAGTCATGGCAAACTCAGGCAATAAGACTCATGGCTCATTCACTGTTGCCAGTTCAGCTCCACATGTATGTAAATGTGAGCAATGAAATGGAAAGTGATAAGGTGTTACACAGGTTTGCTTTATTTCCTTCATCCAGGCCCATCCTCCCCCTTTAGGATTCTAGGTTGATGTGGAACTCCCCTCTGTATGTTGTCAATATGTTTTATCATTGGTTAATAAAGAAGCTGTTTTGACCTATGGCAGGGCAGAATATAGCCAGGTGGAAATCTGAACAGAGATCTAGAGAGAGAATCGGCAGAGTCAGAGAGATGCTATGTAGCTGCCAGAGGAGAAGGAAGCCAGAACCTTACCAGTAGACCACAGCCTCAAGGAGATACACAGATTTATAGAAATGGGTTGTTTTAAGATGTAAGAGTTAGTTAATAAGAAGCCTGAGCTAATAGACCAAACAGTTGTAATTAAATAGTTTCTGTGGGGTTATTTGGGTTTGGGTGGCCGAGAAACCAACATGCAGTTTCTGCTTATACTAGGTTTCTGTCTTTTGTTTCTGTACTGCCTAATTTTGATAAGAATTTTTCCCATATTTTCAGATTGTATATATTTCCTTACTGCCTTTGAAGTTGTTTTTGTTTTCTCATTGTTTGAGTTTGGTATGTGAAGGTGCATATACACACATATAATATATTCAACTTAATTTTAATTATTGAGCTTTATGGGTCTATTATTTGGAGTCTGTCACCTCTAAGAATTTTTTTCTGCCCTGTTTTCACTCTGGGTTTGACCTGTCTATGCATTGAAACTTCCGATGGTATCTAATTTTTAACCCATCTTCAAACTACTGCTTCTTTCATTTCTGTTACTATGTTTTCCTTTACAGCATTTTCATTTTTATTCTTTATAATTGCATTTCTCCACTGAAATTCCCTTTCTATTTGTATATACTATCTACCCTTTTCTTTAGAATCGTTAACCCAGTGGTTCTCAACCCTCTTAATGCTGTGACCATTTAATACAATTCCTAAGGTTGTGGTGACCCCCAACCATAAAATTAACTTGTTGCTATTTCATTATTGTAATTTTGCACTGTTATTAATCATAATGTAAGTATCTACTATGCAGAATACTGATATGCAACCCCAAAAGGTCATGACCTGTATGTTGAGAAGTATTGTTTAACCCATCAAAAACAGTATTTTTTCTTTCTCTCATTCTTTCTTTCTTTCTTTCTTTCTTTCTTTCTTTCTTTCTTCCTTCCTTCCTTCCTTTCTTCCTTTCTTCCTTCCTTCCTTCCTTCCTTCCTTCCTCCCTTCCTTCCTTCCTTTCTATTTTTCCTTTGTGTGTGTAGTCTTGGCTGTCCTAAAACTAGTGGATCAGGCTGGCCCCAATTCACTGAGATCCTATTGCCTCTGCCTCCAACTGCAGAAATTAAGGCGTGTGCTACCACCACCCAAAGGGGGGAAGAAAGGAAAAATAATTTTTCTAAATTTTCTTATACTTGTAGTAATTGGGTACTATCTAAATGTGGCTCTTCTGGGTTTTTTGTCTCGTGTGTGCATGCTTTTTCCCAACTTCTTAGGGTCTCTCTTGATAATCTGGAACTCAAAAACATCTTGTGTAGAACTGTAGAAAAAGAAGTAAATAGGTGTGAGTGTGTGTGGGGGGGGGGAGGGTGCGTGCGCGCGCACACATGCCTGGAAATAAGTGTGACTTCTGTTAATCTTAAAAGCAGAATTGGTTCAGTTTAATCAGAAGGTAACAGCTAAGTTTTGGTTTTACTGTTGCCATGGTTACTCTCTGCTCAGACACGTTTTCTGTGACTCAGGGAAGGGCTAGCTTCTAGACCATCATTCTCAGTGACAGCTCCATCCTCTGCATCAGGTTTTCCCTCCGTGTGAGCACCTCAGAGTGTCTCTCCATGCTCCTCCCACTTCTGCCACAGCAGAAGGACCTCAGGGTCACTCCCTGTGCAGTGCCTGGTGTGTGCACAAAGGAGGAAGCCTTCTCTTAGTCAGCAGCAGTCTCAGGCAGGATGTGCAGCTGGGGTGGGGTGGTGCCCTCCCACTGATTTGTGGGATTCTCCTAGCGATAGGATCTCTTCCTCTAGATCATAGCTTCTTCAATTGTGGGTTGCAGCCCCAAATAGTTTCAAACAGAGTGTGGAGGACACTGCCCATACTAAGAGGTTTCTGATTATGCAACATTAAAAGAGTAATTCATAATCAAACATATAAAAATTTCAAGTGTATCTAGCAGCATTTGCCTATGTTCTGAACACACATGTGCGCCTGTACCACTAGTGCTCGATTACCTGCAATTACTGTGAACATCTCATGAAATACGTGGACTCAAACTCAAGCCTATGTCATGCTCTGTTCTATATTTTTACTGTATACGCAAAGCCTTCTCTTCTTATAGAGAATTACAGTTTAACGGTGGAAAACAGGACGTTTTATTTTTCTACCATCATTGTTCAGCATGTAATTGCCAAATTTGCACACCTTTGAACTAACTGTATTGTATGCCTCTGAACTATATTTTTAAAAATTTGTTTCTAACTTAAATTTCACAATAAAATTATTAAGTGACTTTTGATCTGAGATTAAAACAGATTTTCTAATAGTTCAAGAGTGACCACAGACATGCTTCCGTGATTTCTGTGGTATGTATTTATATGAAGCAATGTTCTCAGCCCAATGATAGGGTCAAACTGTCAATCACCTCTGAAAAACAAAGCCAATGCCATATCCTGCAGCATCAAATAGTCAACCAACTTTCAGTTCTTTATGTAAAAATAAACCAGAAATCCATCTAATACCTATGGAATTTGATTTCTTCTTAGCCCAATGGTAAAAAATATAGTTTTAAACATTTAAAAAAATAAATTTTACGCTTATCAGCAACGACTTAGTCTGTATAGCTATTTTATATAACTATATGCCCAGAACTGTGTAAAAGTTTCTCCAAAGTCCAAAAGTGACTGCAAGTGGACACCTTTTTAAAAATCCTGCTCTAGGCAGATGTGGATTTTTATCTCACCAGATACCCTGAGATGAAACTGACTAGCCCTTCCAATCACTTAAAGAAGAAAAAAGAGTTCCAAGCAAACAAAATAATGGAACAAACAAATATCATTTCTCTGACAGCTGAGAAAAGAGACTTCAAACCAGAACTCAAGAGGCAAAAGCAGATAAATTGTTGTGAGTTTGAGGCCAGCCTGATCTACACGATGAGTGCCCAGACAGCCAGCAATAACTAGAAAACCCGGTCTAAAAAAAAAAAACCCACAAAGAACCAAAAAGATACTAAAAAGCTTCTATTTTATGATATTTCAAGGTATTCACTTTAAGACTAATATTGAACTATATCCCTGATAATGACAAGAACTCTAGGCCTACAACAGCCATACAACCCACATGGGATTATAGAAGCCAAAGGTACAGACAAACAAGATCATACAGTGAACACGGACATGGCAAAGGACAAAGGACAAAACAGTAGAACAAGCTGAAGTGCGCACGCCAACGAACACATGAAAGCAATAGAAACATTGTTTCTGTGTTAAGAAGACAAAACTAATCTGTGGGAATTGCAGTGAGGCTACGTAGCAAAGTAACACTCTTCACGACACACAATAAACACGCAGCAAGACGACAGGCAGCCTCATCTGTGAGACACTACTTCAAGTGTTATAAACACAGCTCTTCCATTCTAGATGCTCAAATGTCTGCAAAGTCAGAGAAGTAAGAAGAGAAATGAAAACCTGAATTATTACGATTCCTAATGAGGGTTAACTATAGCTGTACAGCATATGGTGGGAATGGAGGAGTTATGCTCAGCTGCTAAATTTGGACGCATTTCTATCAGTCCTGACCTTTCACCTTTTCTCACTTTCCAGCCCCCTGAGGAAGACACAAAGCCTCTCAGCACTGAGGGAAAGGCCCTCCATGAAACAAATCTACTATACAAGTAAAACCATCAGAATTTTCCTAAAAGCATTTCTGAGAGCAGATAGCTGCACTAGACACAGCATGTGTACATTCTTAAAGCACTCTTGTCTTTTTCCCCTCTTTAATAGGCAAAGAATTTTGTTATTCTGGGGGAAGAGAAGCTTCTATGGAACTTAAATTAAATACCTGGCAGTAAATATAGGGTCTTTCGTTTTGTTTCTGATAGATACTGACATTAACCAGATGGTTATAATATTCACACGTAAGAAAATCTCCTTAAGCATTTAAAGGCAGTTCTCAAATTTGTACTCCACTTAAGGAGCAAAGCAAGCTGTCTGAGATGTAGAGCTCAATGAAGGTCAGAAACACTTAGGTCAGCCAACAATAGCTCACTAATGCAGAGTAACTGAGTATAAACATTACATTAGCTACCGGCTCACACTCTTTCTATTTCAGAAAAGACACTCCTAATGGTATGGTAGTTAAATGAGAATATTATTTTCTTTTCTCTGTGTGCTGAAAGTGCTTCCTCTTAATCTAAAAAAAGATGATTCACTCCACAAGGTTCCACTGAAAAGATAAAAAAGTCTGTTATATACCACGGGGCTCCAGATATTTATGGTGCTGTACTTATGTTCAAGAAATGCACACCCTTCTACAGAAGGAAGATGACCTCTTAAGGAAGGGTGACCTCCATTCTGCACAATTTATTATTCAAAGCAATATCCATTTTCCCTGAAAGTTTAAACGTAATATTTAATTTTATATGGAAATTTTTTAAAAAGATAGCCAAACAATTTTGAACATTTTTAAAAAACTGCTTGAGATATGGTCATTACAAATTCCAAGTTATACTACATAGTTATAGCAATTAAAAACAAACATAAACATGGTACTAGCAAAAGTACCAACATACTGAGCAACGGAAAGAAACTAAGGACCTGGATATAAGTCCACACACCTACAGCCATATGGTGTTTTGCAAAGAAGCCAAAAATAGTCACTGGAGAAAAGATAGCATCTTCAACAAATGGTGCCAGTCTCATTAGCTAGATTCATGGAGAAGAATGAAAGTAGATCCTTATCTTTCGTTATATTATAAACTCAATTCCAAATGGATCAAGGTCCTTTATATAAGACCTATACCCTGAATCTAATAGAGAATTTAGGAAGCATTCTTGAACCTACAAGCACAGGAAATGACTCTCTGAACAGGACCCTGGAAGCGCAGATATAAACACCAAAAATGAACAAATGGGACCACAGGAAACTACAAACCTCCTATACAGCAAATGACATCATCTTTCAGTTAAAGAGGCAACCTATGGAATGGGAAAAAAATCTTTACCAGTTATATAACTAACAGATGATTAGCATCTAGAATAAACAAAAAATATTAACAAGAAAATAAATGATCCAATTAAAAATTTGTGTTTGGAACTAGACAGATATTCTCAAAAGAAGAAATACAAATGGCTTAGAAATATTCTTAAAATCTCAATGGTCTTAGCCATCAGGGAAATGCAAATTAAAATTACCTTGAGATTCCATCTCATCCTAGTCAGAATGGCCTAGTTTTAAAAAAGCAAATGACAGAATATAATGTAGAAGAGATAGGGAAAAGAAAGCACTTATTCACAGCTGATGGGAGTACTGAAGCTACCAATATGGACTCAGTGAAGGGGTTCCTCAAAAGGCTGGAATGAGAGCTATCACAAAATCCAGTGATTCCGCCGCATAGTGGTGGCACATGCCTCTGATCTGCACTTGGGAGGCAGAGGCAGGAGGATCTCTGTGAGTTTGAAGTCAGCCTGATCTACAGAGCTATTTCAGGACAGCTGGGGTGTTACACAGGAAAAAAAAACATTCCAGTGATATAAATGCTAAACACACACACAGAGAGACATACACACACACACACACACACACACACACACACACACACACACACACAAATATCTTACTACAGAGATATTTGCTCAGCTACTACCAAAGTTGTGCTAGAAGACACAATATTAAAGTGACTCCTAATGACTTGTTGCCATACACATATATCATAGCATCTCTCAGCCCCCACAGAGAAGGTTCTTCTTACAAGAGATGGCAATTGACACAGAGAAGCTCAGCTAGTCAGTGTGCAGAGAATAATCACCGTGGAGTGATCAGCCCTAAAGGAATGTTTATATCACACTCCTCCCCTCAAGGATCAAGGATCTTTGTGGATGACTCTATACCCATGAGTCCATGGCAGCAGAAACTGGACTTGATAGGTTATTTTCAAAGGAAAAAATAAAGAGGAAATGAAGTTGCAGGTGGGGAGGTCAGAGTGCAACTGGGAGGAGTTCAGGGGAGAAATAGGAAAGAGGATCCAAATACATTGCATGAAATTCCCAAATAATTAATAAAATAGAGGTTTTTTTTTTTAAAAGAAGGAAGGCATACAAAACTTAAAAGGTGTGCAAAGTCTACCACAGAAGTAAGATAATGTATAAAAGCTGCCCAGGGTTTACAGAGTTCTAACAAGGAGTACTGTGCTAGTGGCAAGGAAAGCAGATGCCTCCATCCATGAGTGTCCACCCCTTCGCATGTGATTTAGCTGCTCTTCCCATCCCAGTGGCATCTGTCCTCAGGAGTTGCACTGATTAATCCAACTGTAAACTTCCAGATATGTATGTAAGGTCGCATGAATCACAGGATGCACAAAAACGCATGAGTGACTCCAGAGAAGACCCAAAGAGCATATTCAATCGAAACCATTCTAATCGTTATTTCCCAATAAAGTCAACAACAAAATAAAATGTGTAATTTTTAAGTCACTATGTTTTGGGGTGGCAGATATCCAAAATAAATACAATGAATATATCACTAATTCTCATAGTCACCATATGGTGGAAGTCAAATACATTCCTTGCTACCATTCCACAGTTAATATTGCATAAACAAATGTGAGGGTCAACTCATAATAACTAAAGCTGCCACACTAGTTAAAAAGAATACATAAGAAAATAGAATACAGACAACTTCCACTCCAAGAATGTATAGATCATGGTGAGATATTAGGCCAAGCAAAGGAGTTTAGATGACCTTGGTAATCAAATATCACACCTAAAAAGGTGAAACATGGTCAGAATTGTATGCCTTAAAAGATCCTTGTGCTTGCAGTTTAGAAGATTGACTTAGAGGGCCAGTACCAGGAGCAAGAGAATGGGTCAAGGTCAAGGTAAGAGAAGAAACAAAAAGACAGACTTGACAGAGGTAACTGTTGAAGGAGAATAGAGAACATGGCAAAGTAAAGGGCCACATGTGAGGGTAACATGGCAGGAAGTGTAATGGCTCAGTGATGGTTACACGGTCGACCAAGCCAGTGTAGAGCAGGAAAGGCACATTAATCTTTTTAGATATACAGATGAGAGAAAATTCCTTGTAGGACATTTTTTTCAATTTGACCAATTGTTAAAATGTTCAGCATATGTTGGACTATGTAAATCTAAGTCTTTGAAAATAAGAATGAGGTTGGGTGTACAGAGTTAGAAAATATTCTATATCAGAGTTAAATCCATGAGCTAAGCTGATCCGGGGAAAGCTGATACCTACCTCAGAGAGATCTGAGAGTGCATGATACTGGACCACCTAATGTAGGGTGTGTCAAGCATGTGCTATATAAAAACCAATCTCTTCTTGGATGTCTCACACTTCGGGGGAGGAGGCAGAGACTGTTCAGAGAAAAGGGAATTCAACTTGCTTTGCAGTATACAACCTGGTGGCTTACGGTCAAGACCCCTACCTTCACTAAACTAAATGTGTACTTAAGGCCAACTAATTCTCAAGGTCCACGTGCCACACTCTATCTATCTGGACTCCTTTTCTGGGAGGTTCTATTACCTAATTAATTAACCTTGACAAATGAGCTTCAGGTCAAAGAGCTTAGAAGTCAGTTGACCATAATGGCTGTTTGGGTCTCTGCTCAATCAATTATTTCCACTTTTGGTATCTTGGAATAAAGCAAGTGGTACACACATCTGGTAATGCATGTTTGGTTGCTTGGAAACCAAGACCTTTTACATTTTCCTTCTCTGCTCTCAATTTTAATGACTGCCAAACCACAAACTGTAATATCTGTATCAACCCAATTAACCACAAAAATAAGGAAATTTACCACCTAAATTTTAGAGACCTATGAATAAATGCATGCATCTTATACATTAGCACAGATTGAGGTCAAAATAAAACATCAGATTGCAGGGCTGAAGTGCCAGTTAGGCTCCAGGGGATATTGCCAGTAGCCGCTAGACAGTTCCCTGTGATTCTATGTACTGAAGTGGGCTTAACCAGCTATGGCATTTCATTTCAGTCAAGGGATGGCCACAATCTTTGATGAGGAAACAGAGCTGCTAAATCCCTACAGAAATGCTGATCCAACTAAAAGCCTTAGAAGACCAATGTCACCGGGATGACATTACGAAGCACTTCTAATGCCGTCACTAAGTTTGTAAACTTTGCAGCTTTTGCTCTCAGTTTCCCTCCAGTTAATTATAGGTAGAACAAGGAAGTAGAACCTAAGAAGTTATTCAAAGAATCTTAAGTTGAGTGGTTTTTTTTCCTTTTAATAAAAGATTCTAAAATTTCACAGTATACATGCTGAATTCTGGTCTGGGGACAGAGCTTAGAGATCTGTATTAAGATGCATTCCATGTGGTTCTGTGATCAACTAAAGCTTGAGGTCCCACTGTAACAGAGTTCTCACTGTTTCAAGGAGAGCAATGAGGAGGAAGAGGAAGAACAAACCCGATTTCACAACCTCATTTCCTCACAGCCTACGACTGTAAAATCCAGGAAAAGCACAAACAACTGCACCCAGCCAGGACCATTTTCCTGTCTCGGTTGTTGAAACAGAAAAGAAAAAACTACTTATGGTCTGCCTGTATTTCCATGAGCAGGGGAAATCACACGCAGACATGTAAGTGATGTAACGCGGCATTTTTCTTTATCTGCGTCTGGGAAACACAATAAAAAGGAAAGCTGCCAAGTGATATTAACCTCCACCAAGTATGAAAGCATACGCAAAAGCATCTATTATTGAAAAAGTTTCTATAATTAGTATTTTTTTAAATGAAAACAAACGTAATTATCACATGACCCAGCAATTGCCCTAATAGGCATGTATCCCAAGAAATGAAGCCTTATGTTCACATAAAAACCCGAACATACATGGCAACTTTATTAATAAATATAGCACCTGGGACACATCTGCTGTCCTTTTCCCAGGGAATGGCTGAGCAGGCTGTGGTGTATCCATACCGTTGCAATGATTCAATAATAAGCAGGGGGTATACCACAACCTGGAAGAATTTCTAAGAAGGAATGCTGAGAAAAGCAAGGAAAACTCAATTCCCAAAAATTACCTATTGGAATGCTAGTGGATTTAAGACACTAAAGAGGAGAGAACAATTAAATGTAACACGTATAGATAGATCCTCGACTCAGTGGAGGAGAAACTCCATACAAAAGTCACTATTGACACAACTGATAAGATGAAAATCTAGATTGTGAACTTGTTGGAATTTTTATCACCATATTTACTTTGTATAAGAAAATGTTGGGAGCTGGCTCAGTGGTAGAGCACATGTCTAGCAAAGGCAAAGCCCTAGTTCAGTCCTCGGCTAAAGAAAAAAGAGGGATGTTCTAGTTGTTAGATGCACTCACTGAAATACGCGTGCGTCTGTCTATACCAATTTTCAAGTGGGTAGGAAAAGAATAGGATGCATGCGAAGGGAAAGGGGCCAATAACAAATCACCAGAGGACCAGCAAAAGAATGGTCAATCTGAATACAGTATCCCTTGAGATCCCTTTTCTAATCTTTGGAATTTCCCTATCTCATGGAATATAAAATAAAACGTTTCTTTAAAAGTAAGCATTTCTTTTAAGCAAAAACTAAATATGTAAATAAAGTTTCCCAAATATTTTGAACAATTCCCTCTCTGAAATATCAGTGATCTCTATGAAAGTTAAGGAAATCACGGAGAACAAGAGCACCGGAAAGAAAAGTAATTTGTACTCATGGTTGGACAATAGCTTAATTCCTCCTAAGACAGTACTCCTAAATTTTCTACACAACACATATTTAAAGCAATCGAAGCCAACATTATTTTCTTTTTCAAATATTAATCCTTTTTAATATAATATATATAGATAAGTATAAAGCTCCTTCTTTCCAAATTTCTTGACTATCTTATGATGATGTGAGCCCAGGATTGATCACTGTCATTTTTAAAGGTGATGATACTTAGAAGCAAAGAAATAAAGGTTGTGAGCTCACCTCAGGAGAATAAGGCAAAGGAGGTCAAGGATTGGAAGTGCCCTAAGCTTGATCCCCTTACCGTGCTACAATCACCTTCCTGGACTTAATTTTGCATCACACACTTATGGATATATGTACAGCCAGAAAATAACAATGGCAAGCTCGTTTAGCTAGCACATTTACCCAATGGACATTAAGAAAACAGTTTCTATATTTTAATTAGGACTTTTGACTATATAACACTCCTGACATGTCCCGTAGCAGGTAGCAACTTCATTTGGTCACAGTCAATGAAAGCTTGACGTGTAAACATGTTACGGCTAAAAATAAGGACTATTTAAAAAACACAAGAGAAATTTTCTTTGTTTCAATATTTTCTTCCTTGGTATCCTTTTATTTCAAACTGCCACCGGTGGTGACAAAAACTAAGAACTGGAGATTGGACAAGTGCCACTCTCCATATCGGAATAGCAATAAAAACAACTTCACTACTGAAGTTCCAAGACTTTAGATCATGGTTTTCCTATAGTCTTGATTTAACTTTAAGAGAGTTAATTTTGGGGGATTTTAAAGCTGTAGCTTATTTTAGCTTCTATCTCAGGTTGAGCTTTGGGCAGAAGCTTCCCGTTAAGCACAGATCAGAAACAGTGGGCCTGCAAGACCTGGGCTATGTTAAACAGAGGATGTGTTTATCAGCCCTGACATCTCTATGATGGACCCTCCCCCAGGATCATTCATAACAGCATAATTGGCAAGCAGCTATGAAATATCAGACCTGACTTACAGAACGACAACATCCACGTCAAACCCATATTTCAGAAACCCGAGGGGTCATGCCTTTTAATCCCAGATTAAATTCCTAGCAGTTAGATTTGCCTTTTATAAAATTAATCAGAGAATATACATTAAAATTTTGATTCAACAAAGAAATAGGATGTATAATATTTAAGTCAGCAAAAGGAAAACAATCATAAAATAATAAATGGTGGAAGGCAGGGGAGTGAACGTGCAAGTGACCAAACTCAGGGTGTTATGCACACCTATGGCCCCTACGACCGAGCTACAGCTAGACCTACCTTATTAAGTCTTAATGCATGCATTCTGCTATCTATCAGGCTTTTAAAACAAAGGCACTGAGACAGACAGGGGAGCCCACCTCTCTTGGAACTGGGCATATATAAACATCATTAAAGCATTTTAGAAATTGTGCTAAAACTGTCAACATTAATGATTCACTTTGTTGTTTGCTTTCAAAGACTTCTTCTGATGTTCTTTTTTCCTAGAAATAAATCAGGACACTGGAAATAGAGAAGTCTGACTCCCTATTAAGCAGCTATGGGACAGCCAGGTGCTATCTAAACTGTTCTGAGGCAAAGAGGTCGCAGTCACACAGATGGCCAGGGTCACTGTCAGGCCTGTATAGACATCTTTAATAATCTGTGGATCTCTTTAAACAACTCTTAAAAAGACAACTGTCAACTGTCCTAACACTTGAAGGTATAGTCCCAGGCAGGGCTGTTTAGCTTTTCGTAATGACAAGTCTTGGCAAACCATATTTCTAGGTCGACGAGAGCGGGACTATTTCTTCTGGTAAAGAAATTCCTAGGACTAGGATTTGTGGTTAAAGCACAAGCCCTGATGGTCAGGGTGGGGACTTAGAGGCAAGGCTGTGATTGGCCAAATGAATGGCTGTGATTGACATCCAAACAGTTCTCCAGCTATATAAGCTCACTCATTGCTCTTGGTGCTACTCTTCCCTAAGGCTGGATCATCGGGTTTAATATAGCATCCTTACCTAGTCATTCAGGCCGAACCAGAAGCACTCAAGAAGCAGCAGACACAGCAGAGGAGAGTAACAACAGGAGCATTGCCTCTGGGGGGTACCGTGTACAAACTCTGTTCATGTGTTCCCACCAGCTTGATAGTTGAAGATCCCACTGGCAGCACAGGTATTAGTGTCCCGGGAATCCATTTCTGTTGTTGGGCTTCCAAACAGCTCAGGGTACCTCCCTGAGCCCATTCTTCTGAGCACAAAAGCATCCCCAACTGCTTGACAACTGAGGCGGTCAGGTGATCTTAGAGGAAATGCCAGGAGTTGCCACCTAGTTTCCAATATTCACTGCTGGGTTCCTATTTAGTCTTGTTGCTATCAGCATCTAGTGGCCAAGCCCTAGATCCAGTGCAAAGCACCAAGAACTACTGAATGACAGCTGAAGACACTCTGGAACAGAGGCCTTGGACCACAGGACTTAATCCACGCTGCCACTCTGACTGCCTATTAATGGTACCCAGAGATGCTGGGTATTCATCTGCACAGTGAATATCCTGGCCCTGTGGAAGGGTATGCCCGCACCCAGTGCACACTGAAGAGATGTCCTTCTGGATTGTCCACTCCTAAGAACTACACAGAGACAGACAAATAACCTAGAGTTGTGCTAGCAGCAGGCATTGACATCTGAAGCAGTAGCTGAACAGTTCAACAGGGTCAGGATGGGGAGATGAGTCAGAGGTCACAGCACTTGTCCTGCAAGGATGAGGTCAGAGTTAGCAGCCCCGGAACTCACACAATGCTGAGCAGTGTTTGTGGAGTTGGGGGAGCAAGCTGGTTAGCTAAAATAGCTACTCCAGTGAGCTCAGGATTCAGCTGCGACACTGTGCCTCAGTGAGTAAGACAGGGAGTAATCAGGAGATAATGACATCAGTCTTGAACTCAACATGCACATGAACACGTATGCTTGCACTCATATGCATGAACACATACACATCATGTCCACATAAGAGAAAGAATTTAGAAAAGAAGAGCAAGAGAAAGAAAGAAGGAAGTAGAGGAAAAGAGAACAAGAGGGCAGAGAGATGACAAAAGGAAACAGAGGCAGGAACCACGGGCCTTGGTCATCAGGGTTCAAGGGAGTTGTCAAGTCTACAAGGCCAAGGGTGTCAGACTTTGGGCTGAGAGCTGGAACACTGGTCAATGTCAAGGGGCTAAAGGTCTCACTGTCAAGGGCCTGCACAGCACAGGGCTATAGGTTCAACACTGAAGGAAGAAGGGGCTGACTACAGAGTCTGGAATGAATGTAATATTAGAGAATGATACATACTGCTGGTTCTGCCACCTACTGTGGCCGCTCCAGAGGGAAAAAAGCCAAAAGAACTTGGTGAGTTGTTCAAAAAATGAGAGCTACAGAGAGAAAATGTTACCTAAGACTGACTGTCCTGTTCCCACTAAGATCGGGAACACGATGAGGCCCTCCACTTTCACCACTCCTGTCCACATAGTGTTTAAGTTCCAGCTAGAGCAATAAGACGAGAGAAAAAAATAAAAGGTATATAACAGGAAAAGAAGTCAAAATATCCCTATTTGCAGATGAGATGATTCTGTACATTAGAGACTTTAAAGACATCAGCAGCTGATCAACACTTGCAGAAAAGAGGCAGGTTACAAAATTAATGTGTAAAAATACCCTTCCTATATGCCAAGACAGATAGACTGAGAAACAAAACAGAAAACAGTCATATTTGTTATAGCCTAAAAATAAACAAAATACTCTAGAACAAACTTAACCAAGGATGTGAAAGAACTCTACAATGAAAATCTTAAAACACCAAAGAAAGACATTGAGGAAGATGCCAGAAGATGAAGACATACTAGTACACACAGACTGGGGGTGTCAATATTGTGAAGATGGTCATCATACCAAAAGCGATGTACAAGTCCATTGTAATTACCATATAAATTTCCAGCAATTATTAACAGAAACTGAAAAACAAAAGTCCTAAAATTCCTATGTTTAACACTCATACTGAAGCACAAAAAAAAAAAGACCCTGGGTAACCAATACAATTCTAAACTGTGGATGATGGAGGTAGTCTCATTTCTGATTTCAAGTTATACAACAGAGCCATGGTACAAAAACAGCATGGTACTAGCACAAAACCAGACTCAGCGGGCTAGAACTGACATGCTGGTGTAAGTCCACACAACAGCTAGGAATTTTTTAACAAAGGTGCCAAATATACACATTGGGGAAAATTCAGCATCTTTAACAAATGGTGCTAGAAAAACATTATTTCCAAGTATTAGAATATAGATTAATCCTTCTCTACTACCTCCAAAACAAATCAATTACTAATGGACCAAAAACCTCAACATTTGCCCTGAAACTCTGAAACTTCTAAAGAAAGAGTAAGGGGTTCACTTCAGGATATTTGCCTAGTAAGGACTTATGCCTATAACTCTAGTCTTCTACGAAACAGAGCTAACAATTTACAACTGGGATATCACAAATTTAAAAGGCCTCTGTACTGCAAAGGAGACAGCCTACAAATTGGGAAAAGGTTCTTTGCCAGCTAAACATCTGACACAAAGAACCCAAAAATCTAAACACAAAGAAAAGAAGCAAATCAATTTTTTAAAAAGGCTGTAGTTGGAGGGAGAGTTCTCAGAAGAATAAACACATATGGGCAAAGAAATATTTTATAAAGGTGTTTACTATCCTTATCCATCAGAAAAATGAAAGTGAAAACTATTTTGAGGCTTCATTTTACCCTGTCAGAATGGCTAAGATTAGGAAAACAAATGCCAATAAAGCCTCTCACAGATGTGGGAAAGTGGGAACATTCATGCACTGCTGGTGTGAACAGTCATGCACTGCTGGTGTGAACAGTCATGCACTGCTGGTAGGAACAGTCATGCACTGCTGGTGGGAACATTCATGAACTGCTGGTGGGAACATAAAATGGTGCAGCTACTGTACAAATTAGTGTGACGGTTCCTAAAACAACCTAGAAATAGATCTACCATATGACCCAACTTTATCACTCCTGGACATGTACCCATAAGATTCCATACCCTGTTAGTGAGACACATGCACATCCATGTACTTCATGGCTCTACTCACAATAGCTAGGATATGGAAACAGTCTACTGGTCCATCAGCTGATGAACAGATAATGGAAATATGGTACCTATATTCAACAGAGTTTTGATCAGCTGTAAATAAAACCAAATTATGAAATGTGCAGATAAAGGGATGAATCTGGAAAACATCATACTGAGTGCTGTATGACCTAGAAAGACAAACATGGCATGTTGTCACACATATGTGGCTCCTAGCTCCTAACCTTTACATTTGTGTGTTTAATTTGAAGTATCTGTAGAATCCAGGAAACTAGAAAATGGTCACTGGAAGGGAAGAAAGATCTTAAGAGGAAGCAGACTGAAGAACATAGATAATATGAGGAGGATAACAGGAAAGTAGATCTCTCTCTCTCTCTCTCTCTCTCTCTCTCTCTCTCTCTCTCTCTCTCTCTCTCTTTTTCTCTCTCACACACACAGTTTAATTAGAATTGCCCAACACAAAGAATAACACACTCCCCAAAAGCCATAGTTGTCAAATTAAATTCCATTTCAATGCCGGGTCTAGGATATCTCCCTTCAAGTTGTTGATCAGGTTTGTCCTGGAGACTGAAACACAAACAAACAAAACCCAAATTGCTTGTGGTGAGACTCTATTGCTGAAGACACCACACAGTGACGGGAAACCCAGCTGGCACAGACCAGAAAGCGTCTCCACTGCTAACCAGCTCTCACAGTACTGGAAGGTGCTATGCCGGCAGCTGAGGGAGGAAAATCATCGACTCATTGAACACATTAACAAACTCAGTCAATAATAATGTATCCCTGTAACATTACAGACATAAATCAGTAAAGCATTTCTCCCTTGGCGACATTTGACTAAAAGTGAGCCCCAATTTCAACTTATCCTGTCTTCTGTCTATCTCTTATATGAGTCTGAATTTTTGCCTCCCTGATGCTGTTTGTGATTGCGTGTGTGTGTGTGTGTGTGTGTGTGTGTGTGTGTGCACGTGTGCGTGCGTTTGTCTGTCTACCTGTCCCTAACAAAATGACTTGCTCTGTACTTATTCAACAGTATAGAAATCATCACATGGCAAAAGAATGAAGGATATTTTATAGAAATCTTTAACAGAGTTTTACAAGGGATTAAGTTACTGACTTCAGCTGACTCAGAAAACAAACAGTACTTCAAGCATCATTGTTCAGCAAGCAACACCAACATCTATCATAGATATTCATTTTATAAGATGGTTTTCAACCTATACTTGCTGTTTTCAGCAAATGACTATCAGAATTAACAAACATATGTGCATTGCTCTTGAGTCAAGAGCAGGGAAGAGCATATAAGACCACAGATATGCATTAGCTTAGGTTGTAAAAGTCGGTTATAAGGGATCTCCAAGGTCAATAAATTTGAGTGCTCTTTTAAAAGCTGTTTAAACAGACCAGTTAAGTACACAGTAGGAGAGTAGTCTTAGGTCTTAAATGACCTCAAGGTATATTATTAACTCTGGCTCTGAGGTCCAGAAAAAGTTCCAACTTCTTAAAATATAAGAAATACTTTTTGCCATAATGCATTCTCCCAATCTTACTCAGCTGTGAACCCTATGAGCCACAGTAAGAAACAGTGCGGTAAGCTAGGTTCACGTGAGCAGCCGTGGCATGAATGTGAGTTACGGGGTAAGCAAATTTTCTGTTTTGTGATCAGGCAGTTTAATTAGGTATTTTCCATAGGAGGAAACACATGCCTGTACAAAAATCTACCTAAGAAACCATGGCTAAGGAGCTCATAAACTCCCAGAGTAAGCCAGGTGCTATTATTTGCTAAACCGACATGCTATCAAATTCCCTCTAAATTCCTATCTTTCCTCCCATAGATTAGTTCAGCTCTCCAACCTTATCAGGGAAGTTGCTTTTCACGGTAGTTTTCATCAGCTAGCTAAAGTGCATAGATTAGTGTCAGAGGCATGATCAGCCACAAGCGAGATGTCTGTATCACAACCTCCACCCCTCAAGTCTTGGGAGAAGCTTGAAAGAGGGTGTAGAGAGACTGGAACACCCAGAGGTAGAGAAGGGATACGGTGCCCTCTGGACAGGAGCGCTCATTAACTCACAGTAGCTCTGGCTGCCTGTATAGCATCTAAGGCAGCCACTGTTCCGGCATGGAGTGGGAGGGGTTCCCAAACCTGGCCCTTAACTGCCATTAACAGTTGATGACTTAGGGGGAAAATAAAATCAGTTTTCTTTAATGGTAAGGCCCCCAGTAGGTTGACATTTTCCAGTGAATGGCTCCACACCCATTAGGTTATGAACAGCCCAAACTAGACTTGGCGGGTTATTTACATAGCTTTAAAAATGGCTTTAAATTGGGAGGAGACAAGGTAAATTTTGAAGGATTCAGGAAGGAGTTGGGGGGGGTGAATGTAATCAGAATACATCACATATGTGTGTAAAATTCTCAGAGAATTAATAAAAAATAATGTAAAAACCATTGCCTATGAAACACAAGGCAAAAACCATCTGGTTTAGAGCTGAAGTCACTGCCTGCATCGAAGTTTTCTCTTACTGTATCATCGTCGGGCTAATACAGAAAAGGAGCCCTGTCGCATGCCAGTATCACAGCCAGCACAACACACTCTTCGTCAGAAATCTGTGCTTGCTGGCAAAGCAGCACAGGGAGCTTGCAGGCTGAGGGTGCAGGATGTCTCACTGCGGGAAAGCGGCATGATGTGGGTGAGTGAGGGATATAGCCCATGCAGAAAAGCTGCCTGATGCACAGACTGAAAAACAAGAAAGCAAGTTCTAGAACAAGAAAAGTCAGAATGGTTACACAGAGAAATCCTGTATTGAAAAACCAAAAATAAAAATAAAAAAATAAAAAAGCTTCCCATTCCCCATTCGAGGGGACAGTGGCAGAGGCAGATTGAGGTTTAATTCACAATTTTATGACTTTCAAAACTACAGCATTTTACTCACTGTTCTTTAAACTGATGACTCTCTACGAGCAGAGAAGAGACTCTATCATATACAGCATCAGGTGGAAGTGTTTGCCCGTCATTGACTCTGTGTTTCCCTAATCTCTCTTGAGATGCTTATCTACAACAACCAAGTGAAACAGCTGATTTTTATCAAGTCAGCAAAATTACATGGACTCTTAATGTTCATAGCATTCCAAAATGAGGTCCAGGAAAAGCTCCCACTCAGATAACAGATAAGTAGGGTTGAGAGCTTCTGCTGCAAGAATAATGATTAATATAAAGGGCTTACACACAGGAAAGCTGTAAAAAAAGAAAGTCTCTTCAACAAATGGTGCCGGGAAAGATGGATATCCACACGCAGAAGAATAAAATTACACGGGAATCATTGTGGAGAATTCTCAAAAAGTTAAAAATAAATCTACCCTATGATCCAGCTATATCACTCCTTCCCATACACCCAAAGAGCTCAATATCCTCCTCCACAGATACTTGATCATCCCTGTTCATTGATGCCTTATTCACAACAACTAGGAAATGGGAATAAGTTAAATAACCTTTAATAGACAAGTGGATAATAAAACAGTTACATATACTCTATGGTTTAGTATTCAGCTATAAGAAAAAATAAATCATAAACTTTTCAGCTAAATAGATGGAACTAAAAAAGAACATACTAAATAGGAAACTCAGATTCAGGAAGACAAATGATTCTTTCGCCTCAGAGATTCTTAACTCCAAATATTCAGATGTGAGTACATATCCTGTAGCAACTGCAGAAGCCAGGAAGGTAAAAAGACATGATTCTCAGGTAGTGGGTGAGAAAGCACCAAAGAAGGAAATAGCAGGGCACAGTAAACAGGAAAAGCGGAAGTGGAATCTCTAGGTAGGAGGGGGGAATAAATACAGAAGGAGGGAGGAAGTAAACTAACAGTAAGAATGTCTGAAAAAGTCAAAAGGAATTATACTATTAACTATCTACTTAAGAGAAAAATACTGTAATACACATAAGTCTGTGTATAAATTTACATATATAACTTCATTGAAATTTGCTCTTCTGTATTGACAATGCTCCCTCCAAGTGCCAAAAACCATTTCACACACACACAAAAAAAGCAATACCAGGCATGAGAATGTTATCTTACACTGTCTTACATTGTTAGTCACTCTTGTTCAAGAGACTCCCAAAACATTACAGGCTAATGCTCTTGTCCTTGGTTGCCCACCAGACTTGAAAGGTAAGTCCCTGTGGGAAAGGCACTATGCACTTCAGAATCAGCGCCCAGAGGCCCCTGATCTGGAGCTGGTCTGAATATCTCCTCCCTCAAGACTCGCTGTCATGACAACAGAAAGCACTAGACAAGCTTCCAAAGGAACAACCAATAGTCCTACTCAATTATGATGCCCATGAACAACAACAAAGACCAGCAAAGCATGATAACCCTAAGGGTCCTGTAGTGGCATACACGCCTCCGATCCAAGTGCTCTTTAGTTGGACTTAAGATCAACTCAACAAGAAGGAAAGCATGCCTGGTACTGGAAAACCTAACCAACTACCCAGTACTAGCAAAGTCATGGATCTTGAAAAATCTATAACTACCACTTTATTAAACCAGCATAATCCCTAACTACAATCTAGCCATTTGGGTATAGACCCAAAAATATGAGCCTTCTTTGCAGCAGGCAGTAACCATTACAGATAGCTTCAACCAGTCACAATGAAGAATTTTGGTACACAGTGCCTGAACCCAAATCACTAGGAACATTGACAAGGAAGTGGAAAGATTGTGGGAGTCAGAGGATCAGGAGTTTGCTGTGAGGTTCTGACTCATAGTCATGTCAGAAGCTCGCTCATACACAAAGGCTCACCAGCACGGCTGCCCAACATGAGTTGTACAACAACAGATATGCCAAAGTGGACAGGCGGAAGCCTACAAGTTCTCAGCACTACACAAACTACAGGCAAATAAGAAATGCTGAAAATGAGGATAAAAATCTTCTCCAGGGAAGAGCACAATTGTTTATTCACTACCAAATGATCAGCTCTGAAGACAATATAAGTAATATGGTTTGGACTGAGATGATTATATTTAGGGATAGATGGATCTACATACGTATATATGCACATAACAAAGAAAACAGAGGCGATGAATTTAAAGAAAACAAGGAGAAGTACATGGGAGGCTGTATAGGGAGGAAAAAGGGGAAATAATGCAATTAAATTATAATCTCAAAATTAAAAGAAATAATATTTTTTAGAAAGTAAAGGGCTCAGTACATCTTAGTTTTAATTCTCACAATTACTCAAAGTAAAGGCAACTATTATCATTTGCTGTGTACAGATGATGAATCCAAAGCACTGCAGAGTTAAGAACCAAAAGTTACATAATTAGTGCCATTATGTTAAGCAACTAGACTATGCATACTGTTCCTCAGTTTATGAAGTTCAGTCAGTCATGTTATCCCAACTGGTCCACATAACTGCTTGGGAGGCAGGAGTTTTCACTACTGTATCTAATTAATAGATAAGAAGACAGACATGCAGAGGTGGCTGACCAACAAAACACATGAAATTACAGGGGCTGTCATCAAATTCAAGTCATTTCCAGTATACTACAAATTCTATTTGTACAGCCATGCTCCCTCTAAGACCACAGCCCTTGTCTGGCCATAGTTGTTAAAGGAGAACTAGAAGATACCCCATCTCCAAATCCCCTTGGTTCTCCTCTTGCACCCTCAGGTTTATACATGTCACATGTGCAAACCTCTAGGTGCTGTGGATAACAGGACACTGAAATGGCTTTTTCTAGAATTCTGCTAAAAAAAACAATTCCTGGGATGCAGGAATATGTTACTCATGATTAAATATAAAGTGTATGACAGCTAGCAGGCACTGAAAAAAATTGGAACTGAAATACTAAGTCAATGGGACCATTTATCAGATCGCATTCCTCCAATGAGGGCAGGTCACCGACCTCATGAGCATTACTTAGGAAAACCCTCATTTAATTTACACTTTAGGAACCTTGTATCTGAGCTAGGCAATGGTGGTGCACACCTTTAATCCCAGCACTTGGGAGGCAGAGGCAGCGGATCTCTGTGAATTTAAGGCCAGCCTGGTCTACAAGAGCTAGTACCAGGACAGGCTCCAAAATTACAGAGAAACCCTGTCTAGAAAAACAAAACAAAACAAAACAATCTTTATCTGTCAATTCCAGGATGCATCTTTGTTACACTGACCTCAGATAGCTATGAGCTGCCCAATACATTATTTTCTAGAACTCATGAATGAGCTCATTCATTGCTACAGTCTTCATCTTAAGTTAGAAAAGAGAACAGTTTTAACAAAAATTATATTTCCAAATGAAAATATGTACTGTTTAACTTGTGAAGTAATTATGTGCATTCTTTAAGAAATTAAGAGACTATTCAGTAAAAACTCTTTTTGATACGCATAAATGTTCTGGTGCAGTCAAGAGATCTGAATGCAAATAGCTGCCACCAACAGTTATTACCCTAAGAGCATAAATAGATATGATAAAGACACCAATCATTGACATATACTCCAGCCATTTGTTATTGCTACTGGTTGCTGATGAAAATGACATTGTAATTCGAATAGATATTTTTCACTAATGTGTACAGGCAAGATCATTCACATCACTTGTAATCTACATAGCAGTGGCACCGTGTTTTAATTTATAGAATTCTCATTATCTGCACTCAGCGAACTATTAGCTTCCCATAAACTGGCTTTTCCAAAAGGCCAGTTAGATACTATCCAGGTTTTATGCTATATTGGTGGGATGGTTCACCTTAAAAACTTGACTGGATTTCGAGTGTACCTTTGTGCACATCTATGAGATCGCTGCTCTAATTAAACAGGAAAGGCACACCATGGATGTGTGTGGCAATAATCCTATGGGCTGGGCTCACAAACTCAATACAAAGGAAAAAGTGAGCTCAGGGCAGATATTTCTCTCTCTCTCTCTCTGCATTCTGAGCAGATTCATTGTGACCAGTTGCTTCATGTTCCTGGTGCCGTTGGCTTCCCCACCTTGACAGACTGTGTCCCCTCAGACTGTGAGCTAAACAGACCCTTCTTTTCATAGGTGACTTTTGTCACAGTGTTTCCTGTCGGCGACTGGAAAAGTAAGTAATACACTCAGTCCATTTGCTCATTTTCTGAGGGATATCACCCATCAAAACATGGGAAGACCTTCTAATCTCGCCACCCATGGATAATCACCAGAGCAAACAGTTCATCAAATAATTACAACAAATATTTTCTAATAAAAATGATTTAATGAGATGATGTTACATACAGAGAACATCAGCACATTTCATGTGGAAATGAAGGAATTTAAATAGTATCTAATTAACATCTAATTTTTTAGGAAGTCAACATAAGACAGAGAGTTCCATCCTCTTCTAGTTCTTGTCAGCCCCGCAAAACATGTGAAACCCTAGGCTAGGTGGCGGATGCCTTTAATCAAAAACTCAGGTAGATTTCTATGACTTCACAACTAACCTGGTCTATGTAGCATATGTAGCATGCCTCAGGCCAGACAAAGCTACACGTGAGACTCTATCTCATTAAAAAAAAAAAAAGTGAACAAGCAAATAAATAAATAAAAGCCCCGCTTCCCAGCAAAGCAGTCTGCCACTGTTCTGTTCCAGAGCAGAAGGAAACAGAGAGTGCTACCCTGTAACCATCACCGGAGTGAGTCTTTTCATCAGCCGACTTTGGAGCAAAGAGTAGTCCCAGTAACTCTGAGATGAATCTCAATTTATCACCAAAGGCACTAGCATTTCTTATGAGAAAATAAGATTAAGGACCATAAAAGTTATGTTATCTTGCTACGGCTTTGGGGTAGGACACGGCTGTTTATCCAAAGTCCAGTAACTTAATTTTGCTCTAAAACTAAACAAATCCAAAGCTAGATTTGGCTACATATTTTCTCCAATACATTTTTTTCATGAAGCTACAGTATGAGCATGTCAGTAAGAGAACGAAGCCCCCCCACACACAAAAAAACTGATGTTATGATACTCAAATTCCTTAGTACTGGCCAGCTCATTTGCCCATGAAATTAAGGCCAATCTACCTTAAAGCCACTGCTGTGCTATAAAATATTGCTATAATTTTTATTGTTTCCTTAATTAAGCTGAGCTTTGAACCAAAGCAGTGTCTTTAAAATACCCTGTGATGCAAAACCACAGCTCTGCTTTAAACGGAGTCAGAGGTGGTTCATTCTGACGCCAAATACAAGTGTTCATGGCTGAGGAACACAGATTTGAAGCCACCCTAAACAGTATGCTTCAAAACGATCATAGTATATGAAGGATTTATAGTAACTGTACAAAGAAAGCCCCAGGGGTTTTAAACTCCATGTGTCAGAACATCAACTAGGAGGTTAACCTGCTAAGCAGGGGTGTCTCTGCTAAAGGCCTCAGATTCTCTGAGGACATCCTAGGTCTTCTGTTTGTAAAAGCTAGGTGCCCTCTTTGTATATTCTGAGAAGAATTTTACCTAAGTAGCACAAGGGTACTAGGTCAAACACAGAAGTGGGAATAAATGCCTATTCAACAGGTGAAAGATAGCCCAAGATAAGGTGTCTGTGGACTTCTGGCAACCCAGCCCTCCACAGCCATATTTCTGTCAACCAGCATTGTAGAACATTCAACATATGTCTGGTCCATGGGTTAGAGGGGGTGCTCAGTTCACAATCTACACTTTCATATATACACTTTCAGCTCTGGTCAGGGCAAATAAGGGTTTATTTTATGTTATTTTGTCTTTGTTTTGCTTTGCTTTGTTGTGTTGTTTTGTTTTTAATATGGCATCTAAACCGAAACTGTATTAGAAATAAAGAGGCACAGAACCAGAAACCAGCACCAAGATTGGGGGGGGCTAATTTACATAAACAGTTGTTTACCATTTTAAGGCACACAGAGAATTTAAGAGATGAACCAGCCAATGAAGCTCTGATTTTGACAGAAAATAGGATTAAAAGATCCCTGCTCTGTAGGGTCAAGAAACGTGGGTTCCTCACAAACCTGCTGGGACAGCAGGCTGGCCCAGGCCTGCAGGGATGCCTATGGTGACTCAGAGAACAACCAG